>NW_023270739.1:23309606-23750801 GCF_011800145.1 Mirounga leonina
GGGAGTGGGAGAGGGAGAAGCAGGCTTCCCGTGGAGCAGGGAGCCCGATGCGGGGCTCGATCCCAGGACCCTGGGGTCACGACCTGAGCCAAAGGCAGACGCTTAATGACTGAGCCACCCAGGTGCCCTAGAAATTTGTTTTTTAAAAACTTAGTTTCCAAATTATGGGGCTATAGCCTATTTAGAACCTAGACACTGAAGAGATGACATGTTCAACCCTAAAGACTGCACATGGCATTGTATCAAATTCAGAAAACATTTTGAGATAGCAAATACATACTTTCTTATTTCATCTTCATTTTCTTCAAAGACCACACCAGACTACAAAAGTTTCTGGGTCCTATTCTGTGGTTAAAATTGAGATTATCTACAGAGATTGTCCTATTTATACAGAATAGGAGTAAACAGTTACATGTCTTAATTCCCCAGTTTTTACACAGCACACCTGTACTACTAAGCCCAGGTGACTAGCTCACGCATCTGCCCAGAAGGCACTAAAAGCAAGAGTCAGTCTGATTTTCAGAGCACCCCCAGCCCTTCCTTTCCTTGGATCTGGATTTGCCTATTCCATTCCAGTTTTTACCAGGTCCAAGCTCTGTGCTTCTGCTTTCTGTGCTTTCGAATGATCTTGGTTCCCCCCTCTTGATCCCTGTGCCCTCTAAAAGACTATGGCTGTGTTCAACCCTGTGGCTCTCTAGGCTGCTTTGGATGGGTTATCTAAGACCCAAACTACTCTACTTGTACTCTAGCTTCTCTCAAGGTAGAATACAGGCCTCAGAAATTTTATTTCTTCTGTCCTAACACAAATCAAAGAGCCTCACTAAATAATTTTATTATTGTCTTAATCAACAGCTAGTAATCATATTTTTTAAGATGATGGGAAGCATCAAGTTTATACCAAAAGGTCTTATAATAAAAACTGAAGCTGCAAAACCCAACTTTAATGATCCCAACACAAATATTTCAGAGAAACATTAAGTTTCTAAAATTCTAAACATTAAAGTCACTAAAATCAGTGGACAAATACTATACTGTACTTTAATTACTGGCTTCCTGGAATATGTCAAAGTTGTATGGGAAAAACAAGCTTGACCGCTATGAGTTAGTTTAAATACCTACTTTCCCAAGAGCAAAAACATTTTCCAGGTCATCCACTTGTTACACCATGCCTTAATCTCATGGTTTCCTGTGTTTGTCGGGATTCTTTGGTATAACTTGAGCTTCAATTTTATTCTTGCTGACAGAGCTAAGAAAACAAAATTTTGCCATATTTAATCTCATCTGGGAAGTAAAGAGATACATCTCTTACCATTTCTTTCTGAGTTCTACAAATAAAATTACTACAAAATCTGAATCAAATTCTATAATAGATAGTATTTCTGCCACTTGCCTTTATATCTGACCACTACAATGCAGTCTCCACGGTTTACAAATGTATTGCTAAATAGCCTTGAAAACAAACAAAAACCTTAAAACATTTAATATGTTTAGTATACTTAGTATCTCTCAGTTAAAACAAGTATATAATATCAAAGAGACTCAAGAAGGTATCAGAGTCATAAAAAAGATGAACGGACTACAAAACTTGAGAATAAAAAAATTTGATTATTGAAATAAAACCACGAGCAGAATAGACGTAGTGGAAGTAAAAAATTTGAGAGCTGGAAGACTGACAAAGGATTTTCCTTCCATTCTGGAAGAATGTAGCTCAGAATGACAAAGATAGATAGTATAAAAGAAAAGTTGAGTGACATGGAAAATAGATTCAGAAGTTCTAATATCCACCTAACAGAAGTTAGAAGAGGACAGCAAGAATGGAGGACAGGAAATAGTCAAAAGAATACTATTTTTAAAATTCGTGACTTGGAAAAAAGTCATGAGTCTTCAGACTAAAGAGTCCCATGAAGTACTGAGCCCTCTCTTCCCAAATGCCTCAATACTTAGGGGAGTAACAGGCTGCCCTGAAATCTTTAATCATCATGAACCCCAGCCCCTACCTCTTTCTTCCCAAGAGCAAGACTAGCAGTATCAAGATATCAAATTGCCAGTATTCCCACTGCCGCAATACCTCCAACAGCATGTGAGATCTACTTCCCCAAAGTTTTTATTCTTAAGTGCTGAACAAATGGTAGCTGCTATCATCATCACCATCATCATCATCATCATCACCATCATTATCATCCATGCCTATGGTTTCAAATATCACTCACTCATTTGCTAATGATCCTTAGATATACTTCCAGCCAAGATCTCTTACCTGAGTTCCAGACATGTATTTAACTAAGTATTCGACATTCCCACTGGGATGTCAAATAGGAATCTTAAATTTAACATGACCAAATCAGATTTATTTTTCTCTCTCTACTCTCTACTCCAAATCCAGTTAACACAAACTCCCCTGCCTAGCCTGCCTTATGTCAGTAAATGGTACTACCCCTTACCCATTTCTAGACTAAGACTTCTTTGATTCCTCATTTCATTCAGTTTTTACATACTATATTTTCTTGTCATTTCTTTCTTTTCTTTCCCGATTTTTAGTGAAATAATTTTTGACAATTTTCCCCTCTATTTCTTAAAGTATATATTCTATTTTTATTCTACTGATAAATTTTAAATACACATGTAAATTAGAACTTTTAATACATAGCTAGAGCATATTTATTTATTAAAGATTTCTTTATTTTAGAGAGAGAGGGTGTGTGTGTGTGTGTGTGTGTGCATGGGAGGGAGAAGCAGAGAGAGAATCCCAAACAGACTCCTGCTGAGAGTAGAGCCTGAGGCAAGGCTTGATCTCACAACCCTGAGATCATAACCTGAATTGAAATCAAGTGTTAGACACTTAACCGACTGAGCCACCCAGGCGCCTCATTAGAGTATATTTATATACTACCCTGAGCAAAACAGTACCTGTGGAATGCCCTTTTTCCCTCTATCTCCTTTGCCTCTCTTTACCCCATTTCTGCTACTTCCCCATTTCTAAAATCATATACTATTTAAGCCACAGATGAATTTTTAAATGTATAAAACTCAGGAACACTTTTTTTTTTTTTAAGGATTTTATTTATTTGACAGAGAGAGACACAGCGGGAGTGGGAGAGGGAGAAGCAGGCTTCCTGCTGAGCAGGGAGCCTGATGTGGGGCTCGATCCCAGGACCCTGGGATCATGACCCGAGCTGAAGGCAGACGCTTAAGACTGAGCCACTCAGGCGCCCCTCAGGAACACTTTTTAACATACAAACGAAAGAATAAAAATTTTCCTTCTGTCTCTATGCTTTCCCCCAATCTTCAATCCAAAACCTGCTCCACAACAGCCTTCCTATCTCCACTGATATGATTCCATCTTCCACTTACTCAGGCCAAAACCTTGGAATCATACTTGTGTCTTCTCTTTGTCCCACATTCTAGTCTGATCTGATGGGAGATCATGCGCCTCTACCTTCAATATACACCCAGAATCTAATCACATCTACCACATCCACTCCAACATACCTGCTCCAAACCATCTTTACCTCACACCTGGATTACTCAGCCTACTAAATTTGGCCCTCTTCACTCTTCATCCTGAACATCTGTTCTTCACACAGCAGCCACAGTAACCCTGTTGAAATCAAAGTTGGCTCAAATCCCTGAAATGGATCTCCATTTTGCTCAGAGTGAAAACACAGACTCCCTACCCCCACCCCTACCCCAGAGACCTAAAAAAGTGTGCCTGGCCTCTGGTGACATCTCTCATCTCCTGTCCTAATGCTAAGTCCCCCTTATTCACTCTCCTATAGCCACACTCTTGCTGTTTTTCCACACATCAGCCATGATTTCAACCTAGGGCCTTTGCTCTAACTCTCCTCTATACAGTCCCTTATACAGAGCTAATTCCTTCACCTCATTCAAGTCTGCATTCACAGGTAACTGGCTCAGTGATGCCTACCCCAACCACCTGAATTAAACTTACATCCTGTTCCCATGTTACCTGTTTTCCCTAGACTGTTCTATACCTTTCGTTTTTGTAGAATACTCACCACCTTCTAACATACCATACAATGTACTGATTTATAATACTTATTGTTTATTGTGTGTCTCCCTCCTACCCAGGGTAGAATAGAATATAAGAATAAAAGATCTTTGCCTGTTTTCCAGTATAAACCAAGTACCTAAACCTGTGTGGCATATAGTGGCACCCAATAAATATTTGCTGATTTTAGATGTACTAATTGATTTTTATGTGGATGACTTTAGGTCTCATCTTAAACACTATTTCCTCTGAGAAGCCATTTCTGAACAACCAAGTTAGAGTCACCATTCCAGTCATATCACACAGGTGATTTTTGTCATGGCGTTATCTCTATCTCACATGTTCCCATAGATTTGTTTCTCTTGTCTCTCCATACCCCTGCTCCCCATCTTCACAAAGCTACAAAACTTTATCTGCCTTAATTACCAAAGTATCTCTGGTACCTAAGACAATGCTTAGCATGCAGTAGATACTCAATAAATGCCTCAGATCATAAAGTTACATCTAGCAGCCTGAACGAGTGTACGGGGCTGAGGTCATGAGTAATCTGGCTTGCTACTTTGGGAGAAGCTCCTGCACCTCTCCTGTCACCTTTTGTTGGAGGTAACTGCCCACACCCAGAATGAGCTTATTAGCACACCCTCAAATGGACCTGACCCACGGCATTAAAACAGATCTAAATGGGGTGCCTGGGTGGCTCAGTTGATTAATCAACTGCCTTCGACTCAGGTCATGATCCTGGAGCCTCGGGATTGAGTCCTGCATCGGGCTCCCTGCTCAGCAGGGAGTCTGCTTCTCCCTCTGACCCTCCCCCTTCTCATGCTTTCTCTCTCAAATAAATAAATAAAATCTTAAAAAAAAAAAAAACGGATCTAAATGGAGCATCCCTATTCTTTCCCACAGTCTGCCTTATCTGCCCCTTCTATATTCCTCTTACTACACATAGACTACATCAGGTCCATGACAAATCCCAGCAGCCTCTATTCCAGCATTCTTCAAATGGACTTTCCAAAGGGATAGTTTTATGGAAATGAGTTCCTGTATCTTCAACTTCCATATGTACTCTCTTCTAAAACTGCCTGACAGCTTTTCAGCAGTGACAACATTTTTTCTTCCACTCTACAAAAGAAAGTCATACTATTCATATATTTCAAATCTCACTATGGTGAGCTGCCCTAGATGATTCCAAATATTGGTATGGGGAAACTTCAGGCTTTTCTGTTTCTCTCTGTTCTCTAAACAGGTCTGCAGAGATGAGCTTGGCCAGTGTTGGGAAGTTCTGAATAAACAATAAAGTAAAACAGCGGTGATGTGGATTATTTTAAAGTAACTGCAATGTTAAAAAAAAAAAAAATCTGGACCCACCAGATGTGTTTGGTACAGTCTATAAATATTTTTTTATTGATTCATTTCAGTTTTAATATATTACTCAGTGAGGCCATTAAAGCCTATTTTATCAAATCATGTCATGAAATAATTTATTCCATGCATGATCAATCTTCACCTTCTTTCAACTTATGAAATGTGTAATGTCTTCTACTTTCTATTTTAAAAAATGATGAAAACATTTAGATGTCAAGTTAAAAACTCAAGAAAGTACACTGTTTAAAAAAAAAAAATCCTTGTAGGGGTTACCCAGCAAAGAAGTTAGAAGACCACTGCCTTCTCTCAAGGCAATACTTCCATTTTGTTAAGTTGAGTTGGAAATGAATTCTCTGGAAGCAGCTGTACTACATCTATTAGAAACTCCTTCATGTTTCTGACACATACACAGTATCCTTCTCTGACTTCCAGCGCTCAGCTAAATATTTCTTATTATACATATCATTTATGACAGGAGAGAGTGTCAGATGACTATCTTCAGGCAGTAACCACTATTTAAAAAATGACCTGGCCTGCATGGTGAAACTGTCAGCAATCCAAAAGTCTGACCTTGATCTTTTATAAACATTACATGTCATACCCTGGGATAAAGCAACTACTCTGCTTTGCATTCACAGCATTTCTCAGCAAGAATGGGCAAGGGGTGGAGTGGGGGAGCAGAAGAGAAGCAGAAATGGCTCATCCAGTGGGTAGAAGGCACTTTGTTAGTGTTCAAACCACCAGAAGACAAAGAATGACAGTGTGTCTGTCAGTCCACCTCTTTTGTTTTTGTTTTTGTTTTAAGATTTTTTTTTTATTTATTTGACAGAGAGAGACACAGCGAGAGAGGGAACACAAGCAGGGGGAGTGGGAGAGGCAGAAGCAGGCTTCCCGCTGAGCAGGGAGCCCGATGCGGGGCTCGATCCCAGGACCCTGGGATCATGACCTGAGCCGAAGGCAGACGCTTAACGACTGAGCCACCCAGGCGCCCCCACCTCTTGTTTTTTAAAAAGGCCAGCTACACCTGTCTGATGGTAACTGACATTTTTGGCAGCTGAAAGAAAACAGAGGTGTAACTGGAAAATTTCCCAAGGCAAGAAAATATGTTGAAATACCTAATCAGCTCACTACCAAGCATGCTGCCATTACCAATGTCTACAAAGACAGTAACTCATGCACACAGTGTTCTTTCCTTTATCAAGCGAGAGAAACCACAGCATCCTTCAGGGGCTTACTGTACTTTGCCCAACCAAGCATTTCTGGGTAATTTCTAAAGGAACTGAGTATTTTGCAGCGTTAATATTACCCATGTTCTCCTCTTTCCCTCTGGCAGTCATATCATCATAAAGGCACTTGCTACACACTGTTCTGTGGCCAAGAAGCAGTGAGCAGGTGGATATGGTTCAATGTCCTAATTTCACATAACAAATTAATGTGGATTTCTAGCAGTCTTGCTAATATATTTCTTCAGGGAATTTGTGGGGGGTTTTCCTACATTAGTTAGCTGTTAGTTTTGTTTTATTTACACACACACACACACACACACACAATACTGTGTTGTTCCTTTCCGCTGATTGACTCAATGTATTGGGGAGGAGAATATTGTGTTCCGCAAACAGGCTCTGAGAACTAGCTCAAAAAAAAAAGGGGGGGAGATTGACTATAAAGTCATGTAAAATCTTTTTAATAAATATAAATTTATTAAAATAATTTATTAAAAATTTTAATAAAAATAAAATGATTTAAACTATATATACCCCTTCAAAATAATTTCCCATTTCTTGTTACTTCAGTTACATCACATATTTGTTAAGAAAAAAAAATTACTTAGAAAGATCTTTTGGACCCCAATCGACTTCAGTATAAAGCTGATACCTGTATCACAGGATTCCATGTATGGTAAGAGAGACAAACCTCAAATTCCTATGCACCAAGAAGACATGATTTGATCTTCAGAATTGCTTTACATCTCTGGCAAGGAAATTCCTGCATTTTTAAGAATCTTTAGCACAGGGCGCCTGGGTGGCTCAGTTGGTTAAGCGACTGCCTTCGGCTCAGGTCATGATCCTGGAGTCCCGGGATTGAGTCCCGCATCAGGCTCCCTGCTCGGCAGGGAGTCTGCTTCTCCCTCTGACCCTCCCCCCTCATGTGCTCTCTCTCTCTCATTCTCTCTCTCAAATAAATAAATAAAATCTTTAAAAAAAAAAAAAAAGAATCTTTAGCACAAAAAGATAACCGGTACCCAACTCAGAGATGACTTCTTGAACTCATCACAATCCTTAAAACAAAAGCAAATATTCTGAGAAATCTTAAAAGTAGTAGCTCTTATATTTGACTTACTCATCATCCTTAACTACCATTTATTAGTTCTCCCCACCTCTGTGTGGCTGCTATTATTAATCACCTTTCAGAGTTCTGGGAAGTTAAGGATCAAGGAGGTTAAAGCAGGGCGCCTAGATGGCTCAGTTGGTTAAACGTCTGCCTTCAGCCCAGGTCATGATCCCAGGGTCCTGGGATCGAGCCCCGCATCGGGCTCCCTGCTCAGTGCAGAGCCTGCTTCTCCCTCTCCTTCTGCCCCTCTCCCCCGCTCATGCTCTCTATCTCAAAAATAAATAAAATCTTAAAAAAAAAAAGGGGGGGGGTTAAAGCAAGGTCAAAACTGAATCTATGGCCAAAAGAAGACAAGATCCAAACCTATGATTCTTTCATTCAGCTTTTGGTTCCTAGTTGTGTGTTTCCTCCCTCTCCTCCCATTCCCCCCTCCCCTCATCCCAGCCATGAGGTTTTATTTTCCTACTGTTTTGCTTGGTGTGACTTAGAAGGGTGACACCCTAATTGAGAGATGAAGCAGCTAGCCACATTTCAACAGTAGAGGAGGGGTGGTGATTTAGAAGGAAAGAAAATCTCAGTGGTGTTGTCGCTTGCCCAAGGACCTGACCACAACATTCAGTGGCTTGTCCTGATGAAAGTACCACAAGTCTAGCAGACCTCCAGGGCCACATTTCATTGTTCTCCTGCCACACGGGAACTACATCAGTTCCAGCCAGATCTCATAGTCTGGATGTGTCAGGGCTTGCCAGATATCCAGATGAAAACTAAAAAGTTCCCCTGAGCTGTAGCTGGTCTACACCTGGCTATACAATTCCAACATCCAGATATTTGGAGTCACACATAGGACTAACTAAATGTTTGCATTTTCCCTTGAATGTCTGGCATTATTTCACCAGCCTGAATATATTTCAGCTACTGAGGAATATCCTCATTGACATAACTCTTGTCCAAATGCATTCACTAAGCACCCAAGTTTCTAGAGATAAATACTAGGCATTAAGGACCTTTAAGTGTATCTATTGTACAGAGATAGATAGATGGAAGGATGGGTGGATAGATAGATAGATAGATAGATAGATAGATAGATAGATAGATAGATATAAAAACTTAAGTGTTTTTTGGTATGGGTATTCTATTGTTGCCATAGCAAATGGCCACAAACTTCATGATTTAGAACATTTATTTATCTTATGGTTTATTACCTTACAATTATGTAGGTCAGAAGACCAACGTAAGTCTCACTGAGTTAAAAACCAAGGCATCAGCTAGGCTGTGTTCTTTGGAATCTCTGGGAGAAATTCCATTCCCTTGCCTCTTCCAGCTTCTAAGACTGCCCACATTCCTGGACTCATGGCCCCTTCCTCCACCTTCAAAGACTGCAACAGTAGATCAAATCCTCCCAGTCACATCTTTCCAACCCAGTCTTCTGCCTCCCTTTGCCATCTTTTTCATGTGATTAGATTGGGTCCATCTAGATAATCCAGGATAATTCCTTCATCTCAAAATCAGTACCCTTAATCGAAGTCCCTTTTGCCATATAAAGTACATAACCCCAGGTTCCGCAGTTAAGATGTGTACACGGGGGGGGGGGGGGGGCATTATTATGCCAACCACAGATGAGCTTTTGTTTTGTTTATTTTCCATTTCAGCTGGAAGTAATTTGAGACTTCTGTTTCTCAGAATGCCAGGGGAGACAGATCTCCTCAGTTAAGACTTGTTAACAGCTTATTGGCGAGGCAAGGTACTTACAGTTCTTTGGATGGTTTTAGATGCTTAGTGCCAAAAGGTGGGTGTGGAATGGCTTTAAGAGAGAAACTGTATTTATTAAGTTGATTCAAATACAGTAGATATTTCTTTTCTTGCTCACAAACAGTACTGGGTGGGCAAACAGGATGGACAGGTAGCTTCCACACATTACAAATGGGACTGCCAAGCTTTCTGCACCTCTTGCTGTGCTACATTTGAGAGCATACAGTATCACCTATGAAGTATTCTTGCCTGACATATTTGCCCTAAATCTAATCAAGTCTCTCAATCCAGCTTCTTAGCTTACAGGAAATACAGGGGAAGGAAAAACATACTAACCACCACCCCCAGAATAAAATCACCCACATCTAGAATGTGTGAAATTGTACAAGTTAAATGATATATGCATTTTAACAGTGTGTCCCCACATAAATAAAACAAAGATTGTAAGTTTCATGAAAAAAGAACCATCCCCTGGTTACCGCATTTTCTGCTGATGAATTGTTGCAAGCGGGTATATGCAAGGACAGGATCATAAACACGGCCCGGAAGGCTGTGCGCACGGGCTGTTTTGATGCGGCTGCTTATGGGCCCCCTGCACAGAGACTCTGCGTTGGCCTTTTCTTGGTGTGTAATTCTGACCCACGGATTAAACCACCTGAGTATTTTTCTCAGTAATCCAGGACAAAACAGTCATTATTTCACACCTTTATTTTGTTCCCACGATCTCCAGTGAAAGACTCAATTGATTAAGTAACTGAAGAAACTGAAGATTTATCCTGTAAAATGTCTTTCAGTCAAAAATTTCCACTGCAAAAGAACATAGCAGCCTTGACCTGCTCATCACTGTTCAATGCCGTGACCCCTCTCACTGAAGTGGTCATGACTAGCTGGGGAGGTGGAGGAACAGCAGGGGACTTCCTGGGTAGAAAGGGTAATTGACATTTCAGGAAGCGTTTGGCTGCATATATATTCACATGGCTGTGTGTGCTGGGCTATAACATGTATTTCAAGAAGGCTGATGCTATATAGCTGACTGATACTTGCTCCCATCAAAGTCACGGTGACCAACACAACTTGAGAAACTGAAATCAAGAGGCAGGGCGTCCATTAGAAATGATCCCAAGCAAGGCAATATTAACTTTTTGGTTAATGTTTAAATAAAAAATACCTAGTTATCATAGGACTTTTAGATCCCCTGGGTCCTTAGACCCCAATTTGACGAAGAATAACGTAGTTCAAGTCCCTCATGCTAAGATAAGGATACCGAACACAGGTAGAAATACATGCCCCCTCTCCCTGTCCCTCACCCTATTTGCTCAGAATGCTGTGTCTGGAATCCCTTTCTCTTCTACAGGCTATAGGAGGGATGGGCCCATGCCTAGAGGGCCAGGTTACCAGACTTGGGGGGAGCTGGTGGCTGACGTGGACAGGTTTGCCCAGGACCGCAGAGAGAAATTCTGCAGCATTCCTTGCCCTGCCTTTCTGGGACTCGCCTGTCCCAGCTATCTAAGAGTTCAGCAGGGTTGCATCTGGAGGGGATGGGCTTGCGAAAGGAATCGGTTACATGTTCAGTGTAACTCTTTAGCAATATTACAGTAATAGTAAAATTACTATTACAGTAATAGCCATTACAATAATACAGCAATAGTACAATAAATCTGTGACCTGGCAGATTTCACATGTCTGGGATCTGAACTCTCTCACTGTCTTCCAACCTTAGAGAAAAAGAATAACTGTTAAAAGCCCAGACTGCGGAGTTTGGATCCCAACTGCCACCTACTAGCTGTGTGACTCAACAGAAGCCGGAGGACCACAGGGAACAGTGCCATCAGGCTCCTCCCCACAATTTTGTGCACCTAGCTGGTGCCCTGTCCCTCCTCCACCCTCCCCTCTCTTTTGTTCTGGCACATAGACCTCTTACTCTCTGAACAATCAATAAATGACTTGACTTCATGCAGAGTAGTTCTGCCACCATCCAGGCCTTTGGGGCCTCATATTCTTCCTCAAGCATTCGTCAAGGTGTTTTCCCCAAGATTATTACCTTCATAAAGCAAATTCTGATGCCAGCTATTCAGATAATAGCATTTCCATTTTTCCCAGCATCTAACATTTATATGTATGAAGAGGGCTGATCCCAGCGGAAGCAGCAAGAGTGCCAAGCAGATCCAGCAGTGGCCAGTGCAAATGGCAGAGGTGGTACCAGGGTATGTCACGTGACCTCGGGCCTAAGCTGCTCGTAAGCATGTGAGACATGCCAAAGGGGAAAGAGATTTGCAAAGGACCAGAGCTCTATTAGGGCAGAAGGGGTAAGAACCAGCAAAATGAAAAGTATTAACGTCAAAGAGACCCATTAACCCTAAGACCTTGGGAAGCAGGGGCTGCAAGTAAAAAAACGCCTTAGAAAAAGTATACCCTTGACAAGAAAAGGTCAAGCCCCAGAAATCTTTTCACTGATCTACAAGTAAATACTTAATACTTAGAAAGTATAATAAGTATTATTCAGATGACTTATATGGTAGTTCATAAAGAATGATCTTGGCAAAAAGAACAGACTTCTATCTACATGCAAAAGAATATGAGTAACAAAACTATTAGCTATGGCAGACAAGAAAATCCCAATAACCTAGTTTTCTCTCAACTTTTCCTTAAGATATAATTCTCCAAGAAAGAACCCAAAAGTCCTTGAAAACAAGCTTACCCAAGCTTTTTATCAAGTAGAGACATACATAGCTATTATTACACCCATTAGATAAATAGATAAAATTTGGTGATTCCAACTTACCTCCTTCTAGAAGATTCTCAAAGAACTAACCTACTCCGAGACATGACAAAGGATTTCACTTTTGAGCCCTGGCCTATCCCAGCCTAAGAGTCAAATTGATAACAACGCATTTGCCCTAGCTATTTTCTGGAAGGCTATTCAATTATCACATTAAAATTAAGATTTAAGCATAGTTTTTAGTTACATAAATAAAACTGGGAAAGGGCCTTTCTAGCAGTTGATTTACTAAACTAGAAATTTATGAGTTGTTTGCTACATGAAAAGAAAACTAAAGGGAAAGGAAAGGAAGGAGAAAATTGACAAGTAAAGACAAGCAAAGAAAGATAAGAAGAAACGAGAGTGTCTTAGATCAAAGAGTGAACGGAGCTGGTGGATCTCAGTTGCTCTTTGCTCAGACCAGAAAGGGTTCCCGCTATGCAGATGAAGGGTGTGAAGTTCAAATACCACTGGAAAAGAGGACATGCAAGCAACTATGAAATATTACTGTCTTTCTGAGAAATTGGGAAATTGGACAAGACGCCCGTGGATGGGGCCCCTGACAGAATCTGACTACTGGAAATGACAAAGAACCCGAAGTACAATATGTCTTTAACCTGTTTAAAAATGTTGAACAAGCTTTTACATAGTACACAGGCACAGAGTCCAAATGAGCAGGGGCCAGAGGATGGGCGAAGAAGTATGGGGGTAAGACTGTACAGATTAGTCCTTGGGAGCAAAGTTCTTCGATCCTGCATCAGAAACAAAAGTCATTCGTGTGTTCCTTCACTCAGTAAGTATTAGCCTCTTCTATGTTCCAGGTACTGTTCTAGCTACTGGGGAGACAGCACACACAAAACAGACAAGGAATCTGCTCTTCTGGAGTTTACAGACTACAGGCAAAAAAAAATAAATAAACAAACACACAAGCACATGCATGCTTTTCTATAAATTCAAAGAAAACAGGCTGTGGGCAGGAGTATAACCCCGGATTATGTGGGCACTTTGGCTAGGGGAGTTAGGGAAAAGTTCTCTCAGCTCTTACTGAGCTGACCTGAAGTAATGAGAGGACACCAGCCTTATAAAGTGATTTGTGTACCAGCAAGAGAGAAGAGAACTACGAAGACCTTGAATGTTCGACACCCACTTGGTATATCTGAAGAACAAAATGGGGACCAGCGTGACTGCATTAGTGAGCCATGGGAAAGGGGTAGGAGATAAGGGACAGATCTAGGCAGGAGCTACATCATGAAGGACTTTGTATTTTCTTCTAAGTGCAATGGGAAGCCAATGGAGGATTTTAAGTAGGGGAGTGACATTTATGTTTTAAAAGACTGCTCTGGCTGCTACCTTTGGCAGACTGCGGGGGTGAGTACAGAAGCAGAAAGACAGGTCAGTCAGGGGGCAATATGGGAGTCCAGTGGGAGATGTCAGAGCTTTGGACTAGAGTGGTGTCAGAAAAGATGAGAGCAATAGATGGATGTGGGTAACTGTGGAGGTCTTTCAGTAGAGGATACTGGTAGACTGGCTGTGGGAGATGAGGGGAAAAGAGCAACCGAGTCTGATGCTTAGGTTTGGGGCTCAAGCAGTGGGGTGTATATAATGGGGTTACTTACTGAGAGGGGGTTTAACGAGGAGGGGCTGGCCTCATGGAGAAAGCAGGAGTGAGATGAAGAGTTCTGATTTGGGTGCATTAACTTCGAGCTGCCTCTCAGACATTCAAGTCTGGAAGTCAGGGTGAAAAATGTCAGTTAGCAAACAGAAGATATATAAAGCAATAGGACCCACAGAGATTACCCAGAAAAAGAGTATAGAGAAGTCCAAAGATCAGGTGTTAGAGGCTTTCTAATAGCCAGAGGTCAGGAGGAGAAGGAACATCAGTGAGGTGTGGAAAAAAACAAGAAAATACGGCTTGACATCAGCCAAGAAAAGAAAATATTCCATAAAAAAAAAAGTGACCGATTATATCAAATGTTGTTAAAAGTAACATGAGAAAAAAGAATTGACTGTCATAAACCATTGTATATGGCAAGACGGGGGTGAGCGGTGCCCTTGAAAGAGGCACTATCAGTGGACTGGTGGGGATGAAAGCCTAATGAAGTGGGCTGAACAGGGTGGAGGATGAAGAATAGAAATGGGGACACAAAGAGTTCTTTCTAGAAGCTCTGTAACGAAGGAGAGCAGAAAAATGAAGTGGGGAGCCTAGGGGTCAAGGAAGGATTTTTGTTGTTGCTGTTGTTGTTAACTTCATTTTCAAAGATACAGAAAGAAGAGGAAATAGTATAATGAATCCCTGGTGTCAAACAATTCTCACCTCCTCACCCTGCATCTTTCACCTATTCCCCCACTCATTCCCAACTCCCCACCCACAGGGTTATTTTGAAGCAAATCCCAGACATTATTTCAAGGAAAGGTTGCTTTTGTTTTAATGAGAAATAACTGTTTGTTATGAAAAAGAAAAACAGAAAACCCCATTAAACAATGCTTTCATGGAGAAAATTCCAGCTCACCCGCTTTAACAGACTGACTTCAATAAAAGGGATGAACTTTTTCTTTAAAGCAGGAATTCTCAAAGTGTGACCCAACTGTGGGGCCACGAGGGGCTTACCGGTGAGCAGCAAACTGATGATAAAATCTAAACTCTCCCATCCAAATTTAATGGCGGAAAAGGAAGTCTAAGATCTTTTGTTTGCTTTTTCTGTTTTTGGTTTTGGTTTTGTGCATGAATAAGTAGTATAACATATTAAGTATTTAGGATTACCAAAATTAGTACAGTCCTAGAGTTTGCAGATGACTCTCATTCAAAATTATGCTAAGAAGTCTGACTGCCACACAATGCCCAGTACCGTTGCAGAACATATATGTATGATTGGAACACCTATAAATTGAAGGAATTTCACCCTAATCACCCACGCATGTCTTAAGTTGCTTATGGGTTGCGATTCTTCCATTCTTGTTTTTCTGACTGTAAATTACTTAGCTTCATCAGCAACAATTTAGTGTATTGCGGGTTGTTTGGGTAAACCCTCAGGATACAGTGATGCATATTTGTATCATTGATATTAACTTGCCACTTGTTCTTTCATTTCATCTGTGGTGTACTGGGTACAAAGATTTGAAACACAAAACTTAAAACCTAGAAAATTCTATATACTGTTAACTTCTGTGGATTGAGGGGGACTTTATAATTTTATTTCAGCTGTAGAAAACCTCAATCCTGTTAGACAGTATAGCAGTTAAGATCACAAACTAGATCTCCAGACTCTAGGTTCAAATCAAGGCTTTGTTACTAAGTAGCTGTGTGACCCGGAAGTTCAGTTACGTAATTTTTCTGTTCCTTAATTTCATCATCTGTAAGATGGGGATAATAGTAGTATAGCACGTATAGTACTCAAACTGTGCAACTCGTAAGAACAGTGACAACCTGTATCTTTAAATGAGTGAACACGCATAACTGGAACCGTACCTGGCACAAACCAAGTTCTGTATTTTAACACAGAAAATATTACTACTATACCTGCTACAATAATTGCTACCAGTATTACAGTTTAGGACAACAGGATTCTATAAGAGGACACTGAAAATCAATAAAACATAACTTGCAATCTATACAAGTGATAAATATAATAGCATAAATGGTGGCAAGCTTTATTACCAAACCCACTGTACCCACAATATAACCAAACTATTCACTAAGAGTCCTCATCTGAATTCCAGATCTTGGAACTCTTTGGTGCAGAACACAGAGAAAAGATATGGGTCCTTTCATGAAATCTGGGCCAGCCTTAGAGCACATTATAGAACAGGTGGAGGAAGGCCTTGGGGATCCTCTCACACCTTTCTGCAAGCCTCCCCTACTTCCTAACTACATGCTCTCCAAGCCCCCAAGTACCCTTATTTTGTCCTAAGTCCTTTACTATAATACTCACCAGGCCAATTCTTCAAAACTGAGTTCTTTCTCTAGGACCTTCTAACCTCAGCTATGTGTAAGTAGGGACAAAAAAATGCTTTTAAAACATTTGCAATTACTTGTATATAGCTATTAACTTTTTTAAAAAAGACTTTATTTATTTATTTGACAGAGAGAGACGCGCGAGAGGGAACACAAGCAGGGGGAGTGGGAGAGGGAGAAGCAGGCTTCCCACCGCGCAGGGAGCCTAATGCAGGGCTCAATCCCAGGACCCTGGGACCATGACCTGAGCCGAAGGCAGACGCTTAATTGACTGAGCCACCCAGGCGCCCCTATAGCTATTAACTTCTTAAGAGTATCAGAAGTATTTCTATTCTTAAAAGAAAGCTCTTATCAAAAGTTCTAACTACTGGAAATTTAGGCAGAGTAAGAAAGCTAAGAAAAAAAATTCAAGCAGTCTAGAACACCACAGAACTTATTTTGGAAGCTGGCCCTGAGATTTAAAAAAAAAAAAAAAATTCATCAGCACTATTTTCACAGTTTGTTCTATTTTGAAACAATGTTGTTTCATTTAGGCGCACCTGGGTGGCTCAGTCGGTTAAGCCTTTGCCCTGGGCTCCGAGTCCATCGGGCTCCCTGCTCAGCAGGGAGTCTGCTTCTCCCTCTGCCCCTCACCCCACTCATGCTCTCTTCTCTCTCTCACTCTCTCTCTGTGTCTCTCTCTCAAATAAATAAATCATAAAATCTTAAAAAAAAAAAAAAAGGAGTTTAGCCTAACTTTTTTCTACAACAGCTCCTGTGGGTAGCAGAGACCTCAAGGTTTGAGTGTAACGGAGGGAAGAAAAGGGGAGAGGGAGGGATTAACTTTGTACAACCAGGAAGAGAGAGACCGTGTGTATAACATTTTACTTCTTGGTAATCACTGTTAATTAATCACAATAATCACTGTTAATTGATTTCTTTTTCTAGGTGAGGAGGTATAAAATATGATTATTATTCATAATGAATTCATACCTAGTCAAATTGAGACCTAGAGAGACCATTCCTACCGAGCATGCTTAAACCTGAAGAACCATGTTGGTTTTTCAAATTTACCATAATCTTTTATTTTTCTAGCACAAATGTCCCCTGCGGAAGGAAAAGTTAGTGGATTAAGCCACAGATTTCATTCCCTGATTCATCACAGAAAGGATTTTAGGGGACTTTCATCAAGAACACAAACTGATCAATATTCAAAAACTATAGAGTCTAAGCCAGGAAAATATAAATAAAATAGAAATTCAAGACCAATGAAAATATAAACACACTCATGCAGACCACGGTTGTAACAGCTAAGCTTCAGGTTTACCTCTGAGTTTCTTGGGGGCCAAAGAGAAGAAAGAGACTGCATCCATTATGTTATCAGAAAGGATAATGCATACTATTTCTACCCAGAGAAGCAAAGTTCTTCCTGCAGCTGGGCTCCACAAGAAATTTTTCAAGTGGACTTTGTGGCCTTGAGTAACAGAGCGGACAACATCCTTAACTCCAGGACGTCAGGCCAGGGCCCACATTGTTTAGGAGTCCCTGCAAAATTCCATTAGGTGACAAGGTCCCTGGGGGGAGGGGCAGGGGCTGGTATTCAATTTACAAGAGCAACATGCACAGGATTTTCTAAAACCACGTCTGCTACCAAGATCATGAATTCAAATGAACTTCAAAGAGTTCAGACTACTTTTACACGTTGTGAAATATCCAATTAAAGGACCCCAAACAGAGAATTAATGAAAGAAGAAAAAAAAAACCACAAAAAATTTGAACTGTTTGGTTTTTCTTTCTAAAATGCTATTCTCTACAACAAATATCTCTTCCACAATTGCCCTCCTTCCAGATGATGAAGCTATACAATTTTTAATAACTTTATTAATGTATACTTGACCTAAGATAAGCTACACATATTTTAAGTATGGAATTTGATACAATTTGATATATGTATACATCCGTGAAACAATCACCACAACCCAGATAATACATATATCCATCATTGTCTTTGTCTGCCCTTTTGTCATTGCTTCTTCCCACCATGCCCAAACCCCTCATCCCAAGTAACCACTCATCTGCTTTCAATTTTTAAACCTATACGATTTTAAAAGGACTTTTTTTAACCAAAAACTAAAATTTGGATTTAACACTATTGTTTTGCATGTGTTCCTTAGTCATTCCCTGGATCTTTTAAACCAACCTATCACCTTATGTCCTATCTCTAAAATTATAAACTACTGGAAGCCAAATACCATGACTTCTGGTTCATTCGTGTTCTCGTAAACGTGGCTGTATCAAGGTGACGTGCACAGCTCCCTCAAGAAAGATGGAGTGACCACCCTGGAGGCTTCAGCTTCCCAGGTAATTTTCTAGAGATGAAGCAACCACACTCTGAAAAAAAATTACTGCACTAGATACTTCTTAGCCTCTGCTTGGGGAAAAACATGAACTCAGAGTCTCAGACAAAAACTTTGGCCACTCTGAGAAATAAGGAGATTCTGTCAGTCAACATGGAAAGTGGGAAAATAGAAAGACTGGGGGTGAAGCGTTGCGGGGGGAGGTACCCACCACCACAGTCTCCGACCTTGAAAAACTTGGCTACTGCAGACAAGATATACAAATAACCCACAGGAGGAAGAAGAAATAAGAGCTAAGAGCTGTGAAACAAAGCCCCAGGGACTCCAAGGGACAGAGCTGCTTCTCAGTACAGCAAGGCTTCATTATCAGAAGGACAATGACAGCAACAAGGACTAACATCCCTACAATGCTGTCACATACCCAGTCCCCTGCAATGCCCCACAACAACGCTGGGAATAAACAGGGTTACTGACCTCCTCCGGAAGGTTAGAAAATTGAGGTTTAGGTAGGTCAGATGACCACTGAGGAGACCAGAGCTGAGACTGGAAAGTGCTGTCTTCTGATTCCAGCACCATTGCTACTTCTCCTTCCCCAGACAGCATCCTCAAGAGGTGATGGAACATGACAACAACCTCAGAGCCTCAGAGCCTCCCTCTACAACCAAGAACATCATTCTCTTTTTGTTTTTTTTAAAGATTTTATTTATTCACTCGACAGAGACAGACACAGCGGGAGAGGGAACACAAGCGGGGGAGTGGGAGAGGGAGAAGCAGACTCCCTGCTGGGTGGGGAACCTGATGTGGGGCTCGATCCCAGGACCCCGGGATCATGACCTGAGCCGAAGGCAGACGCTTAACCGACTGAGCCACCCAGGCACCCCCCAAGAACATCATTCTAACAAGGGCTCAGTGACACATTTGGTTAAGAGGTGTTCTGAGATCGATCCTCAGACCTGGGAGACCACACACATGGTGACCAGGTGCCATGGCAGAGACATATTGCCTCAAGAGTACATACATATTCCAATGGTCCTAAGATGAACAACATTTCAAATGTACCAGAGAGGCTCAACACTTCATGAAATTCCAAATTATCCTTTAAGGAAAAAGGAGGACAATTGATAATACTACTATTAATTATACTCAAATCAGTTATTAAATAAGTTTGTATTTTTGCATATCAGGCTTCCTTGAGGTGAAACGAATCTATCATCACCATCATCATTCTAAGTGTCTGATAATGCCTGGCATACATTCAGCCTCAAAAGATATCTGTGGAATGAAAGAATGAGCCTCAACAGGCCACAACACAGAATTCTTTAATTCCTCTGTTAAACACTTTGACAGGAAACTTATCTGTCTCTAAATCATGGTAGAATAACCATGGTCAACAATGAGGCAATCCTTCCCAGTTCAGATAGTTTTAAAGAACTTGGTATAAACATGTATTTCTTTCCATTAATGTCTTCTGAGAATGGATTTAATTTGTTTCATTTTCTTGGAGGAAATCTATCCCGGAGCTTCACAGAATACTGTAATATTTTAAAGGGAAAAACAAAACAAAACTCAGTATGCTAAGAGGTAAGTACAAGGCTCTCTACGCAGACATACTGTAACACGTGGACAGATGAGCACCACTCCTTTCAAAGCAACCCTGTTGTGAAGCTAGAAATATATTCCAGTGATACTGGTTTTGAGGAAAAAACTTGCAGAATGCCTCTTTTGGAACTGCCTTTATCTCTATGATCAGTTTATGTGACATACAAGAACACTTGTCATATTACTTTATGGTCCTGACCCATTTCTTCTTTTTTTTTTTTTTTAGATTTTATTTATTTATTTGATAGAGAGAGAGAGCACAAGCAGGGGGAGCAGGAGAGGGAGAAGCAGGGTCCCCACGGAGCAGGGAGTCTGATGCAGGGCTCAGTCCTGGGACTCCAGGATCATGACCTGAGCCAAAGACAGACGCTTAACAACTGAGCCACCCAGGTGCCCCATCCTTGACTCATTTCTAACCAAAAATTACTCTAGCCAGTTTGATTATCACCCATGTGGCAGACTTCATCATGAAGAGTTCCTGGCAACTCTCCCAAATCAAAATCACCTTCTGAGAATGAATAGCATCAGTATAAAAGTCTTCAGCAAAACATGCCGAGGGCCCTCAAGGCAAATCCCAAAGGGAGACTTCAAAGATACCTTGCACAACAGCACATCACTGGAAGGTCTGTGCAGCCTCTCAAGGTGAACTCATACACAGTTCTGTACACACTGTAATCTAAAGAGCCAAGACAGTCTTGTACATGACAATTTCATTAGGTCTTAGTCATCTTTATATTATTCCCTTGGAAGAGCGCCCTGCACATAGTAGGGCATGTAGCAAATTCTTTTCAAAATAGATTTCCCCTGGAAATAATCAAACTATGAATTACCATCAGTCACAGCAGGTCCAGCCACTAGACTTTTCCCAAGGAGGAAATGCAGTGTTGTGTTTCCTCACTGTCTAAAGTGGTTTTTGAGTGTAACCGACCATCTATTTGATTTTACTGCCTCCTATATCCCCTGGCAAACAGAAAATGTATCCTTCCAAATGGGGTCTTTTAAAGATGAAATCTGTATTTTTAAACTGAAATGTAAGTTGAAGAGATTTCAATTTCAGAATTTATGAAAAAGCACTGGCCTCTATCATTCTTTTCTAAATGTTGAGCAACTGGCCATCAAGGTAAAAATGAAAAAATTATAGAAGATCTACCACCAGGACAATGGTAATGGAATTAACATTTAGAATGTGCCTACTATGTGTTAAGTACCGTGCTACATGTAATCTTTAGGAAATCCAACAAGAAAGATACTGCCATTCTCATTTCTACAGATAAAGAAACTTAAAATTTTAAAAAGTTAAATACAGATGTGCAAGTGAACATATTTATTAGAGGGCAGAGCCAAGGTTCAAATTCAGGTTTGTCAGAGTCCAAAACCTTGCCCTTTACCTCTTAAGTATGGAGTCTATCCCAGAAGTCTAAAGCAGAAGGCCCACTGGCCAGCCATGTGTAACCAACAACAGTGATTTGATAAAAATGGAAAGACTTGTCAATGTTTGTGTGTGGGGATGGGTGAAATAGGTAATGGGGATTAAGGATGACACTTGTGATGAGCACTGGGTGCTGAATGTTAGTGTTGAATCACTAAATTGTACACCTGAAACTAATATTACACCATATGTTAACTAGCTGGAATTTAAATAAAAACTAAAAAACTTACTAAATACATACATACATACACAAAATAGAACCACATGATCCAGCAATTCAACTTCTGGGTATTGGAAAAAAAAAAAAAAAGACTTGTCTGGGCGCCTGGGTGGCTCAGTCATTAAGCATCTGCCTTCGGCTCAGGTCGTAATCACAGGGTCCTGGGATTGAGCCCCTCATCAGGCTCCCTGCTCAGCAGGAAGCCTGCTTCTCCCTCTCCCACTCCCCCTGCTTGTGTTCCTTCTCTCGGTCTCTCTCTGTCAAATAAATAAAATCTTAAAAAAAAAAGACTTGTCAATGTTTAAAAAATGGGGTTTTACCTAAAAATATGGATATGTACTTCCCCTATATCAAATTCACTTCACTCATTTGCCTACACAGGCATTTGCGTCTGTGACCCCTGCTATTCCCTGTTGGCTCCCCAACACTTCCTTTTAAGGCAAAACCCAAATTAATGTTCCACCTCTCCCATCTTATCTGGATATCCCATAGGAACTTAGAATCATGCTATTTTGATGAAGTAGGACATAATCATTGAGATCAAGTACAAGACTTTTATACAGAATCTAAGGCCAAAGAGTTAAGTGACTGGTTCATGGTCACAAGCTACAGGACTAGATCTTGAATGTTCTCTCTTCTTTTTTTAAGATTTTTATTTATTTATTTGACAGAGAGAGACAATGAGAGAGCGAACACAAGCAGGGGGAGTGGGAGAGGGAGAAGCAGGGTTCCGCTGAGCAGGGAGCCTGACGCTGGGCTCGATCCCATGACTCTGGGATCATGACCTGAGCCGAAGGCAGATGCCTAACGACTGAGCCACCCAGGCACCCCAAAGATCTTGAATGTTCTTAATCTTGTCTGCTCTGCTACCCAGCTTCTCTTTGGCAGCCAAACATATGTCTGAGTTAATGACCTGTGAAGTGGGGTATCATTACTCCTCCATAATTCTATTTGATATTATTATCATGAGCTTGCATTTTTAATAAATACTGCTGGTACTGCCAAGACTTCAAATCTATTTTCTTTCATTCACCAAGGGGCTCCTATGAACAAATCACTCTCCTTTTATAGATCCACTCCTTGGCCTCCTTTCCTGTTCTGCCAGGAGCTGCCAACAGCATTTGTGGTTGAATATTGAAGGGTAAAAGAAGGTATGAAGGAAGCTCCAAAGAAGCATCCTTGCCTTCTAACTCACAGGTCAAGGACTGGGAATATGAGGAAGATGATACACCAGTGGGTGACTCAAGCCTACTACCCTCTGGAGGAGACACAATTTTAACTTTTTAATTTTTACTTCTGATGAGCCAGAGAGAATCAGTTTGGGTCATTCTCAATTATTATATAAATACTAAAGCATATTCCAATCACATAAGCTGGCAAAGTTTCTTGTCCTTACTCTCAAAGGTACTAAGTTGATCAAATTTAAATTTTAAAGCTTCCTCTTCTGGGCCAGGAAAAAATACTAAAGAAATAGCTTGCCAACTGCAAATTATTTTTAGAGGTGTTTGTAGCATATGCATTATCAAATACAGTTTTTTGTTTTTTGGGTTTTTTTTTTAAAGCAAAACACCATGTTGGACTCATTCCAGTGTTTCTATATGTGACTGGAGCCAGAAACAGCATTTGTGAAAATATCACTCTTTTGAGGAAAGTACACTACATTAATAATGAGTTGGGCCTAAAGAGATATTAGGATTTCAAAGTAAGCAGGTTCCATGCTTCTCCAACAAATCAGGAAAGAAAAGGCACTCCGTTTACTAAGCCACAGAAATTTTTTTATTTATACCAAAATGATATTTCTTTGCCATTTGTTTTCATTTCATTTCTGACCTAATTTCTTCCTGATAATCTTGAATGAATATCCATTCTTATGTCCTTTAACTGTCTTGCAAGGTCACCAGGCCAACTGGCTTTCCCACTGGACAATAAGTCACTCTGGAACCGTGTGTTCTAATATCAACTCTGTGTATCAAATATCAAATACCAAAGATTTGCCACAGGTGCTTGATCAATCTCTTCATCTCTTTCCGCTTAGCTTCAGGTGTCTGTCAAACGGAAAGACAGAGCTCTGGCACATAGCCCAGGTTTTCACTGTGCCCGGCAGTTCGGGTTACGGCGTGGGATTACTTTCTGCTGGCGCTCTGGGACTGCACGGTGGTGAGGCAGCAAAGGCTGAAGACTCCCAATGCCTGAGTTCAGAGCCCAGCTCCGCCACCTACTAAGTGTGCCACCTTGGGCAAGTCACTGAACCCCTCTGTGCTTCAGCCACCTGAGCGATAAGACAGGATCACGGAGAGAGTTAAACATTAGTTGGTATTTAAAGGGCTTGCTACAGCTTCCAGCATACAGCAAGACTCAATATTCACTATGTATTATTTGTCCATTTTTGATGCCTTCACCAGCATGCCCTGGCTATGAGTAAAATTTTGTCATTCAGCTTGACTATATTTAGTGCTTTGATTCTTGAAGGAAACTAGAATGTCAAACCCATTAGTAGAATTTCCTAAGATTCCAGTCAGATATCTCGAGGGCATAAGTCATGTGGGATCAGCCATGAAGTGCCACACTGCAGGTATTTTGTAAAGTCACTGCTTTGTAAAGCAGAGGGTATGAGTCACGCATGCCCTGCAGCAGGAATTCAGTGATGTGGCTTGCGAGCATTCCCTGACTGGTGACTGTGATCTCATACATCTAGAGCATCGCACATGACAGATGACAAGGACATGGCTGCACATGCCCATGGGCACACCTGGGTTTTACAAATGCCAAAATGATTTTGCAAGAAAGTATAACAAATCATGGCTCAGGGGAAGTTCAGGATTTTATTTGTTTGTTTTCGAGCTTTTCTTTATTGTGATAGTCCTAAAAGCATTTTGCGAACACAAGAGAAATGAAATCAGCCAATTTTCTCTGGCCTCCACTTCTAGTAAAAGGCTGATCAAATACTGTTGTTGAAGAACAAGCATTAGTAAACCTTATTTTGTGGCTTTAAGTTACAATTTACGGAGTTTTACTTTTTTATGAGTATGAAAAAAGTTGCTACATACTCCAGTCCCATCATCACTTTGCCTTTGATTAGGCCTTTGTAATTATTACAATAAGAAAGATACCTTGCCTTTTTCTCACACACAAGGAATACAGAGAGGCTACTCCATTTGATCTATCCTTATTTACTCAGTGTTTAAAATTTATCCATAAACAAAATTAAAAATAAAAACAGAAAAACTATAAAATCAAAGGACTATTTCTGGGAAGCAGCATGAAATAATGCATAAGAGCTCCGATTTTGGAGACAGACGGACGTGGTCTGTGGAGAAAAAACTTCAACCCCCAACGTTTCCGTTTCTTCATCTGGATAGTGAGAACAGTAGTGTCTGAATCCTGCAGGCTATGTGTGTGTGTTTACACACGTATATACATAAATGTTATTTTTATTATATTAATATTTATATATTATATTTATTATACATATTTGTATTTTCCTTCCTTCCTTACGCTACAAGTAGCATACCCTATAAATACTTTTTCCCTTTTATTTTTATCACTTAACAATACATCCTAAAGATTACTTCATGGCAAGATGTAGAAGTTTTCCTTGTTTATTCTTATAAATGCACATTATTCCTCTTCATGAATGTACCATTTGGCTATTCAAACATTCCCCTATCGATGGATATTTGGAAGGTTTCCAGTCTTTGGCTATTATGAACAATGCTGTGATAACCTTGTGTCCATATCACTGTGGATTTTGACATAACATTTAAATGAACTTTTCAATCCTCTCTTAAGTTAAACATGCCATCTTAAAAATAATATTTTCAATGCATTACAGTTAATAAAAAGAGGTTGAAACGCAAGATACAATATGGCATCGAGTGGATTTTTTAAAGTGTGGTCCAACCCCACACCTGTATCACCATTAGTCTCCTGGGGTGTGTGACAAAAATGTGAATTTCTCATCCCAACCCTGGGCCTTCTGAATAGTTAAATGTGAGACTCCCTGATCTAGTAGGGAAATCACTGTATTTAGAATGGAAAGACTGCCATTTGGGTTCAGTCAGAAGATCGGAGCCAACATGATCAGCCCTGGTTTCTTTGGGAATGATTCCTTGTAGTTGGAGATAATAAATACTTTCCCTACCAACTTCACAGGATTGCTGTGTAGTTCAAATGCAATTATGTTTGAGAGATCAGTTTGAAAACTAAAGTAAAATAAAAATGTTAACATCTAGTAATAGTAAGGGCATCTGCTCAAGCAATATCCCCATCTTCTCCATTAACAATTTTCCCTAAATGCCTGCATTCCTTCATTGATTCATTCATCAGGGTTCATGTAAAAGAGGGTGGCCAGTTGGCATCCAAAATGCATTCTTTATAGAATACACACTGCTCTTCAGGAATACCCACCTACCTCTGTCTAGGATACCATAAGGCAGTCAAAACAAGGATTTGATCCAACACAGAGAGGAAAAATACCTCAAGGCCACTAAGAGTCTGCCTTTGATTAATTTTATACAAAGGTGGAAAATGCTTGATGCTTCAGAAATCATTGCCAGTAATGAGACACACAAAGAAAGAAAGAAAAGCCCAACCTACCATAAATGTCCTAAAGAAGAATTTGTTCTGCCATAATTTGGTGCATGGTGTACTTTCAGTCTGGTCTGTAAAGCCAATAAATCCAGACAGGTTCAGAGTCTGTTTATTTTTTAAATGACAGGCAAAACCACTATAATTTTTGTCATCTCTCCAAAGGAGAAGACTATGCATTATTCAGTAGCATTTTTTTCTTAAGGATCCAAAACAGTTCCTACCATGTGACTATGAAAGTCATCCCTCCAACACAGGGCTTGAAGTATAAGGTATGGTCAAACAATATACAGGGATAAATATGAAAGCTTTCAAAAGAAGAGGGGGATGGCTGGGAAGAAGTATTGGTATTTTCTACATCTACCCTGAGGAAAAAAATCTTTAGTTAACAGAAATTAAAATATCCCTGATGCAAGATGAGAAAGCTTTAGATGACCTTTCAAATGTCGGATCTGAGTAAAGCACTGAACATGCATTTTCAGAATGCATGTTAGGGGTTAGGTTTTTGGTGGATAATTGATTTTAAATGACCTCTTCTCTGAATCAGGAATTTACTAATCACAGATGGAGGTGCCACTGGGAGAGGGACCTGTGAAGTCAGAGACCCTATTCTCTATGAGCTGTGGACTCAGAACAGACACAAACAGAAACAAGTACCCTTTCCTAAAGGAATGTTGATCTTCCAAGCACATATTCAGGTACAGGGCAAAGAGTGAAATCAAATGATTTTATTTTCACAAACACACTTCACAGTGGTACTGTGTTTTGGTGAGGTGAAGTGACATGTTCAGAAAAGGTTCAGAAAAGGTACAAGCTGGGGGATTAGTCACTTCTCTCCCTTGTAGTAAGAGAGGTTTCACGAAGAGAAAGGCACTTTCGAAGGCTCTTAAAGTTCTGTAAGGGAGGGGCGCCTGGGTGGCTCAGTTGGTTGAGCCACTGCCTTCGGCTCAGGTCATGATCCTGGAGTCCTGGGATCGAGTCCCGCATCCGGCTCCCTGCTCGGCAGGGAGTCTGCTTCTCCCTCTGACCCTCCCCGCTCTCATGTGCGCTCTCTCTCTCTCAAATAAATAAATGAAATCTTTAAAAAAAAAAAAAAAAAAAGCTCTGTAAGGGAGACCAGCTGACAGAAGTGAACAGGGAAGATCAACCCAGTCCAGACAGTAGGATGCAGGTGGAAGATGAGGTCCAGGCTCAGGAGTGGACAAAGCCTGTGTCACAGACTGACATGGACGGGAGGAATTGGCAGGACACAGGAGGCCAGAGGGGAAGAAGGCATGAATAGAAATCAAAAGTTCAGGGGCACCTGGGTGGCTCAGTTGGTTAAACATCTGACTTCTACTCAGGTAATGATCTCAGGATCCTGGGATCAGGCCCCACATCAGGGTCCTTGCTCAGTGGGAAGTCTGCTTGTCCCTCTCCCTCTGCTCCTCCCTCTGCTAGTGTGCTCGCTCTCTTTCTCAAATAAATAATCTTAAAAAAAAGAAAAAGAAATCAAAAGATCAGGAAAACCAAAGCAGTTCAGGAGTGAGCCTTAAACTATGAGTGAGGCTCTTGGCTTTTATTCAAAATAACACTTGACATTTACTGAGGATTTGACTCTGGGTTTTCAACTTTAAGGGCTTTTTTGTGGATTAAATCCACAATCAACAATCCTGTGACGGTACTTTCTCATCTTCCTTTTTCAGGTGAGGAAGATGAGACACTGGAGTAACTTATCCAAGGTCGCACAGACAGGAAGAAGCAAAATTCAGCATTTGAACCCTGGCATGCTGACTCTAGAGCCCATGCTCTCAACCACCCCTCAATGCTGCCTCTCTAGAAGAAAACAGGGAGAGTTACCATAGAATATATTGGAGGAGAATGGCACAGTTGGCCTGGTAGAAAAATGAATTCTTCCACAGTGTTCAGACCTGTTCTGGAAAGTAACAGGAGACACAAAGACTTAAGTAAGGTCTGATAAGTGAAGTGGGAAATGGCCTAGTGTTGACCAAAGAGTTAAACAGGGCTGAACACTGGGGATATCATATAGGATGAGCACAGTTTCAGTATCCTTTGAGAAGTGGCATGCCAAGGATCTACCTCAGTCTGTGTTTTGGGTGAGGGAACAGCAGATGAGGGAGGACAGGGATGTCAGAGAGAAATGAAAGGGCAAAGATGGGGCACAATTGAGGGAGGCTGCATAATATAACAGAAGGAATATGAGATTTAGAACCAGGGACAATTGGGTTGAAACCTGGCACTTTCTTTTTATTTCTATGTGAGCATGTGTCTTCGTTTTTATACCACTAAAATCTTGTTGTTGTTGTTGTTGTTGTTGTTGTTGTTTTTTACGGAGAGCTTTATATGTGATTAGATATGTAATATATATATTCTATGCTTGGCATGTGTGAGGCATTCCAAAAATACAGAGAAGAAAGAAAGAGAGAAAGGGAGACCACCCACCAGCTGTTGCATCTCAGAATGGGGAGAATCACAGGAAAGGCTTCAACAGTAGCCAGAAAGGGAAGCAAGACTGCAGCCATATCACAAGTCCCGGGAAACACACCTGCATGCCACAGTTGCCACCTACATGGTAGGACACCAGTGCCTGTACCGGTCAGTCCTATTTCCAGAAGGGTCCGCTGGTACGTAACAAAACTGGTGTGCCTGTTCATCTGTTCCTCCCTTTGTTCATTCAACAGTTGTTACAGCCACAGAACTTGGCTAAGAAGACTGCAGAGTTGAGGAGATGTGGGAGAGGGGACCATCTGGAGCTTTGTGATCATCATCCTAGTGGCTACATACAGCAGTGGGATCTAAGTACAATACAATGATGACAAAGACATAGCCTATAATGGCTATAACCCAATGCACTTATAATCCACTAGGAAAGAGACACATGAACACACTCTTGTAACACTCGTATGATCACTGCTATGAAGTACTTTGGAACAGGGAGGCAAAGCTCACAAAATCGTATAAAAGATTTCGTAACTGTCAATTCTATCATAATCAGTGTCCCATAATTTTTACAGTCAGGCAAGACCATATAATGGTTACCCTAACATTATTCTTTGTGCAATTTATTCAACATCATACTTTATCTGTCCCTTGTTTATTTCATATTGTTAAGCACCAAGTGTGTACTAAACATCATAAAACTATTCCCCGTTACATTCTTTTTGGGGTTGGGGGTGGAAAATATTTAAACACACTTGATCAAGAAAAGAAGGATTTTTTTGTTTGTCTGTTTGGGGAGGGCTGTTATATTCTTAAAATGCTGATGTTGCCACTAAATTCACTCAGTCTAGTCCTGAATACCAGCTGTAACTTCTGACAATGTTTTGTTTCAACAATAAAATACAATCCTGTTAATCCCATCACTAATTTATTCATTACTGTGGGGAAATGAGCTATTTTCAAAGAACCACTGCTTGTTCTGAACACTGCAGCTCTTCATCCTGGCAAAAATATCACAAGCATTGCTTCCAATCTACCTATAGGGCAAGATTAATTTCATTTTATTTCAAACTTCTGCAGAGTTTTAATGTCAGCACAATCAGGTTATATACAGTTTCCTAACCAAAATTTCCTTGAAGAGCAATAAAAACCACTTAAAATAGTGCTATTGGAAGAGCAGGTAGTGGTGATAACCAATCATTTCACTGGAATAAACTGGAGGGTCCATAAAATAGATTCACTGTCCAACCACCCATCCCCTTTGAATAGCCAAGGCAGCAACTACTCTTCAAAAAAGGAGACTGCACATGCTTTTCTTAGATAATAATGGTACCATAACAAAATAGTCTTTGACTTCCAAGATTTTGACAGTACCCAAGAGCTATCCTATTTTTGACTATATGTGAAACAGAAATGTCTTATAATCATAGTCTCTTAGAGGTAGAAGGTCATCTTCTCTAACATCCATCCAGTGTACGAATTTCCTTTTTATATCTCTAACAGATATAATATAATCTCTGCTTGAACGTTTCAAATTACTGGAAAGCACTTCATTATACTGATGTGAAAACTCTCTATATGTAACTTCAAATTACTGCTCCTACCTTAAGCTATTGGACACTATACATACTATGTCTAATTCCTCCTCAAATCCCACGAAGTCAAGTATAGAGATTAAAGCCCAAAACAAGAAAGAATATGCTTAACTCCTTTAAAGAAGTTCAAGTTACCAAGCCAAGATGAATTCATTTAGGATGCTGAATTAACTGACAGATATGTATAAAGATGTGGAATACTCTGAAAAATTAAAAGAGAAAGCAAACAATCCATATTTTGAAAAGGATGGATGAGTCTGATTCCCTAAATCATAAATCAATGAATTTAATGTCTACCCCTAGCAAAATTTAACAACAAATTATTACACAGATCAGCATTCCTCACCTGTGCTCTCAGGAGATGACACCTATCAACTTTTCCAGCATCTTTAGAGTTCTTCAGAAAACAGCTTGAGGAATGCTGACACAGATAATTCATAATCACTTAGAAGGCAATAAATAACAGGAACCGCCAGGGGTTTACCACAAACAACTTAGGCCAAATAACTTTATTTCCTTTTATGATAGAGTTGCTATATGGGTAGATAGGGAGGAGTGCCATAAACATGGTATTTTGGTTTCAATAAAGCCTGTCTATCTAAAGTCAGTAATCTGCATAAAGTAGTTCAATTAAATATGAATCTACCCAACTGAGCCTAGATTAATTCAACTTGTTTACAAACTATATGGAATCCTCTATCAAATGATAGGGTTACCAGTTAAATAACAAGGAAGAGGGGCGCCTGGGTGACTCAGCTGGGTGTCGGACTCTTGATTTTGGCTCAGGTCATGATGTCAGAGCTGTGAAATTGAGCCCCACATGGGGCTCCGCATGCAGTGCAGAGTCTGCTTGAGATTCTCTCTCTCCCTCTACCCCTCCCCCGTGCTTGCTCTCTCTCTCAAATAAATAAATAAATCTTAAAAAAAATAACAAGGAAGAAAGGAAGGGAAGAGTCTAATTTGGCATGCCACCTCCTGAGGATCCTTACTTTCATTTACAACTGTTTGCTTACATAGCACAATCTCAAGGATCAATATCAAGCAATTTGTTCTGGATAGCCCAAAGTGAAACTTTAAAAAAGAAATCAAAACAGTCTTTGTCTGTTTTTTATCATTTTGATATTCCATTTTCCTTGTTTTCCACTATGGCTCTTCGCTAACATCTACGGGGTTTTGTTTCTTTCTTTATGTGTCTTACAATATAAATTAAGCTGGAGACACAATCCTGTTGAAAACAGTTAGGTGCCGACAGACATGGGAGTCAGGGTGTCCGGTCAAAAGAGCCAAACTCTGAAGCTAGTTGGGCATGGAGCTGAGCCCAAGCTAATCACTTCATGGCTGTGTAGCTTCAGGCTTGTTATTAAATCCTTCTGAGCCTCAGTGTTCTTGCCTATAAAATAGGGTTGATAACAATCCCTACCGCGCACAGCTGCCATAAGCACTAGGAAAAAAATACCAAGTTCTCCTTCCTCGTACTCAGTCCTGAGTAGAAACTCAACAAACTGGAGTTGTGACTGTCATTGTCATCCCCAATCTTATGTGCTTCAATTTATTCTGAACCATGTTTATGTTACATATTCCAGTTTGAAGATCACTCTCTTTGATGGAGAAAGAGAGAAGCCAAATAGTTGAGTAGGTCTGCTTTTCGTCACGTTAACATTATCCCATCTGCCCCGAGCAATGAGCTTAGCCTTTACTTGTTCTTCTTCTTTCGAACATAGCTTTTCAAGAGCCCTTTTCTGTTGTCTTTAGCATTCTCTCCAGTCTCAGTTCAGTCTGAACTTGAGCGTTGCAGACATTTTCTTACTAGTTTTACTCCACTCTTCTGAATTTGTCCTTGAGCATGTGCTTGTCTTTGGGTACATGTTCTCTTAATGTCCAAGCTCACAAAAACTTCCTTGTTCTTAAAGTGATTCTCTCCCTTTTTCTTCTTCATCCAAAAAAAAAAAAAAACTGTGATTTTTGCCCTCAGATCGTTCCTTTCTTTCTTTTCTTTCTCCCTTTCTCTTTTTGTAGTGCCCTCTTTTCAAGACTCTGGACATTGAAAAATACCTACCCCTTCTCTAAATTTTCCTTAAGTCACCATTAACTCTTTGGTTATATCCAACTCTCACTTCTTTCGTAGTTACAAAAACAACACGATCACAATCACTCCCTCCCATGGTTTTAATCAATTCTACTTTAGGAACAGTTGGTTAGAACTAAGTTTCACAATAATATTTCTATCTCCTTGCTTCCTCCATCTGTAGTTTAAAAAAAGAAAATGACAGAAAGACTTTTGCTCTCCATGGATTGAAACATTTATCAGACACTGAGAAAGTTTAAGTCTTCATCCATGACTGTATCTTGGCTTGTGGCAATTTTGACCTTTCACTAAATCTAAGCATGTGCACTATCACCAACCAGCAAAGTAAGACTTTTACTCACTTGTCTACACCGAACGATAATAGTTGTTCAGGCAGGATTAAAATGTTTTGGTGCCCCTGCCAAGAGAACCAGCTGTGCTCTGAGGTTAAGTCATGACAGGTCACAGTCACAGTCACAATTTTAAAGGGGTTGGCAATGGATCAAAGTTTATACCCCAACTCAGCAAATGGTAGAAACCTTTCTTTTACATCCTTTTTTTTGTTTTGTGTGTGTTTTGTTTTTTTTTTTTAATTGAGATATGATTGGCATCTAATTTCTTACATTCTTGAGTTCTCCTGTGAATTCATTACAACTTCCAGAATCCTACCACAAGAACACAAGGAGGAATTCCAATACGCGCCATAACTGATTACCTTTAAAATGTATTTAAGAGAAACAACCCAAAAAGTAAAAGAAACCAAAACCAAGCAAAAACTCTGTATGGCAATGTGTAGTGGCTACGATTTAGCTAACAGCCAGAAATAAAGAGCAATTTTAAATACCTTGCGATTTAATCTGTTCAGATTTTATTCTTTGTTTGCTGAATGAGAGGGAATTCCTTAAGAAGAGGGTCTGCCTTTCAATAATCAGCTAAACCTAACTTAAGTTCCCCTGGAGATCTAGATATTGACATATTCAAATTAAGATCTCCAAGTCTGGTAAATATCACTAAGCTTAGTTAACTCCCTAGCTAACTACAGGCCATAGACTAAGAATAGAAATACATATAAAAATATCTACCAGTTATTCAACGAGTGTGCATGTGCCAGAATCACTCTCTTCCTTCCCTCATGCTCTGAATCACCAAGAGAAGTTTCTCTCAGTGCTAAAGCTTCTTTGGCAAGTCAAAATAAAATCAGAAGAATAGTTATTTCTCACAAAGGTTGAAAAGTGGGTAAGATTCCTGTTTATATCTTAATCAAGCACAAAGGCTAATAGTTTCATATTTATGATATATTCTTAAATGAAGTTTTGGAGAATAAAGCATATTCTGCATAGTGAATCAAATAGAGTGACAAAAAAAGACTTCTTGTAGAGGCCGCTTTTAGGCAACCAGCTTGAACAATGGAAAGCTGAGTAAGGAAGAAGGGCCCACGGTGACCCCCAACCCCCTGGCTGAATACAGATAGGCCCATTAGGCAACCCACCTCAAAATATCCATAAGCCCTAGCTGACCAATGGGCTGCTTACACGGGGACATGGGTACCAAAACAGGAAAATTCCATACGTCCCCATACCTCCTCACCTTCCCCCTTTAACTACAGCCCCTACCACTGCCTCCTGGCAGACAATCTCTGCTTTGGGGTCCTGCCCTCCGCACCCTTGTGGGATATTCAGTAAATCTCTATCTCCTTTGTTCTATCTTGGGTGAATTCTCTTACCACCAGTGCCACCGGCCTCTGCCGATCAAGAGACCCCCCACTTTTGCCTGATACAAAATAATTTTGCCATTAAGTCAATCCTGACCCATGCATGTGCTGTCCTGGGCTTCTAAAAGCAAAGTGTTGGTAAACCAGTAGTAGGCACCTGAAAAGATTAACCTCCAAAATGAAACGATGGAGACCTACCTCAGTCCTTTCTGATGCTAACTTCAGACCTGAGAGTAATTAAAAAGGTTTTGGATGTTACAGTTTAATCTAATCTGTGCTACAGAGCCACAATGATGGGGAACTAAGAGAAGTTTACAAGGAAAACTGGCTTTCACAGAAAGGTATGTCAATGTGCCTTTAACTGTCAGTGTTTACTGTAAGTTTAAGCCTCTTTCCCTTAAGCTAATTTTTATCAATCAGCACAACTCAGGGGCCATTTAAAATCATAACTTCCTTTTAAACATTCTTATCATGATCTTTGCTAGCAAACACATTCCAAAAGAACAGTCACTTCTACTATGTAGAAAAAGCTTAATTGCTGAATTTAAAATGGACTAGTTGCTCTTACTCACAAAGGAGGGCCTCACTGTCCTTTGTGACCCTAGGCCTTCCTCCCCTTCTCCCTGACTCAGCAGCTGAGCTCAGCTTCCTCTCTCTGACCTTCCTTTTCCAAATGCTGAGGCACAGCCAGCATTTCTAGGTCAGCAAAGGAAACTATTACTGCCTTCCCGGAGAACAGTATCTTCTGTGTATTAGAAGTCCCCAACAAGGACAAGGAGTCAGTAATTCAGTGTACTAATCCCCATTCTCGCCCTAACTAGGGCGTGGCATTAACCAGTCCTTGTCTCCATTCTGCTAGCAGAGAAACCCCACCATCCACCTCTGTAGCATCAGCCACCTGAACATAGCTCAGCATCGTCCAGAGAAATACCTTCCCCGTCCAAATTCCCTGCCACATTGCTATAACACTGTCTTCCTGCCTGTCCCATAAGCCCATGATAATAGCCACATCATCATCCTTTCCAGCCCATTCCATGAACTCTGCCACCACTCAATTTTCAACAGCTTTACTGATAAATTAATTCACATACCATAAAATTCACCCATCTAAAATAGGCAATTCAGTGGTTTTTGGTATACTCACAGAGTCGTGCAGCCATCAGGACAATATAATTGTACAGAATATTTTCATCACCCCCAAAAAGAAACCCTGTACCTATTAGCAGTCACTTCCCAAATCTCCCCTACCCCCACGTCCCCACCCTAAGCAACTACTAATACACTCTCTGCCTCTATCGATTTGTCTGTTCTGGACATTTTATATAAATATGTATGTGCGGGGCACCTGGGTGACTCGGTTGGTTAAGCGTCTGCCTTGGGCTCAGGTCATGATCCCGGGGTCCTCGGATCCAGCCCGGATCAGGCTCCCTGCTCAGCAGGGAGTCTGCTTCTCCTTCTGCCCCTCCCCCCTGCTCATGCTCTCGCATGCTCTCTCTCAAATAAATAAAATCTTAAAAAATAAATAAATATGTATGGTGTTTGCGACTGGTTCCTTCACTTACCATATTGCTTTCGAGGCTCATCCGCATTATAGCATATATTAGTACCTTATTCCTTTTATTGCTGAATAATATTCTATGTATATAGCACATTTTGGTTAGATAACCAACAGTTGCTGAACATTTGGGTTGTTTCCACTTCTTGGCTGTTATGAATAATGCTGCCTACATACAAATCATTGTGTGAATGTTTTCATTTCTCTTGGCCACCACTTATTTTTAGTAGGCTCTCTCCTATTTGCTCTTCTCTGACCCAAAGTCCAGGATCCTCTTTAAAAAGAAAAATATTGGGGTGCCTGGGTGGCTCAGTCCTTAAGCAGCTGCCTTCGACTGAGGTCATGATTCCAGGGTTCTGGGATAGAGCCCCGAATCAGATTCTCTGCTCGGTGGGAAGCCTGCTTCTCCCTCTCCCCCTCCCCCTGCTTGTGTTCCCTCTCTTGCTGTCTCTCTCTCTATCAAATAAGTAAATAGAATCTTTAAAAAAAAAAAAAGAAAAATATTTAGGAAAAAGAAATTCACATACACCATGGACAGAATGAAAATAAGTACAGTCTTTCTGGAGGACAATTCACCAATATCTATCAAACTTCTAAATACATGCACTCTTTGATCTAGGAACTCCATTGCAAGTACCCTACCAAAAAATCCCTCTACAAGAAGTCTGTGGGTGGCTACAAGGATGTTTCCTGAAGCAGAGTGTGCAATAAATAGCAAAGAAAAAAAAATAATTAAAAATTGTTCAGTAAGAATCATGGAAAAGCAGTATAGTGGATGACTTTGCCATTGGTTAAAGTAATAAGTAGAACCATGTAGTAATATGAAAAGCTGTCTGTCCCACATAAGTAAGATAGTTACAGAAAAATGCATATATTTAATGAGTTCACTTACATAAAAAAGGATATATCTGTGTGTGCTTCTTTGTCCACATAAAATGGCTAGAAAGAAACATTTATTTTCATGATAATCAAAGGTTTGGGGAAAAGGGACAATCACTTTGCATTTTATATCCTTTTTGTACAACCCCAATTCTTTCTATCAGAGAAAACTTTCAAAAATCAACTCCCAAATCCAAACCTACATCCATGTTTGTGCCTCCTCTGCAGTGTGTGTATGTGCCCCCCTCCTCACACTGATTCCATTTTCTGGTATTTCATGCATCTTACCCCTGCCTCTACAAACTCTTTTAAGGGTCTATACCTAACAAAAAATTATGCAAAGCCCATTGGGCCTAGAAGGATGGTATCAAGAACTTTCTGTCTCACAATAAACTATTTGTTGATGATGATTGACCAGTATCCAAAGGTTATCTTATGTAATTATTTACTTGTCAAAATTTGACAAAGTGATAAATGAATAGTAAATATCGGTGCTAAGTGCTCATTCTATACAAGAGACTTGATCAGGATTTTGATCTGTTTGTTTGGGTTTTTCTCCCCATTTTTTCTAACATATAGTCAGTTACTACCAGCCAAAGTTACCTACACAGATTGCAGAAATATAAATGTGAATGTTTCAGAGCAAATCAAACTCCCAATAAACGAACTCATTCTTTAAGAGCCAATTCAAATACCTGCTTCCTCCATGAAGCTGCCCTTACTCCCTCTCCCTCCCACCCCAGCAGCTGGTCACTTCTACTTTAGTGCTTCCAACGTGCCTTCATTTTATATAGTAATTACTGTTTAAATATTTGACACCTTCCTTAGGCTGTGAATGTTTCTGTCTTAATCACTGCTCCATCCACACTGCCTTGCATAATTTGATACACACAGAAGGGGGCTAAAGAAAGATTGCTCAAACACAGGAGTGGGTGAGTGAAGATGAATTCTCACTCTTAGTACAAAATACTGACAGGCTATGGAGCCTCCAGCGCCTATAGTATTTATCCCACTACCCTAAGTACCAAATTCTTCCTTCCAAAGAAAACTGAAGTCTACCAATAATGACCAGAGTAACATATTTTTTAAGACCTTTTTTTATTTATTTGTCAGAGAGAGAGTGTGTGAGCACAAGGAGGGGGAGCAGCAGGCAGAGGTAGAAGCAGGCTCCCCGCTGAGCAAGGAGCCTGATGCAGGACTTGATCCCAGGACCCCGGGACCATGACCTGAGCTGAAGGCAGATGCTTAACCAACTGAGCCATGCAGGCATCCCCAGAATAACATATATTTTAAATCTCCATCTTCATATGCCAAAAGGCAAGGGCAACCCTATGGCAGAAAATAAAGATGTTTCAAATAATTAAATGAGAATAAATAGCAGGATTTGGGAGAAATGGGTTCAAGTTCTAGTCCTGTCATTAATAACTGGACAGACCACTAAATTCCCCAGGTCTTCGGACTCCTCCTCTAAAGAAACAGAGAGTAAAACTTGATCACTGCTAAGGCCCTCTATTAGCTCTAACACTTTCAGAGTCCACAGAAAAGAAAATGAACAGAGAATCCATTCTTTCTTTCTTTCATTTACTCAACAAATGTTACTGGATGCTTGTAGTGGAGGACTATGTGTGCACCAGACAAATCCACTTTGTTTTCCTCCTGACACACACATTTCCTGGGCTAACTTGAAAGTCGGTGTGTCTATGGAATTGAGCTCTGGCCAGGGAGAAATGAGTGAGAGTAAGATGTACCAAGCCCAGCCTGGCCCATAAAGCCTTGTGTGCCATCCCCATTCTTATGCTCTTCCCTCACCTGCCAGCCAGAGACAGATGATCCAATGAAGGGTTCCAAGGCCTTGGGGAATGTCAGGGTCACTGGCCGAAAGAAGTCTGGGTCACTGAATGTCTGCATGGAGCAGGGTACCTCCTTCTGTCCCTCCCACAGCAGGAAATAAGCTAAGTTAAACCCCTGAGATTTGGGGGTTCTTTGTTATAGCAGATAGCCTACTCTCACTATGTAGTAGTACCTTATATACATGATCACCTTGAAACTTTCCAACAACCTGAGTGGTAGCTATTACTATTTATATTTTACCGAGGAGGAAATAGAGTCTCAGAGAAGGGAAATAATATGTCAAGATCACACAGCTTCAAAGTGGCCCAGGCAAGATTTGAACCTATTTGAATCTCTAACTCCAAAGTTCATCTTCCTTATTCTTTATCACACAGCTGCTACCAAAGCCCCTCTACACACCCCTCCTTGCTCCTGTGTACCTTGGACTTGTTGCTAAACTTGTTACTGAGAAGCAGTGCAGGATATGGCAAGTAGGCCTATCTAGAAACCGCAGGCAACGGAAGGCCAGAGCTTGGCTTTGCTGCCGTCAGGTATGGTCTTGTATCCGACTCAATTTGGCCTATGAACAGTAGAAGATTAAAGCTCCCACTAAGACCAGAGAACCAGAAATACCAATAACATGCTCTAGGAAATAATCAAGAGGTAACTACACCACTTTAATTTTCCCTTAAAAGAGCCAATTTGACATCATTAAGAATGACATTTAAATGCTAATAGAAAAGCCGTGTTTCCGCATCTCCAGACAAGTATTTGCATGTTAATTAATTCTGAGGATAAGAAACCAGCTTCCAATATGAGGTGTCAAAGGAGACAGAGTTCCTTTGCAGAGGAAGATAAAAGGCTATGGCAGAGACATAATTAAATTACCTAGTTTGAAGAGTTTTAAAAAGAAATAAGTTATCCTTTGCAATGAAAATTCATATTGTTTTTTTGTGAAGAGTGCATTTTAATGAACGGACCAAAGTGTAGATTTCCAACATCAATGCCCTTTTAATGCAGTACTCTCACCACAGATCAAAATGGCTTTTACCAGAACAGTAGCTAATGAGCTCACAAGGCTGTCAATACTAGAGACAGAAGCTCGGTGCCCTAGAAGCCAATATACCACAAACACACTCTGAATTGTCACAAAGAACAACAGCTTCAATTTTTTAACATTTCTTTTTAGAAGGATCATGCAAATAAGTATAAACCGGTAAACCACAGACTCAGAAATATGTGAGGCTGAATATTTTATAAATTAGGCTACCTCGGGGCGCCCGGGTGGCTCAGTTGGTTAAACGACTGCCTTCGGCTCAGGTCATCATCCTGGAGTCCCAGGATCGAGTCCCGCATCGGGCTCCCTGCTCGGCAGGGAGCCTGCTTCTCCCTCTGACCCTCCCCCCTCTCATGTGCTCTCTCATTCTCTCTGTCGCAAATAAATAAATAAAATCTTTAAAAAAAAAAACAAATTAGGCTACCTCAAAAGATGATCATTTTTTTAAGATTTTATTTTTAAGTAATCTCTACACTCAACATGGGGCTTGACCCACAATCCCGAGATCAAGAGTTGCCCATTCCACTGACTGAGCCAAGCAGGGGCCCCTAAAAGATGGTAATTTTAATGAAGTATACACTCAACCTGCTATACTTACACCATACTTATTAGCATATTATAATTTGTATTGTATAACTTTTACTGTCTACAATAGTTTTTTTCACGTATGATCTCATCTTAGCCCTGCAAGATATAAATTATAAATTATGCTGTGTACAGATACAGAAAATTAAGGCTCAGGGAGAGTATATGGATTAACCAAGATCTCAAAGAGTGGTGGGGCCAAGTATAGTTCCCAGGCTTCTGGCTCTAATTTCAATGATCTTAGCACTCTATTACATTACCTTTCTTCTATTATATCTAGCTGCTGATAGTCCCTCCTACTACACACATTATCACTAAGATATTACTAAGTATGTGAAGGACATAGAGATTTGGGGAATGATCACAATTTGAAATAGGGTTTTCTTTTTGTTCCTCAGCAAAGGCCCATTCTAGTAACAAAAGGATGCTGGTTAACTCATTTGTTGTACAGATTTATATTTTGTAAATATATGTGACAAAGGGCTTTACCTAAGAAAAACATTAAAAACAAACAAACAAAAAAACACCTGATAGAAAATATGCAAAAGCTATGAAGAGGCTACTCACAAAAGACCGACAAATGGCTTGCTCAATCCCACTAGTAAAAAAAAAAAATGCAAATTCAAAGAACAATGAGTTATTATTTTCTCCCATAAAACTGAAAAGTATTTTTTTTTAAAGATTTATTTATTTGACTCAGAGAGAGAGACAGGGAGAGAGGGAACACAAGCAGGAGTGGGAGAGGGAGAAGCAGGCTTCCTGCCGAGCAGGGAGCCTGATGCGGGACTTGATCCCAGGGCCCTGGGATCATGACCTGAGCCGAAGGCAGACGCTTAACGACTGAGCCACCCAGGCGCCCCCTGAAAAGTATTTTTAAAAATCACTAATTCCATAGGTTGACAAGAGTGGAAACTATTATAACAGTGGGTGAGAGTTTAAAATGGCACAATTTGCAGGGGAAGCTAAATTCCAGTTTTCCAGTTTCAGGAGTTAATTATAAGGAGACAGAAAGGTACTAAAAAATGTATATACATGAATGTTCACAGTCATACTGTTTATAACAGTGAAAAAAATAGAGATAACCTAAGTTTATAACATAAAGTTATTGATTAAATAAAATTTGATGTTATCCATAAAATTCTATAGCCATTGAAAAGGATTATAAAGCCAAATAATTAAAATATGAAACACTGAGTGAAGTAAAGAAGACCAAATGGAAAGATATTCCATGCACATGAACTGAAAGGCTCAATATTGCGAAGATGTCAATTCTCCTACAGATTTGATTGTCAAAGCAACTGATCTATAAATCCAAAGCAATCTTTTTTCTTGCATTATCTTTCTTTTTTTTTTTTTAAGACTTTATTTTTTTGGACAGAGAGAGAGAGAGAGAAAGAGCTTATAAGTAGGGGGAGGAGGAAAGGGAGAAGCAGGCTCCCTGCTGAGCAAGGAGCCTGATGCTGGGCTCAACCCTGGGATCAGGACCTGAGCCAAAGGCAGACACTTAACTGACTGAGCCACCCAGGTGCCCCTCTTACATACCTTTCTTAATCCAAAGAAATCTTGATCAAAATCCCTGAAGTCTTAGTATGTCTCTGTGTATGTTTATAGAAATTGATAAGCTGGTTCTAAGCTTTATTTGGAAATGCAAAGAACTAAAGAGTATTATCAGGGATTAGTACAAAGAGGACTTAATCTTTACTTTATTAAGTTACAATAATCAAAACTTATATTAGCACAAAAGAAATATACCCACAGAAGAGAAGACAAAATCAGAACTGGATCTGTGCATATATAGATACTTTATTTATTAAAAAGATGGCACTGCAGAGCAATGGAGAATGGATGGTCTTTTTGGTAAATGCTGCTTGATTAACTGGATACCAATATGGTATGAAATAAAACTTAAGTCTAACTTCTCACCATACACATAAATTAAATGCAGGTGAATTGTAGATCTCACTATAAAAAGTAAAACAATAAAGCTGACTTAAGATAACACAGGAGGATATATCCTCAGGGCCTCGGGGTTGAGACTAAGCAAAGATTTCTTAAGTAGGACTCAAAAAGCACTAGTAATAAAGGGGAAATTGGTAAACTGGATTACATTAAAATCAGGAACTTCCACTAACCTCTATTAAAAGAGTTAGAAAAGCAAACCACACAGATGTCTGGGTGGCTCAGTTGGTTAAGCATCTGCCTTTGGCTCAGGTTATGATCCCAGGGTCTGGGATTGAGTCCAGCATCGGGCTCCTTGCTCAGCGGGGAGTCTGCTTCTCCCTCTGCCTCTGCCCCTCTCCCTGCTTGTGTGCTCTCTCTCTCTCTCTGACAAATAAATAAAATCTTTAAAAAATAAAAATTCAAAAAAAAAAAGCAAACCACAGAGTGGGAGGAGATATTTTTTCCTTTTTTTTTTTTTTTGAGATATTTTTAACACATGTAACTAACAAAGGAACTTATATCTAGAATATATGAAGTACATGGGGCGCCTGGGTGGCTCAGTCGTTAAGCATCTGCCTTCGGCTCAGGTCATGATCCCAGTGTCCTGGGATGGAGCCCCACATCAGGCTCCTTGCTCGGCGGGAAGCCTGCTTCTCCCTCTCCCACTCCCCCTGCTTGTGTTCCTGCTCTTGCTATGGCTCTCTCTGTCAAATAAATAAATAAAATCTTAAAAAAAAAAAAAAAGAATATATGAAGTACAAATAAATAAGAAAAAGTCTGACAATCCTATAGAAAAAACTGAGCAAGAGACTTGAATAAGCACTTTAAACTTCTTCTACCCCCACCAAAGATACCCAAATGGCAATAAACACATGAAAAAGTGTTCAACCTCATTAGTCATCAGGAAAATGCAAATTAAAATCACAAGATACTACCATACACCTAGCAGATTGGATAAAATCAACACAACTGACAATACCGAGTGTTGCCAAAGATACGGAGCAACAGAATCTCACATACATGGGGTGTAAACTGGTGCAACCACTTTAGCAGTATACCCTAAAGTTGAACACAAACATACCCTATGACCCACTAACTCCATTCCTAGGCATAAGAAAAAACAAACAACAAGAATTAAAACCTTCTCATGTCTACCAAAAGCCATGTACAAGAATGTTCATAGCAACGTTTTTCATAATAGCCCCAAACTGGAAAAAACCCCAAGACGATCAACAACAGAGTTAAGTAAATATTTTGGCATTTCATTTCAATGAAAAAATATTCAACAGCCACAATGAATGAACAAATAATAATACAGGTTAAAAACATGGATGAAGCTCACCAACAAAAATGGAGTAAAAAAGTCAAAACCAAAAAACTGCAAATGCTTCTTTAACACAAAATTTAAAACAGTCACTACAGTGTTAGAAGTCACAATGGCAGTTACCTCTGCTGGGGAAGAGGAGGCTATGGAGGGCTCCTGGGGTACTAGAACTGTTGCCTGACCTAGGTGGGGGTTACATGGATGTGTTTGCTCTGTGATCATTTACTGAGCTGTACACTTAAGATCTGTGCACTTTCCTGAACGTATGGTACCCTGCCATAAAATATTTTACTCTGTATTTATCAACTTGGAAATATGTCCATAATGAATTAGCTTAGCTAATACAGGAAAAAAGTAGCTTAGCAAATTATATCTAATTCTCCTTTTGAGATATATAGAATAGAAGCATTCTTATCTAACACATCTAGGACTAGAAGTTAACTGCTTGATTTCAAAAGCTAGTGAAAGTGAGGATTCATAAAAACAAACAAACAAAAAAACACCTGCTGCCTAAAACATCTCATTTTTTCACTTACTGCTAGGGACTTCAGTATTTGCTTACTAGAATTCCACATCACCTTTCCTGCATAAATCATATCCATAATCCATTGTCTCTATTTGCAGTTTCAGTTTTGTTAACGTGGAACAAAAATGTAAATACACTTGTGAAGCAATACGAATATGGAATCCTTCATGACTTTTAACATTTCTTCTCAAATCTTTTACAGTTATTCCACCCACTATGAATTCCAGAGCAATTGTTTCAGAGATAGTCTTGATCACAATTTGCTAAAGCATTCAACCTAATTTTAGTGGAGAAAACTGCTCTATTTTTATACTCATATTTCATTGGTTTATGTAATATTTAGATTACCTAATTGCAATAGTAAGTTCAACTGGTATGAACAGGGCTAAGAAAAAACACAAAAGGCTCTTAGTAAGCGCACAATTTGGGGCACGCTAAAGAGACGTTTGTTAGACGTTTGTTAGCAGAATGCATTTAGCCTTAAGAGCACTTTTTTGTTTAAGATTTTATGTATTTATTTGACAGAAAGAGACACAGCGAGAGCGGGAACACAAGCAGGGGGAGTGGGAGAGGGAGAAGCAGGCTCCCTGCAGAGCAGGGAGCCCGATGCAGGACTCGATCCCAGCACCCTGGGATCACGACCTGAGCCGAAGGCAGACGCCCAACGACTGAGCCACCCAGGCGCCCCTTAAGAGCACTTCTAATATATATACTTAAGTCTTTGCATAAGAAATATACACTATATATTCCAAAACATTAATACCTGTTTATCTTGATTGGAGGGGTTTCTAGTAACGTTTAATTAAATTTGCTTGTGTATTTCTTTACAGGGCTTGTAGTCATACATCTTTTTCAAGTCATAAGAACTTGTTATGGGACCACTTTAAGAAAACTGGTGGGGGACGCCTGGGTGGCTCAGTCGGTTAAGCGTCTGCCTTCGGCCCAGGTCATGATCCCAGGGTCTTGGGATCGAGTCCCACATCGGGCTCCTTGCTCAGCAGGGAACCTGCTTCTCCCTCTCTCTCCCTCTGCTTGTGCTCTCTGTGTCAAATAAATAAAATATTTAAAAAAAAGAAAAAAGAAAACTGGTGGGAGCTGGGGAAAATAGATGCCGTGAACCCTGCCCTCCTCGAGTGTGAAATGTGATGATTAGAGCCATTAAATCAAACAGATTCATTGAAACTGCAGCTCTGTCATAGGCTAGCTGTATATGCTTGGGCATGCCTCCCCTCTAAAACTTGGTTTCTTTTCTGTAAAATGGGGATCATACCACCTACTGCAAACAGCTGGTACGGGAATTAGCGTGATAATGCAGGATCTAAAGCTGAAGCACAGTACCTCACACACAGTAAGCCTCAATAAATGTTACCTTAAAAAACAACATCAGCTGTACCTCTGAAGCAAATAATGCGATATATGTTAAGAAAAAAAAAAAAAGAAGAAGGTAGCGGGAGGGGAGGAATGAAGCGGGGGAAATCGGAGGGATAGACGAACCATGAGAGACGATGGACTCTGAAAAACAAACAGGGTTCTAGAGGGGAGGGGGGTGGGAGGATGGGTTGGCCTGGTGGTGGGTATTGAGGAGGGCACATTCTGCATGGAGCACTGGGTGTTATGCACAAACAATGAATCATGGAACACTTCATCTAAAACTAATGATGTAATGTATGGGGATTAACATAAGAATAAAAAAAAAACAACATCAGGAGGGAGGGAGCAAGACGGCAACACAGAAGGCTCCTGAACTTCCCCCCTTCGCACCGACACACCAAATATACAGCTACACAGAATGATTCTTTCTGAGGAAAGTCCAGAAACTAGGTGAGCGACACCTACAAATCAGGCAAATGAGAAAATCCCTACATTAAAACAGGTAGAAAAAGCTGAGACACATCTTGCCATAAATCCCACCCCCAACATTGTGCCATACAATCAAGAAGGAACTTCCAACTCCCAGCTTCTCCCTGAGGAATGAAGGGTTTGGACCACATATCTAGTGGCCCCAACTTTTAAGGCTCTCACCCAGAGGACAGGCTCCCAAACACCTTGCTCTGAAAGCCAACAGGGCTTGCATCCATAAGCCTCATAAGATTATAGCAAACAAAGAAGCAGGTCTTGATAGGCACAGAAGCACTCCAAGGCTATCCCCCAAGGGTTCAGTGCAGAGGTATCAGGCAAAAACATCCATCACTTAGTCTTTACCTAGAAGGGATTTGTGTGCATACTCTACAAACTGCTGCCTGAGGGGCTGACTTTAATTTGGCATGCATCTAGGCCTGGCTGCAACCCACCCCAGAGCCTGGGGGAACTGGCGGGCACTTCCCCCACCTTCACACTATGACCTACTCCATTGATAAAACCAGCCCACCTGCATCTCTCCAGAAGGAGCTTGAACACATGTCTGGCACCCCAGCTTTTGGGACTGCCACCTGAGACAGGCCACCACACTGCCTAGCTCTGATAGCCAACAGGGCTTACATTCCTGAGTCCCACAGGACTATAGCAAACAAAGAAGCAGTTCTCATCAGGCACCCAGGAGCACTCATTGTGGCTATACCCCCAAGGGCTCAACACAAAGAGAATAGGCAAAAATGCCATCTCCTAGCTTTCACTGGAAGGGGTTTGACTACACATTCCATGAGCTGCTGCCTGAGGATCAGCTTCTAATTAGCATGCTTATTGGGGCTAACTGCAAAACTCCCTGGAGCCCAAAAGTGCCAGTGGGCACTTCCTCCTCCTCCCTCTGGCTCACCCCAACAATAAAACAAACTCACTAGCATTTCCCTGGAAGGAGCTTCTCCGCACATGTAGTGCCCCAGCTTTTATGGCTGACTCAAGGAATGAGCCCACAGATCATGTAGCTTTGATAGCCAAGGTGGCTTGCATTCTGAGTCCGATAGGACTATGCAAATAGAGAAGCAGTTTTAAACAGGAGTAGGTGTACCCACCGCACAGAGCTATATATCCAGGCTCAATGCAGAGGGAGCAGGCAAAAATGCATTTCACTCAGTTTCTCCCTGGAAGGGGCATAAAGTACACATACTTAGAATATATATACTTTCCCAGCTGCTGCCTGAGATAAGCCTGCAACCAGGTGCTGACTGCAATCCTCCCTCCCCGCCCCCCCCCCTTTTAAGACCGATTGGTCTTTAGGTTACAGGATTTTTATTCCCTTGGTGCCCACAGTTCTTAGTCATGCCACTTCATAAATAAGAGTAAAGAGAATAAAGAATAAAGAGGTAGACCAGACAAAGAGTGGTGGGCAGCAAGGCAAAGTTTATTGAGCAATAATACAAAGCTCCCAGAGAGGGAGGGGATCCGAGAGGGTTGCTGTTTTGGTGTTCAAATCTAGGGATATTTATAAGCTCTTCTACAGAACTATCTTGAGCATCCTGAGTGTGGGCCCCCTGTGGACTGGCTGCTAAGGTGTGCCAATCAGGGCTTGGGTTATTGTTCACGTGTTGATGGTCTTTTGGGCTGACATCTGGAGACTAACTGCCTCAACTTGTGATAGTGACCAATGTTTTATGGTTAACTGTTTTGTTTCAGGATGTTTTGCAAAAGCCACTTCTGCAGAGGTTGCTAGACAGGATGCTACTGTGGTCCTATCTAAGCTGTAAAACAGGATGCTAGTGAGGTTTTGTCTTAGCTGTCCCAGCTCCCTGTTTTCTTTTTGGGGATCCTGGCCCTGACTACCTAATTGTCCAACTAACCCCTAACATTTACACACACTCAGTGACTGGGAACCACCAAGAACAAAGATGGCAGCTTGGACAATCACAAGTTTGAGAGACAACAAGGAGCTCATGGTAGGCTGGTTAACAAAGTTCATCTTCTTTTTTTTTTTTTAAAGATTTTATTTATTTATTTGACAGAGAGAGGCACAGCGAGAGAGGGAACACAAGCAGGGGGAGTGGGAGAGGGAGAAGCAAGCTTCCCGCCGAGCAGGGAGCCCGATGTGGGGCTCGATCCCAGGACCCTGAGATCATGACCTGAGCCGAAGGCAGACACTTAACGACTGAGCCACCCAGGCACCCCAACAAAGTTCATCTTCTACATGAAACCAGTCTGTCAAGAAGGGGAGAGGTAGCTGTTTTACCTGATGCATAAAACCAACACAAAGAGTCAAGGATAATGAAGAAACAGGGCAATATGTTCCAAAAAAAAGAACAAGATAAATCTCCAGAAACCAATCTTAATAAAACGGAAATAAGTGATTTATCTGATAGAGAGTTCAAAATAATGGTCATAAAAATGCTCACTGGGGTCAGGAGAGCAATGAAGGAACAAAGTGAGAATTTCAACAGAGAAAGAGAATATAAAAAAGTACCAAACAGAATTCATACAGCTGAAGAATATAATAATTGAACTGAAAAATTCCATAGCAAAGTTCAACAGCAGACTAAATCAAGCAGAAGAAAGGATCAGCAAACTTGGCAGGGCAGTAGAATTCATCCAATCAGACGGGAAAAGGAAAAAAAGAATGAAAAAAATGAAGACAGATTAAGGAACTTATGGGGCACCATCAAGCAGGCCAATATTTGCATTATAGGAGTCCCAGGAAAAGAGAGAAAGAAAGGGCAGGAAAACTTATTCAAAGAAATAACACTAAAAACTTCCCTAATGTGGGAAAAGAGACAGACATGCAAAGGCAGGAAGCCCAAAAAGTACCCAAATAAGATGAATCTAAAAGACCCAGAGATATTATATCTAAACTATCAAAAATTAAAGACAAAGAGAGATACTTTAAAACAGCAAGAAAAAAGCAACTCGTTATATACAAGAGAACCCCTATAAAACCATTAGCAGATTTTTCAAAAGAAACTTGCAGGCCAGAAAGGTGTGAAATGATATACTCAAAGCTGAAAGAGAAAAACTACCAACTTAAGGAGAGATCAAGAGCTTTTTAAACAAACAAAAGCTGAAGGAATTCATCACCACTAGAATGGCCTTACAAGAAATGTTAAAGGGAGTTCTTCAGGCTGAAATGAAAGCATACCAATTAGTAACAGGAAAATATAAAAGTATAAAACTCCCTGGTAAAGGTAAACATATAGTTAAATTCAGAATACTCCAATGGTGTAATGGTGGTGGGTAAATCACAACTCTAGTATAAAGGTTAAAAGACAAAAGTATTAAAGTATCTATAAGTACAATAATTTGTTGATGGATACACAATACAAAAGGATGTAAAATATGATATCAAAAACTTATAACGTGGGGGAAAAGGGAATGTAAAAATGTAGAGCTCCCAAATGCATTTAAATTGTTATCATCTTAAAATAGACTGTTATAAACATATTTTATACAAATTTCATGGTAACCACAAAGCAAAAGCCTAGAGCAGATACACAAAAAATAAAGAGAAAGGAATCTAAGCATACCACTACAGAAAATCATCACATCACAAAGGAAGAAACCAGGACAAAAGAAAAGAAACTACAAAACAGCCAGAAAACAATGAACAAAATGGCAATAGTAAGCCCATACCTATCAATAACACCTTTAAAAGTGGACTAAATTATCCAATCAAAAGACGCTGAATGGATTAAAAACAAGATTCAACCATATGCTGTCCATAAAAGATTTACTTTAGTTTTAAGGATACACATAGATTAAATGTGAAAGGATAGGAAGAAATAGTCCATGAAAATGGAAACCAAAAGAAAACAGGGGTTAGCTATAATTATATCAGACAAAATAGACTTTAAGTTAAAAACTGTAAGACAAGGGGCACCTGGCTGGCTCAGTAGGTACGCAACTCTTGATCTCGGGGTTGTGAGTTCAAGCCCCATGTTGGGTGTAGAGATTACTTAAAAATAAAATCTTTTAAAAAAATTGTAACAAGAGAGAAAACTGTACATCATATAATAATAAAAGGATCAATTCATCAAGAGAATATAATAATTATAAATATTTATTCATTCAATGTAGGAGTACCTAAATATATAAAGCAAATATTAACATATCTGAAGAGAGAAACAGGCAGCAATACAGTAACAGTAGGGGTCTTCAATACCCCCACTTTCAACAAAGGATAAATCATCCAGACAAAAAAAACAATATAGAAACACTGAACTTAAAATTACACATTAGACCAGATAGATCTAACAGACATATAAAGAACATTCCATCCAACGGAGCAGAATACTCATTCTTCTCAAGAGCACACGGAACATTCCCCAGGATATATCATATGTTAGGCTACAAAACAAGTCTTAATAAATTAAGAAGACTGAAACCATATCAACCATTTTTTTCTGATCACAATGGACTAAAATTATAAATCATTATAAGAAGAAAACTAGACAATTCACAAGTATGTGGAGACTAAACAACGTGCTCCTGAACCACCAATGGGTCAAAGGAGAAGTCAAAAAATGACAAAGATCAGAGCAGAAGTAAATGAAATAGAGACTAAAAAGACAAGAGAAAAAAATCAAAGAAACTAAGAGCTGATACTTGATAAGATAAACAAAATTGACAAACTTTTAACTAGATTAAGAAAAAAGAGAGAATGACTCAAACGAATAAAACCAGAAATGAAAGAGGAGACATTACAACTGATAACATAAAAACATTAAGGACCATAAGAAACTACTATGAACAATTATAATGCCAACAAATTAGATTACCTAAAAGAAATGGATACATTCCTAGAAATATACAACCAAGACTGAATGATGAAAAAAGAGAAAAACCAAACAGACCAAGTACTAGTAAGGAGACTGAATCAGTAATCAAAAACCTCCAACAAAGAAAAATCCAGGAGCAGATGGTTTCACTAGTGAATTCTACCAAACATTAAAAGAATTATTAATGCCAGCCCTTCTCAAACTCTTCCCAAAAATAGAAAAGGAGGGAACACTTCCAAATTCATTTTATGAGGCAAGTATTACCCTGATAGCAAAGACAGACAAGAACACCGCAAGAAAAGACAATTACAGGCCAATATCCCTGATTAATATAGATGTTAAAAAAACAAGACAAAACAAAACAAAAAAACCCCATCAAAACATTAGCAAACTGAAGTCAACAGTACATTAAAAGGATCATACAACATGATCAAGTGGGATTTATTCCTGGGATGCAAGGATGGTTCAATGCTTGCAAATCTATAAATGTAATACACCACATTAATGAAATGAAGGATAAAAATTATGTTTTCATCTCAATAGATACAGAAAAGGCATCTGACAAAATTCAACATCTTTTCATGATAAAAACTCTCCAAAAAATGGGTACAGAAGGAATGTCCATCCTCATAATAAAGGCCATATATGACAAGCCCACAGCCAATAACATACTTAAAGGTGAAGAGCTAAAAGGAAAACTCAAATAAAAAAGTAGATTTGTGGTTGCCAGGGACTGCAGAATGAGAGGAAAGAGGAGAGAGTGGTAAAGGGTAGAAACTCAGTTTTAAGATGAGAGAGATCTGAGGATCTAATGTGTAACATGATGACTATAGTTGATAATACTGTATTGTATAATTGAAATTTGATTTGCTAAGAGAGTAGGACTTATGTGTTTACGTGTTTTCACACACACACAAAAGAAAGAAAACAGAATTGAAAAAAACAAAATCTCAGGTTGTTCTCAGTAATCACTTTGTCGGTGGTAGTGTCAGCATTGTTACATTGAGACTACTGTATATATGTTGTGGAATAAAAGAAATGTTTTTTTTTTTAATGAAAGGGGGGCAGATAGAAGAAACATATACATAATGTAACAAAATAGATGCAAGGCAAAACAGCACAACCTACTGGCAACAAGCTGAGGAAACACAAAGTGAGGTAGGTATGAGGGATCTAAGGCAGATGAGGTTAATTAGAGAAGGCTTCTTATGTAAGAAGGGGCTCCAGTTAAGGCTTAAAGGAAGTGAGGAATAGAAACCAAGAGTTTAACATTTCACCTGATCTCTAGAAGGGAGAGGATATGAAGGAACCACAGATAAATTTGTTGAGACCTTTTACATATGGCTGGAGCTTGGAACATATAGATAAACCCAGAGAAACCAGATTCTTTGTCAATGTGAGATTTAATATTTTAGAGAGCACAGGCAATGGGTTTTCTGCCTAGAACTACAGAAAGAACAAGGACCTTGTCTCTGGTTGGGTACAAGTGAGAAGAAGAGAATCATGGAAATGGACCAAGTGCATTCTGTTTCTGTCACTTGCAACCACAAGACCTAATGCACAGCTCTCTAAATTGAGCCCGCTGTCTCCAGGGAGTCCCCACAGGAAAGTTTCATTCCTTTAACCAGCCAGTCTTCCCCTACAACGTTCCAGGCACTGTCCTAGGCCCCAGGAAGAGAGAGATGAATAAAATAAGTTCACTGCCCTTGTGGAGCTTATATTCTAGGTTTGACTTTCTACTACTCAGAAAAGGATAGTTGATGCCATGTACACTTAAAATATCCATCTTCTCAGAACAGGGGAATACCTAAAAAAGAATGACACAGGACCACCTTCACCAGCATCAGCTACATGTTAGAGTTACTTTTAACCTTGACCAAAAGTAGAGGAGACTAGAAAGAAGCATTAGGAGCCTTGCCAATTCAATAAAGGGACTGCAGGACAGCAAAAAGAAAAAAGTCAGACAAAAGTCTCAGAGAGGCCAGAAGCAGGTGACCATTCAAATCAGATGATAACAGCCCAATGGACAACTCCAAAAAAAGTATATTGTGATAGGTGACAACTGGAGTCTTTTAGCTTTTGTTTCAATCAGAAAAAGCAGGACCTTGAATTACACTGAGTATTCCCTTATCACAACCCCATTAAAAGACTGGACGTTTTTGGCTAAATTATGTGTGGCAAAAGACATTGTAATGGTCTTTTCTCCTCTCCCGGGGGGAGGAGAAGACACAGCATGGGAACCATCTATCCACTAAGCGTGGCCCCAGAATCTTCAGATTCACTAAGGAAGGCTTAGGGTGAGTCTCAAAAATAAGCAGAGATTTAGTAACTTGGCCCATTTAAGCTGTCAGAGGATGAGGGTATCAAGAGCAACAGGCAGGTGTTGATATTTACTAGCCATCAGATATTTACCAGCTACCTCTCAAAAATTATGTTTCTTTATAATGCTATTCTTTCAAACATGAATAATTTAAGCTATACAAATGTTCCTCAGAAGGTAGTAAACTACCTTTTCAAGGAATGTCCATTTTAATCACTTTCAAAATGTTTATTAGTGGTTCTCAAACTATGACCCCAAAGATTACTGGTTAGAGTTCCTCAATCTGGACCAAGATATTCGGCTAAAATCATACAGAGCAGTGTTTCATTAATTTGCAGAAAAAGAAGTTAATAAATAAAACATTCTCCACGTTAAGTAATTTGCACGTATTTTTTTCCCTTAAATCTACAGCACTGCTTAATGTTCTTCATAAAGAATGTGAGAGAAAGATGAGAACAAAAAACAGATAAATTTTATTGGGGGAGAAAAGTAAGAAATAGCCAATCAGGCTTAGTCTAACATCTTTTGTTTCCATTCCTGTGCGTGACTGGAGCTGTGCTTTTTATATTGCAAATTTCTAGGGCAATCGGGGAAAGCACACCCAGGAGACCATTCATTCCCTCACCCTCCCTAAAGAGGCTCGCCTTCACCACACAGCTGCACCGTGGATACCATTGAATATTGGTGTTTACTGGAAAAAGTACTGCTCCAGGAATCAAATGACCTGAGGTAAACCTTGGATCTCAGTTTCCTCATCTCTGAAGTGGAGATATTTGCCCTGCCTACTTCACCGAAGGTGAAATGGATCATGCATTTTAAAGAGCAGTGTAAACTGGAAAGTGCTATACAAATATAAGACATCATCATCATTATTAATTTAAACCTTCATTAAAAACAAACAAGAAAACCAGTAATTCCCTCTTGACCTCTCTCTGAATAACTGTTCAAAAAGCCCTTTACTTCTTGAGAAGCAGGCAGTTGGCACTAAAATGATGTTTACCTTCAAGCATATCAAGCTCACAATCTAATCATTAATAATTTCAAAAATATTAAGCCTTTTCATTCTCTAGATTGGACCTAGACTACATCTTACATTTCTAACTTACAACCATGCTCAAAATTTAAAATGTCCATTCAGCCATATCTCAATTTCTGAATTTCTGAATCAGAAAAATGTATTGATCCCTTATGTTCATTTGTCCATGGGGATTTCTTTCCCAAACAATTCAAAATTGGATGGATGCCTTTCGTTTATATGAGGTATTTATCCTCTTTACTACATTCACATAAAGAATTCCATAAAGATAATTTCCTTGCACATAAAATTACATCAAAAAATTGAGATAAAAGGAGTTTTTATATACTAATGATCTCCATTCCATTCCCTGTAGCCAAAAAATAGTATTTACCAAATATCACAAATAATCTACAATTAGGAAAATTGTTCTAAGGATACCACAGATGCTTTCCTAGAATGAAGGTGAATTTCTTGAGCAACTAAGACTCAAACCCTCTCTCCATGAAAAATTAAAAAGAAAGAAAAAAAGAGGAGGGGGGAAAAAAAGAGGAGGGGAAAAAAAAAGAGGAGGGGGACACAGAAGGAGCATGAAGAAATGTGGTATCTGAAACTCTGAGATGACTTTATTTTATTAAAATCCATTGATAAAGGAAAGATTAAGAAGCACGACCTCTATATGCCATTTGTCATCGAAGAACACCACCATCCAACCCGTCACACAAACCAGAAATTCCCAAGTTACTCGAGTCCTTCTTCTCTCTCTTTTCGAACCCTAACATTTCTAGAATTCTGTCACTTCCCTCCATCCCCACTGCCATGATCACCACTCCCTGGGGTTACTGTAATAGCCTTCAAACAGGTCTCCCTGCTTCCAGTGTTGTCATTTCCAATTCATTGTTCACAGAGTGGCCACAGTGATTTTTCCAAAGCCAAAAACCTGATCATGTCTGATTCCCTGATTAAAATAACTCACCAGGAAAAAAAAAATCCTAAATCCGTAATATAGTTTACAAAACCCTTCAAAATCTAAGCCATGCAAAATGGCTCCGGTGTCATCTCTCAACCCTCACTGGCCCCTCCCACTCCACCTGCTAACCATACTGAACTCCTTAAAACACACTGAACAGGTCATATTTTCTCTCTCCTTCTGGGCTGTAGAAATAACAGAGCAACCAAAAGAAATAAGGCTTATTTCTCTCATTTAACAAGGGCACAAGTAAGCAAGAGACACTGGTGAACATCTCAACGCTTTCAGAGCCAGTGAGTCTGCTGCTCTTCAGGCCTCTCCCTTGAGGTCCCGTAGGAAGCCATGGACGCTGCATTCATATTCTGGGCACGAAGAATGGAGGAAGAGAGGCTAGAAAATGGGGCAGGACTGACAAAACAGTAATAGTCGCCAAGGGTATGCTTCCTTTGGGTTAAACATGGTTCTAAGTGCTTTATTTATACTCATTTAATTCATTTAAAGCTGTGAGGTAGCCATTCTGGTCTATTCTTCATTGTGCAGGTATAACTTGCCCAAGGTCCCATGACTAGTAAGTGGAAGATCAAGGATTCAGACTCAGAGTCCATGTTCTCTAACTACACCTACTCAGCTTCCCCCAAACAAATTAAAAAGAGCCTGTCAAATACCTGCCACCTGGGAGCTGTCTCTCCAGCCCCAGGTGGTAAAATCCACCACCCTGGACACACACCAATTCACCATCACTGCTGAGACACTGCAGTCGGCGGAGCCTGGTGTCCCCTGCTGTCACAGAGCCTTGGCATTGCGCAGGCAGCCTGGGACCACAGCAACACGTAAGCACGCTAATAAAAATGGTGCCCGTGCAAAAAAGCGAGATGACTGTCCTCCCAATTTTGTCTTTTTGCCTTTAAAAGTGGGCAACAATCTTTTGTCAAGGGAGATACTGGACAAAAAGAAAAAACAGAATTTCTAAACTTGAATCCAAAAGGCTAATTAGAATTAGAAGAAGTATATATTTGTTATTCAGGAGACTCTCATCATCCCAGGTTCAAAAACTCAAAATGAGAGAGGAGGTTTGTCCATATTACACACACACACACACACACACACACACACACACACACACAGCCTTGACTCACAGCCCCCTGTAACAGAGCTGTGAATTTGCCCTTTTCCTGTTAGCAGATTTTTTTTTAAGAGAGAGGAACAAAAGTTCTGCTCATTTTTTTTCTCTTGGGTCATCACAAGTTCACATCAATGTCTCAGAACTTAGAGCCACAGAATAAAGTAGGCCAGTGGTGACTCCAGCTCAAGTCAGCTCAGACCCTGACTGTACCTCCTATTTGCAGTGTGGCCTGAGTCTCAGCTTCCTCACCTGTAAAAGAAGGAAAAGGCCCACTTGGTGGAGTTGTGGTGCAGACTAGAGAAAATAATCGTGAAGTTCAAGCACAGCACAGCATTCAAGACACTATTATCATCATTCTCCAAGCAGCTGAGGGTTCACAATTGCTAACTTTCCAGCCACCAATATTCCAATGGGTATGGAAGCAAATATCACAGGGCAGCAAATCTCACTCATGTGTTGCGCACCACCAATAAATTAGACTAGCACAGCTGGGGCCTCCCAATAGGAAAATGATTTGTTGGATTCCTTCTGTTTTGTTTTGTTTTAGAGTACATATTCTTTACTATTTTGGCACTTGGGAAGGGATACATTTAAAAAATGAAACTATTTCATCAATTCAAATAATAAACGCTATCTATAGGTGGGGAAGTATTACATGATATCTGGAAGAGACTGTTGAGCACTGCCTCTGGATAGGGCACTGAGAGACTGGGGCAAGGAGTAGGAAGGAGACCTTCAGCATGTATAACTTTTGTACCTGTTGACAGTTCAAGATAAGTGTTAAATATTAACACAACATTAAATAAAGTTGTATGTATCATTTAAGGTCCAGCTCAACTTCCACCTTGATTCAACCAAACATTTGAGAGCCAAGCCATATGGCCCATAAGGCCCTTCTTGACCTCATGGCTCTTCCTGGCTGACCTTCCCTTTCTGTGAATGTCCACTGTTATCATTTCCATAATTTAGCTCCCAATTACATCTCATATATAGTTGTACCCAGTTCAAGAAAGTCAGGCATAAACATCATACTCAGTGGTGAAAAACTGAGAGCTTTTCCCCTAAGGTCAGAAACAAGGCAAGAATGTCCACTCTCACCACTTTTATTCAACACAGTACTAGAAGTCCTAGCCAGAGCAATTAAACAACATAAAGAAATAGAAGGCATCCAAATTGGTAAGGAAGAAGTAAAACGCTCACTATCTGCAGATGATATGATACTATATATAGAAAACCCTAAAGACTCCACCAAAAAACTACTAAAACGGATAAATGAATTCAGTAAAGTCTCAGGATGCAAAATCAATGTACAGAAATCTGTTGCATTCCTATACACTAATAATGAAGCAGCAGAAAGTGAAGTGAAGAAAATCCCATTTACAATTGTATCAAAAACAATAAAATATCTATGTTTTAGGTAAAGGCCTGTACTATGAGGACTATAGTTCTCATATAAAACACTGATGAAAGAAATTCAAGATGATACAAAGAAATGGAAAGACATTCCATGCTCATGAGTTAGAACAAATATTGTTAAAATGTCTATACTACCCAAAGGAATCTACAGTTTTAATGCAACCCCTATCAAAATACCAACAGCGTTTTTCATAGAACTAGAACAAACAATCCTAACATTTATGTGGAACCACAAAAAGCCTCAAATAGCCAAAGCAATCTTAAAAAAGAAAACCCAAACTGGAGGTATCACAATTCCAAATTTCAAGTTACATCACAAGGCGGTAATAATTAAAACAGTATGGTACTGGCATAAAAATAGACGCAGAGATCAATACAATAGAACAGAAAACCCAGAAACAAACCCACAATTATATGGTCAATTAATCTTCAACAAAGGAGGAATGAAAATATAACGGAAAAAAGACAGTCTTTTCAACAAATGGTGTTGGGAAAACTGGAGAGCCACATACAAAAGAATGAAACTGGACCACTTTCTTTCACCATATACAAAAATAAACTCAAAATGGGTTAAAGGCCTAAATGTGAGACGTGAAACCATAAAAATCCTTAAAGAGAAATAGGCACTAATCTCTATGACATTGGCCATAACAACATTTTTCTAAGATATGTCTCCTGAGGGGGCACCTGGGTGGCTCAGTTGGTTAAGCGACTGCCTTCGGTTCAGGTCATGATCCTGGAGTCCCAGGATCGAGTCCCGCATCAGGCTCCCTGCTCAGCAGGGAGTCTGCTTCTCCCTCCGACCCTCCCCCTTCTCGTGCTCTCTCTCTCTCTCATCCTCTCTCTCTCACGAATAAATAAATAAAATATTAAAAAAAAAAAAAGATACGTCTCCTGAGGCAAGGGAGATAAATGCAAAAATGAAGTATTGGGACTACATCAACATAAAAAGTTTCTGAACAGCAAAGGAAACAATCAACAAAACTACAAAGCAACCTACTGAATGGGAGAAGATATTTGCAAATGACATATCCAATAAAGGGTTAGTATTCAAAATATATGAAGAACTGATATAACTCAGTACCCAAAAAACAAATAATTCAATTTAAAAATGGGCAAAAGACATCAACAGACATTTCTCCAAAGAAGACCTACAGATGGCTAACAGACACATGAAAAGATGTTCAACAACCCTCATCATCAGAGAAATGCAAATCAAAACTACAATGAGATGTCACTTCACACCTGTCAGAATAGCTAAAACCAACAACACAAGAAACAACAGGTGTTGGTGAGGATGTGAAGAAAAAGGAGGATGTGAAGAAAAAGTGCACTGCTGACGGCAACGCAAACTGGTATAGCCACTATGGAAAACAGTATGGAGGATCCTCAAGATGTGACAGAATGGATATACATTTCTATATTCATTCTATCACACACACACACAGACACACACACTGGAATATTATTCAGCCATTAAAAAAGAATGAAATCTTGCCATTTGCAACAACACAGATAGAGCTAGATAGTACAACGCTAAATGAAATACGGCAGTCAGAAAAAGATAAATACCATACAATCTCACTCATACGTGGAATTTAATAAACAAAACAAACCAGCAAAGGAAAAGAAAGAGAGAGAAACAAACCATAAAACAGACTCTTAACTGTAGAGAACAAACTGATGGTTACCAGAGGGGAGGGGGTTAGGGGATGGGTGAATAGGTGATGGGGATTACTTTTTTTTTTAAGATTTTATTTATTTATTTGAGAGACAGAAATAGTGACAGAGAACATGAGTGGGGTGGAGAGGGAGAAGCAGGCTCCCCGCTAAGCAGGGAGCCCAACGTGGGGCTTCCCACATTACATTGCCACATTACATTGCACCTCACTTTGGTTTCAGTAAATCTCCTTTACCTTTTTTTAAAGATTTTTTTTAATTAATTTTTTTTTTTTAGTTTTTATTTATTTGACAGAGAGAGAAAGACAGCGAGAGAGGGAACATAAGCAGGGGGAGTGGGAGAGGGAGAAGCAGGCTCCCCACTGAGCAAGGAGCCTGATGCGGGACTCAATCCCAGGACCCTGGGATCATGACCTGAGCAGAAGGCAGCTGCTTAACCAACTGTGCCACCCAGGCACCCCAGTGATGGAGATTAAAGAGTACACTTATCATGATGAAATGAAATGAAATGAAATGAAAGATAATTGAATGGAAATCTGCATAGGTCTTCACCCATGCCCAGATACATCATTCCGGAATCACTGAGTGCAAACTCCAAAATAGGAGAGCCACAGATTCTCACCTCATTGGCTGCTGTGGGGGAAGGAAGAAAGGAAAGAGGGAGAGGAAGGAAAAAGAAAGGGAAGGGAAAGGGAAGGGAAGGGGAAGGGAAGGAGAAAAGAAAGGAAAGCCCAGAAGGAAGGGAGGGAGGGAAGAAGGAAGAAAATCATTAAGTCAGTCAGGCATATTTCTCCAAGAGAATGCAAATCCCTTAAAAGCTAGGAACAAGCTTTCTGCTTCTTTATTGCTCTCAGCCTCACCCCAGAAATGATGGCAATAAATATTTACTAATTAATCACTTGCCTAACATAACCCAGAGTGGTAGTTACTACTGATCACACCATCTTCAGGTTATCTTTATTCAGAATACATCATGATGGAACCCAGAAGAGGCAGACTATCACTTCAAAGACAATGAATCCAGGGGTGGGGCGCCTGGGTGGTGCAGTCGGTTAAGCATCCAACTCTTGGGTTTCAGCTCAGGTCATGATCTCACAGTTGTGAGATTAAACCCCATGGTTGGCCTCCACACTCAGCAGAGTCTGCTTGAGATTCTCTCTTGCTCTCCCTCTGCCCCACCCCCCTCTCAGGTTTACACTCTCTCTCTCTCTCTCTCTCTCTCTCTCTCGCTCCCCCCCAAAATAAATAAATAAATCTTTAGGGGAAAAAAAAAAAGACAATGAATCATTTCTTGAGCTTAAAAAAAGGTTTCAAATTAGTAATCTTTTCAAATTTATTTTTATTTTTTTTATTATTATTATTTTTTAAGATTTTACTTATTTATTTGACACAGAGAGAGAGCACAAGCAGGGGGAGCGGGAGAGGGAGAAGCAGGCTTCCCGCTGAGCAGGGAGCCCAATGCGGGGCTCGATCCCAGGACCCTGAGATCATGACCTGAGCCGAAGGCAGTCGCTTAACCAACTGAGCCACCCAGGTGCCCTGCAAATTTATTTTAAGCTTATTTGGCTTTTACTTTCTGCTGAGTTGGATCTTTGTTTTAGGTTTTTATTGCAGTAGAGTAGTGGTTGCTTTAATGTTAGAAAGAAGCAAAAACACAGAAGATGGCAGGAAAACAAAGCTCATTGTCCAAGAAGATACCACAATTTTTTTGAATTCACAGTATTCATCTGCCCCTCCTTTATATGAAAGCATGACAGAATTTTTTCTGAAAATCAGCAAGAAATACATCAGGGCCCAAAACATACTGAGCAACAGAGAATTAAAACTGGGGAAATTATTGAGAATTTTCCCTCTTTCAATTTGTGACAAAATGGAACTAGCGCTCATAAGACCAATTTGGTCACACAGTGAATTTTGCTGAAAATATACGAGTGCAGACGAGGCAATCAACCTAATAGTGCTGTAACGGGTGTATGAACTTAAAATGCTGTAGGAAGTCAGATGAGCTGTGTCTTAGAGGAGCAGTTTGAGTTGCCAGAGGACAAAGGGAAAGGGATAACAATCCAGGCCAACTGATTCCCCTTCCTGCTCCCTGTCCCACCAAACCTGCCTTTCCTTCACTCCCCCTAACCCAATCAACAGCCACTCCACCAACCCAAGTGTTCAGGCCCCAAAACTAGGAGTCATCCTTAACTTCTCTCTTAGCCCCACTCCCCACTTCCTAAAAGTAACCACTTCTCAGAGTGGCCTCCAATGCCACCTTAGTTCAAGCCATCTCTTGCCTAAAACATGACTAAAGCCTCCTAACTCACCTTCCTGATGACACCCTTTACCTTTTTCCTCCCTTCACACTACACATAGCCTCAAAGTGATCTTTTAAAGAATGACTATCTGATGTTCTCACTCTCTTCCAAACGCTTCCCAGTACAATCAGAATAAATCCAAATTCACATTAGAGTTGCCCAGAGAGCTTTATAAAAATGTTGATGCCTGAATCCCTCACACAGATTCTAGGGTGTGGCCTGAGCCAGCTGGGGCACTGCAAATGTGCAGGCAGAGCTAAGACCCTACCGACCTGTCCAGTCTCATCTCCCCCCACTTCTCACCTTGTTCCCTGAACCCCAAACACAGCAGCCTTCTCCCCCTCTCTCACGTGCCCAGCTCAGCCTTACAGCATGTGCACTGCAGGCCTATCTGTTGGGACCGATCTTCCCCTTGATCATCACTTGGCTATCAGCTCAAATGTCACTTCCTCGAGGAGGCCTTCCCAACCTTGGCGAACACTGCCTATCATAGTGCATGGTATCCCTACCTCATCACTAAGAAACTAGTAAAAAAGAGCAAGTCACATGGAAAGTAGGGAGCCCCTCATACTCACCCAAGATAAACAGTACCTACAACAGTGCAGGTGCTCAGTGGATGCCTGTTGAATTAATGAATAAGCAAACAAACCACCAAAGACATAGACCCTCAAATGTGAGTTCCTGTTGAGGAGCCACCGTCCTATATCTGGGCTTTGGGGTGATACACTGTGAGTGGTGAGATATTCAATGCCAAGAACTATGGGGTAGGGCAAAGTATATAAAGAGCCTAACAGCTCAGACATCTTATGTTCTCAAAGCAGACAATAAGAACTGCTAATCTGGCTAATTTTTCTACAAAACAAAAGCAAGAATTAGGAAGATTTCTTACAGCAAATGAATAACATAAACAATTAATCTTCTAGGTATATTAGCCAAACTCCTAAAACTGTGGCCTGGTATTGAAGACCTTCTATTATAAGGTAGAAAGGTCCACTTTCCTGCCCTTACATACACTCTCTCCTCTAGTCATACTAAGTAGGTTGACCCTTTTCTGGACTCACTTCATGCCTCTCATCCTCCAAACCTTCATCATCCTTCCTCTGGCTCTGGAAATTCCCTTCTCTCCAAATCTCCATTTGTCAAAACTCCAACCATTCTTAAAAGTCCAGATAATAATACTATCATGTTTATAACACATTTCTTAATCACCAAACTCCTCAATACTCCATTCTTTCCCCTGTAGTATAGATTTGATTGTGATTTCCATGCTTTCACTCTGGCCCCCTAAAATATACTCTCCATACATCAAACAGATTGAGCTTTAAAACATAAAATCCCACCAAGTGCTCCCCTTCAGTGGCTTCCCACTGCACCTCCAAACCCAACTCCTTACGGCTCCAGGCCCACCTCCCTCTTGGATCCTATCTTGGACACTCCTGTCTTGCTCGCCCAGCCATCCCGACTCCTGCCGGTTGTGCAGAGTGGCCCACTCTCCCCTCAGGGCACTTTCCCTTTTGTATTTGCTTCTCCCTCTGACCAGGACACTCTTCTCTTGGCACTCTCCAAGACTGGCTTCCTCTCATCCTGCAGATGTCTCCTGAAATAGCCCTTCTCAAGAAGCCTGCCCAGCCTACCCTAGGAAGACAGCTTCCCCCTTTGCTGCCACTGCAGAGTATTTGTTCCCTTCATGGCCCTTTTCAAACCTTTCCTCTCTCTCCATTAGCACACAAGCCCCGAGGAGGTGGTGACCACACCTGCCCTGTCATCACTATTACATTGTCCCCTCAGTCCCTGGCAGAATGCCTGGGTGTATAGCCAGGGTGTGTGGGGGTGTGGGTGTGTGTGTGTGTGTGTGTGTGTGTGTGAATGAATGAACAAATGAATGCAAAAAAAATCATGTCTAATTATTAGCCTCCACAGGTAGATGAAGTCATCTTTCTCAGACCCACCACAGAACTTTGTCTTCTATCTCTCTAGTAGTCCTATTCTCAAGGAGTACCTTGAATTACAGTTATTTGTGTGTGAATTTGTTATCGACCAAACTAGACTTGTTCTTAATCATCTTTGTTTCCACCACAGTACCATATTAAGCTCAAAAAAGAAGGGTAAAAGAAAAGAGGATCAGGAGAGAGGAAAGGAAGAAGGAAGAGAGGAAAAAAAGGAGATGACAAAAGGGATGGAAATCAGGAAATCATAAGAAAGAGATAAGAACAGAAGGAAGGAATCATAGGGAATATAAATATAACACAGAGATTAGTAAGGTAATGGTTTTCTTCTAACTGTAATTTTTTGGCCAACATTTCTGCATTTTTCCCTATCCTCTTTTCTACGTTCTTTTCATTTCAACTGAACACCCTCCCCATACCCTTGTGCCGCTTTTACCTTGGGGCCCAGATGGACAAGTGACAACTATTCTCCACTTTTCTTGGGGCTGGGTTAGCCCAATATGTCTACACAGACCGACCCTGAAAGCCCAAGGATAGCTGCCACTCCTCAGCATCCAGGGGAGTAACTAACAAGGCAGTCAACTCTAGATCAAAATTTATTTTGAAAAGAGTAGACTACCAATGATTTCCATTCCTGGAAATCAAATGAACAGTCTTTGTTGTTCTCGCATTTTCCTTTGGCCACTTTTTTCTATCTGTGTTGAGTTGAGCTGCATGTTTTCCCGTATTTCCTGTTGCTTGTTTTTCTGGGATCAGACGGAGGGAGCGTGCCTATGAATATATTGTACCAAAGGGATTTTTCAGTCCATTCAGAAAAGAGAAAATTGTGGTTAACGAATTCCTTCCTTGGCTATAGGAAAAAAGGTGGTAATAAAGTGAGCAGTGGGGCAAAGGAAAAGGAAGAATGAGATGAGGAAAGGCTCTCAGTGGGCAAAGTGCAAGCGAAGTTGGAAACAGAAATGATTTCAAAATAGCCAAATAGTGTTCTCTGGTGACTAACATGGAAGATGAACAGCTTCAGACAGCAAAATAATGGAATCAGTTTTTCATCCAAAGAACCCAAGAGGAATTTTTTTCCCTTTACCAAGTACCTAAGCAAAGAAAGAGAGAAGTTTATAAATGTTCAGAAAAACTAGGTAAAGATTTATATTATTCATTCATCTACGCAACTCTTTCTAACTGTAAAAGATATTTTTCTCTTCTTGTGCAATACTCCCCATTCCCTGTGCCCTCCCCCCACCTCCTAGGCAAGATTATATCAACAATTATTATTTCTTTGGTCTTTTTCCAGTCCAGTTACATCATGTGCAATAAAAGTAAACATACTTATAACACTGCATGTTGTGTAACACAATACAGTTCTCCATTCTGCTGGTCCTCAAAACTTAAAAAGTAATAAAAACTGTACACTCCCATAAAATTAAATGCCTTGATATGTCAAATTCTTAGTAGAATGTTTCTTAGTCCTTGAATTCCCAGAAACCTGTAAAGATAGCTCAGAAGAAACAAAGTACTATAAAAGCACAACAAATAATAGCACAAAATGTTATAAGAACTTATCTGATTTCATAAGAGTTAGCTGTGAACAGTCCCAGCCTAAAGGTTCCATACTTTTTTTCTTATAATAAAATAATATCTTAAAATTGGATTGTTGAAGTCTAACTATGTATTCCCAGGATCTTAATGAAGCTTTTGAAGATTATTTATTTGACAGAGAGATAGAGCCAGAGAGCACAAGCAGAGGGAATGGCAGAGGGAGAAGGAGAAGGATTGATGCGCGGCTCAATCCCAGGCCCCTGGGATCATGACCTGAGCCAAAGGCAGATGCCCAACATCTGAAGCCACCCAGGCGCCCCTTAATGAAGCTTTTGAATGTAAATCGATATAAAGTAGTATCACATCAAAATCTACCAAATCTAAAATTAATGAAAAATCATGTAAATCAAACTAACAACAAATCAAATCATTTGAACAATGCCAAATGTAAAACCTTCAACTGTATCTAAAACTCTGAAACACTGAGATGATCTTATTTTATTTAAAGCTGCCATTGGGGCACCTGGGTTGCTCAGTCAGTTGAGCATCTGACTCTTGATTTCCTTGATTTAGGTTCAGGTCATGATCCCTGCGTCCTGAGACTAAGTCATGAATGGGGCTCCACACTCAGCAGGGAGTATGTGGCTGCTTCACTCCCGCTGTCCCTCCCCCAACTCATGCACGCGCTCTCTCTAAAATAAATATGTTCCAAAAAATATATAAAGCTGCCATAACTAAAAAAGAACCACAAAAGTTGTAACTAAAAGAAATGAGTCAAATTTAAAATTATATGTCTTAGTATCCTATGAGAAATATTTAAGTTATTGATTTAGAGATTTATGTTTACTTCCTTAAAAATTGTGGAGTTTCAGGGCACCTGGGTGGCTCAGTCGTTACGCGTCTGCCTTCGGCTCAGGTCATGATCCCAGGGTCCTGGGATCGAGCCCCGCATCGGGCTCCCCGCTCAGCGGGAAGCCTGCTTCTCCCTCTCCCACTCCCCCTGCTTGTGTTCCCTCTCTCGCTGTGTTTCTCTCTGTCAAATAAATAAATAAAAAGTCTTTAAAAAAAAAAAATTGTGGAGTTTCTAGACAAGTCCCCAAATCATTTTTGTTTGATAAATTATACAATAAGAATTGCAAGGAGCAAAAAAATCTCATATTCATTGCTAAACATATGTTCTAATAAATTTTCAGAACCAAATTCTAGATTGTAATCTCAAACATCCAGATTGCTTGTCCACAGAGTAGGGACTGGTCTTCATTCTTTATTTGGTATTGTACCTTTTGGAGCAAATCAACCATGGTAATAATATTAGCAATGAGGATCAACTGATATACTTAATTCCTTAGCAAATAGGAATGTAGGATATGAACACACATTACCAAACTTGAATAAAAGAAGCAGTGTACCATATTATCTGCTCTACCTCAATTATGTACTGAGTCCAACCACCCTTTGCCAACTGCACCACTTCTGCACCTGTCCAATTAACCATCATCCCTCACTTGGACAACTGCCACAGCCTCTTGACTGGCCTCCCTGCTCCTTCCCAATCCTCAATAATCCATTTTTCCACTCCAAAGCCAAAGGAGTCTTTCAAAACTATCTACTAGAACATGATACTCCCCTGCACATTTTCTCTTCCCTTCTTCCTCCTCCTATCCTTCTTTTCCTGCAGGAATAGACTGGATGAACAACATTCTATGGTTGTTTTCTCCTTCTCAAGCTCTGATGAGATGGGGCTAAGAAAATTGGTCCCCCAAATTAGTGCCTTCTTAGTAGTGATATCTTACTACTTTCAAAATTTGGAACACAAAAATTGCAAGAGTGATTAACACCTCACTTATCCAGAAGCCACATGTCTGATGAGCCCAACTATCTAAAATACTACTGAGAAGAACCAGAGGTTATAGAAATAGGAAAGGAGACTCTTAGATATGACAAAGTCCCCACATTAAAGTACCCGCATGTTTTAGACAAACCTAATAACCCCGATCATCTACTTTCCTACATATAATCCGAGAGAATATATTGCTGGGGACTGGAGCTCTTGAGGCAGTCACGTGGCAGTATCAGAAAGTGAACACTAATAGCCTGCCAGAGAGGAGGAGACAGCAAAACTATGAAAAATAGGCATGAGAATTAAAAACAACAACAACTATATATGGTACTCAGTGCCATGGAAAAAGTCCACCTGGAGTAGACCCTATAGTGTATCACTATATTATAGCACCATGTTTCCAAACTGATCCTGAAATAACAGGAAAACAGTAGATGGTATTCCAAATACTTCATTAAGAAGATGGGGAAATGTACAATATGTTTTAGTAAATTTTCCAACAAAGCAGTTGCAGTAGTTTTAAGTGATGGTGCTTACAAGGTTACAATTCATTTACCCCCTATATAAAAGAATCCATTCCTCCATGACAGCAGTAATAAAGTCAACAAAATTATTGATTGGCAAAGAAATTAATCTTGTTTAAGTGGAGGGTTTTTTTGGTTAGTGCTGGGCTCATCTCAAGAGGGCGCTCAAGGCTTCCCTGCCTCAGGTGTGCTGGAGGAGGGAGGCATCCCAGGACAGATGAAGGCAGGGAGGCCATGTGTTCTCACCACTTGGAAATTCCGTGGATACCTGACAAGCTAAGAGGTTATGGGAATAATCCTGTCTGGCACATTTTCATCAGCTTTTTCCCTCGTTGGACCCATTTCCTCTTTGGACTACTCCTCCCTCTCCTACTCCTGGATACAAAGGCTGCCTACTACTTGGGAAGACGTGGCCCTTCTTCATTCAAAAAATATTTATGAACCATCTATTACAGCTAGGGCCTTGTTTTAGATGCTGGGGATACAGCAGTACACCAGAAATGCCTTGAAATAGACAGCTTACGCCGGCTCTGCCCTAGGCCTTCACCGTCATGCAGGGTACAGGATGAAATGAGGACCCAGGTGAGGGGCCTTCCAAATCAAAAGGAGATAAAAGCCTGCACAGAGGAAATGCTGGACTCCTCTGAAATGTGGCCTCGTAAGCCCACCACTCCTTTGTGAGAGATAAAGCCACATTCAGGAGCTGTATCCATTTGCCATCGGATACAGCCCTGGTCCTAACTGGTTAGAGCATATCTTTCACCCAAAGTATGCAAGAGCTGCAGCCCTTAGTACAAATCTGTGTCCAAATGCCTCATGTCTGCTAACCCACTAATCCACAGTGGACTCTGCCTCTCACAGTTCAACACACAGAGCGAGTTTGACCAGTCTATTTCTCCTTAAGATTTAACAGGAGATGTGGTCTCAGTAGTTGGCAAAATAAGATTTCAAAATTCCTCAGTGATCACTATCACAACCTAAAATCCCTACCTTTAATATTAACATGGCTGACATCCTTAGCAGGCCTAAAATAGAAAGAAAGGCTTATAAGTGAACCCAAAGGACCTCTCTACATTATAAGTTAACTAGTCACCATTCCCAGTCCTTAATGCTGACTATACTTTGGAATGCCACCTGGAAAGCTTCAGCAAATGCCGTTCTTCACCCTCTTTGGATAGAACTTCTGAGTTCAGTCTGGATAGAAGATTAATAGTAACTATAGCTTTTAGGCAAATACAAAATGATTCTGTTATCATTGGAAACTGAGAATAGCAATTAGATATGGGCGTACTTTAAAAAAACTTGTTTGTTAATTTGTGGGTAAAAGAACCTCAGTTTTAGGTTTTAAAATGTTAAGCCTTAAAAAATTGTTTTAAAATATATTCATCTTTTTGTGAGAGCAAGCCTGCAAAATGACCCAATAATTCTTGCTTCCCAGTATCCACACCGTTGTGTAACCCTCCCACCCGACTCCACTCAGGGTGAAACCAATAAGATATTCCTGAAACGACAGAGGAGTGTGACTTCCAAGACTAAGTCATAAAAGATATTCTGGCTTCCACCTGGCTCTGTGAGACTGTTTGCCCTAGGGGAAGCTGGTCTCCATGCTGTAGCTCATAAAGGAGCTCAAATGGGAAGGAAGTGAGACCTGCCAACACCCAACTCCATGTGAGTTGCTATGTCAGTCTCAGTCTATTAAAAGTGATGGTATGGGGCGCTTGGGTGGCTCAGTTGGTTAAGCGGCTGCCTTCGGCTCAGGTCATGATCCTGGAGTCCCGGGATCGAGTCCCACATCGGGCTCCCTGCTCGGCAGGGAGTCTGCTTCTCCCTCTGACCCCCCTCCCTCTCATGCTCTCTGTCTCTCATTCTCTCTGTCTCAAATAAATAAATAAAATCTTTAAAAAAAAAAGAAAGTGATGGTATGGGCGAGGAAGGCATCCCCTAGGCCCAATTACTTGTGTGGAGCCCTGACATTTCCCTGATCGAAGCCAATGTCCTGGCTGGACCAGCCCTTGTGGTTCTTATGACTGCAGGACACAACTTCAGCAAACCGTCAGGGAACTTCAAAGAATAAGATTTTTTACTCACAAGCCCCGGAGGATATGTGGGATGCCCAATGGCCACACACCAAGGTCGCAGATTAGAGAGAGAGAGAGGAGGGAAGGAAGAACCTGAGGCTCAGCCTTTACTAGGGTCTAAGGGTTGGGGCCTAGAGTTTCATGGATCCTCTCTTTATTGGCAAATTTCAAGCATTAAAGCATGAGGAGGGAGAAGCAGGGTCACCCAAGTGGTCAGTTACCTAGGTTACCAGGGTCTTTCTTTTTTTAAGATTTTATTTATTTGACAGAAAGAGACACAGCGAGAGAGGGAACACAAGCAAGGGGAGTGTGAGAGGCAGAAGCAGGCTTCCCGCGGAGCAGGGAGCCCGATGCGGGGCTCGATCTCAGGACCCTGGGATCATGACCTAAGCCAAAGGCAGACGCTTAACGACTGAGCCACCCAGGCGCCCCTACCAGGGTCTTTCTAAAAGAGGAACTTCATGGGTGGGGGTAGCCTGGTTCCTTAACTAGTTGTTTTGCTAGTAGCTGTGTTATGCAGCTGGAAATATGTTGATTCAAGATGGATGTCTTTGAAGTAGACGCCTCAGCAATGACAAGCTTAATGTCAGGCACTTAGATTACAATCAAAACATCTAACATGAGGCACTTATACTACATGAGGGCACCATCTTCGAAGTGTATTCTCCAGCTCCATGCTAGCCTTCAGACCCCTCCAGTCCCAGCTGACATCTTGAGATGTCATGAGAGATCCCAAGCCAGAGCTATTCAGCTAAGGCACTTCCAAATCCCGGACCAAAAGAAAATGTGGGAGATAATAAATGCTTACTGTTATGAGCTGCTAGATTTGGGGGTAATCTGTTATGCAGCAGTAGATAACTAATATAAAACTTTACAGTGTTAAGTTGCTAGCTGACAAATGAACCATTCAATGTTCACTATCAATTCATCTTAGATCCAGCTACTACATATATTTGCACAAACAATACATATATACCCATAGTCAACAGCATGAACTCAAAGTCAGACTAACTGACTTCAAAGGTACGCTCTACATCGTGTGATCTGAGACAAGTTATTCACCTGTCCAGTCCTGTAAAATGGGGATAATGACAGTACCTGTCTCCTAAGATTGTTGTGAGAACCAAGTAAAGGAAAGAACAATGTCAGGAACGCAGAAAGTGCTCAATAATTCTATCTACTGTGATGTACGAAAAAATAAATGAGATGATTCTTTTTAAAAGAGTAAAAATGACAGTAGAATGAATTGGAAAAACACATTCATTTGGCTGTTGATTCTATCTTTTTGTGGCTTCTGCAACATGTAGGAAAGGGAAAAAAGAAGAAGAAGCCGAGAGACCAAAGCAGGCAGACAAGATTCAGGTCAATAAGCCTTACCCACATCTAACCAGGGTAAAGTAGGGTGACCATATAGTTTACCATAAAAACAGGGATACCTCCAAGAGTGAAAACGAGCCCTATTGAGAATGATGTTGAGTAAATAGGCCTAAAACAGCATGGTCCCTAGCAAAACAGGTATATAAACATCCTTAAGTAACTATAGTGGGGCGGGGGACAAAAACTGTAGAAGATGACAATAAAGCTCTGGAAAAGAGATTCAAATTCCTGAGCTATCCTGAGAGGAGCAGTCAAAGTTAAGAATTTAGAGTCAAGGGGCACTTGGATGGCTCAGTCGGTTAAACGTCTGCCTTTGGCTCAGGTCATGATCGTGGAGTCCTGGGATTGAGCCCTGCATCGAGCTCACTGTCAGTGGAGAGCCTGCTTCTCCCTCTGCCCCTTACCCTGCTCATGCTCTCTCCCTCTCTCGCTCTCCCTCAATCTCTCAAATAAATAAATCTAAAAAAAAAAAAAAAGGAATTTAGAGTCAAGTGTGTAAAGCATTATACTAGAACCCTGACTGAGATCAGTTGTAGGATTCCTCTGCACAGCGATGGAGAATTAACAATTACCAAAAGGAGAGTTAATAATTTACCAAAAGGTACCAAATGAAGGTTTTATTTCCTTAGTTTTTCTCTTCCTGTGTCATCTGTTCAAATAAAGAGTCAATCTTCCTTAAGTTTTTAACGGGGCACACCACATACTAATGGAGGTTTCAGTTAATAGCGACTTTAACTGAACTTCAGTTTAGATAAAGAGGCTATGAAAACAGCATCAGCTGGTGACAGCCTGCCCTCATTGTAGGCAAAGAACCTTTGAGGAAATAAATAGTAAGCAGTGCTGAACTTCCAAATACAACTGGTGAGATTTTAGTTAGTTCCTATGCTTTTAGTCTAGTAATTCTTTATGGTAAACAACTCAGAATCCACTTTTTCCTATAATTATGTTCATGCTTTTTTTTTTTAAGCAGAAAAAAAAGCAAGACTGTATTTGTGGAAAGACTCTCAAGTTTACTTAGTTATTTCTTTTGCTACCATACAAGAAAGAGTACGGTACATACAGGCTCATTCCCGGGGTCAATTCAATGAGAGCTTTCCCTGAGACTGGCTAAGATTCATGAAGATTATTTACACTGAACTTGTACAGGGGCAGATGCCCTCACAGACCTTTTTAAAATACAGCTCTACTGTAAGCAAAATTTTTACCTATGTATCACACCATAATTCCCCTTATTGTGACATCTATGTTTCCACATTCAGAAGTTACATGGTAGCATATAATTAGGTAATTTGGATAGTGACATGTACATTAAGGTCTAAGGACTTTACCGAATATGAATGTCAAAATATGATTTTTTTTTTTTAAGATTTTATTTATTTATTTGAGACAGAGAGAATGACAGAGACAGAGAGCACATGAGAGGGGGGAGGGTCAGAGGGAGAAGCAGGCTCCCTGCCGAGCAGGGAGCCCAATGCGGGACTCGATCCCGGGACTCCAGGATCATGACCTGAGCCAAAGGCAGTCGCTTAACCAACTGAGCCACCCAGGTGCCCCAAAATATGATTTTTAAAAGGCTAAAAATATAGTTCACATACAAATATATAGTGAGCACATGTCAGAGACTTATGTAACTCATTAATGAGGAAAACAACAAGGTAGCAAAGAAATTGTTATAGTGAATTAAAAAAAAATACTCAAACAAGATTGCTAAATTACATACAAAACCAGTTAATGTTCTATAAGGGTAATAAAACATAACCCTTGGAGTTATCTCTTCTACCTGAGAGAAATCGTTTGTACCAGAACAATTTTCTGTAAGTTAACTTCTAACTTTAACAGTCTGAGGACTAATTAAAAGCAGATAGTACCTAGAACAGTTACATTCTCTAGAGAATCAGAGGTCTTACTGTACAATGCTCTAGTATGACCTTAAAAGGTTATACCTTTGTCTTATTTTATTACCAAGTTTCAGAACATTTTTCTTCACCTGAATAAAATCCTGATTCAGTTGTCCATTATGATAACAACTATACTTTTCTCCCTGAAAAACACACCTAATTAAAAAACCAGAATAGAGGCTGTTCAGGTGTCAAATTTATACCCCAAAGTTCCTTTCCACACTGTACTTACCTCCCATTATTAGGGTTCTATGCCAAACAATGATGTTCAGTCATGAAGTGGCCCTGCTTAGACAACAGTCTGCTTAAGGCATAAACATGACATATTCTTCTTCATGTTCATCAAAAAGGCCCAGCAGATCTTGCTGTTTATTCATTCACATAAAAAACTTTACTGAATACCTACTATGTACAAGGAGCTATATTAGGTCTGTTATGCTGAACCAAATTCTATAAAGGAAATCAGCACAGCCGAGAGAGAATGCCCCAAAGGTCCTGAAAGAAATGGAAAACACAAAAACTCTATCACAACTGTAAAACGAAGGAAGTAAAAGAGAAAGGATGAGAAGAGAAAGCATGTCAATGCTGGCAGCAAAGGATGGGTGTACTGGAGGATAAACAGACAAAATCCATAGTTGGAGGCAAAAAACAGGTAACAGAATTGCTCAATATTACAGAAGTGACTGCTCATGCATTCTTTCACCAAAAAGCAATTTACTGATGATCGTTAATTGGATTTGAAGAGAAAATCTAAAAAATAAAGAGGGACAAATGGCTTCAAATTATTTACATTTCAGTTAAAAACCGGGGAAATACTGAATATTACCAAAATAGCCTAACACCCTGCCAGTTTTTAATATTACATGATGTCCCCTTGAGAGGCAAAATGGACTCATACAAACCATGTCCCTTCCAGGCTTAAAAACCTTCTGGAGTTTCCTGTTCTTATGAAATCCATACTTCTGTTCAGAGTTTACAAAGCTCAGCAAGGTCTGGCCCCAGCATGCCTTTCCCTCCATCCCTGATCCCCTCTCCCTTGGTCATGAAACTCCAACAGGGCTTCTGAAGGTCTAGGAAACACCAAGTTCCTCCCCATTTTAGGTCTTTCAAACCTGCTGGCCCTCTATCTAGGATTCTCCTGGCATGGCTAACTCTGCCCATCCTTCAAAATCCAACTTCAGTATCACCTCCTCAGGGAGACCTTCCCTAACCACCCCATCTCAAGGAGTCCTCAACCACCCACTTACCCACCTACATCTCATTATCTTCTTAGTACCTTCATTTGTTTCCACGACAACAGGGATCTTGTCTACGTCATTAACCATTATATCCCCAGAATAGTACCTAACATATACTAAGCATTTAGTATTACTGAAAGAATTCATGTAGTCAATATGAAGAACTAGAGTACCACCAAACAGGGCCCACGTCAAAGCCCTAGAATAGTAGTGCAACTTCTCGTGGCTTCTTGGAAGTCCTACTCTTACTCCTACTAGGCCCTGGCCCATGAGGCAGTATCAGACCTCGTGGCCGCAAACAGCTTCAGGCAAGCCCTGAAGACACCTGGTTCCAATCTAAATCTCAGAAGAGCCTGCAGATTACTCTCTCTTCCACAAGCTTCCAAGTCAGAAGGCCTACCAAACCAAGATCAGGCTCTAAAGAGGGACTGGATACCCTGGTCAGGCCAGATACAAATACCCACACTTTAGGGCCTTCATGACCTTGCAGATCACTTCTCCATAACAGCTGCCACACTCATCCCCCTGAGAAGCTTCTCCCCTCCCTGCTTCTATATACACTGCATCTCCACCTGGGTCCTGGCTCCTCGCACCTCAGCCAGCATTGTGGCCAGAGGGCAGTATGAGAAGGGACAACAATGCTGACAGATACTACTGTTTATTGAACACACCCATTCTGTGTGAGGCACTTTCACATAATAACATCACACCAACCTCAGAATCTACAATCTTCTCAACCACCCTAGGAAGCAGGTCGGATTTTTTTTTCTTCCCATTTTACAAGTTGCATAAACCACCTAAGGTCACACAGCTAGAGGGTAGCAGAGGCAAGATCTTAACCAAGGTTTAACTATCTTGAAAAGCTGTATTATTTCTGGCACCATCTGGTGTCTTTACTGGCAGTCGTGGGGAAAGGATAGTAGAGGGGAGGGAAAATGCCATCCTGACATCACTGCCTTGCTCCCCCTCCCAAAACATTAAGAGGAAAGGAAAAGTTGGGGCGGGGCGGGGGGTGGTAAGGAGTAGAGAAATGAGTAAGAGGGATACCTGGGTGGCTCAGTCGTTAAGTGGCTGCCTTTGGCTCAGGTCATGATCCCAGAGTCCTGGGATCAAGCCCCGCATCAGGCTCCCTGCTCAGTGGGAAGCCTGCTTCTCCCTCTCCCTCTGCTGCTCCCCCTGCTTGTGCTCTCTCTCTCTGTGTCAAATAAATAAAATCCTAAAAAAAAAAAAAAGAAAGAAAGAAAGAAAGAAATGAGTAAGAGAAGGGAAAGAAAATTCCCCATCCCTGCTCTCTCTGCTCCCCCCCGCGATGCTTCGCTCCACCCCCACCCCACCCTTGGCCTTGCACCTTCACCAGCACCTGCCTGACAAGAGCTTCCCCTGGGATACATGAGAGAGCATTTCTGCTCTGACTCCAGCATCATGGAAACACTTCACTCTTGCTGCAGGGCCACCACAGAGTGATGGCTTACTGGCTTCCTTAATTGGAATTCAACACATTTTTCCATAAAATTACATTACATTGTGGTTAAGGCTTATAATACCAGGGGCCTTTTTATTAAAAAAAGAAGAAGAAAAGAAAAAAAGAAGGATAATAGAGATCCACTAATCTGAAATCCAAAAGTTTTTTCATAACTTACTTGGCAGCAAAACCTGACCTGACCTGAACTCATTTGGCCTGAATTTATTTGGCGACAAATCCTGACCTGAACTGACAGTAGGTTATTTATAGTTTTTATTTATCCCACTGAGTGTGAATATTCATCAGTTACACTGCAAAAGTATTAATGTGTTTGATTATAGGATCCTGCTCCAGACCACACTGCAGTGCTATGTAATAACTGGTATATGCACAATATTATCCTTAAAAAAAAAAAAATCAGAATCAGCAAAATCCAGCCTCAAAGGTTTTGAACACAGAATTGTAGACCTGCATCTTCTCACATTTAACCTCTTTGAACCTTGGGTTCATCACAAGTCTGAAATTAGGTCATAGACAACATCATTTCTTTAGGAAAATATATTCTTAATTTCAAACAAGCAACTTAAAAATGAACTCTTGGGACACCACTAATTCGTGGGTTGGAAACTATATAAAAATATACAATAAAGAAAAATTCGTCATGATAAAAGGTTTCCATCCTTCAAAAAAAGATCAGATTCTGTTTCCCAATCCTACACAATCTTCAAGGCAGTCTTCAGCTTCCAAAAAATATGGCCAATCTTCTTGAACCCCTCTGTGCACTGAGGAGAGTGTTGGGAGTATCAGAATGTGGACCAAAGAAAAGAGAGGTAATACTAGAAATCCCGTTAACTGCTTCCATTCTGTCATTCTGTTCATTTACATTTCTGCCAAAATTATGTTTTTATGATTTTTATTGCCAAAGTTTACCTTTCTAGCAGAAGGAAAGCATCAAATGCCCCTTTCAACATGAGATATGTTCAAAGCAAAATTCCAATCTTCTTATAATCATCTTATGAATGGGATGAATCCTGTCGCTCCCATTTTGTTTGGTAGAAAAACCAGAGCCAAATTTATAACCTAGCTCTAGCCCCCGTATAGAATTTTATACTGTATGTTCTTTGTACTAACCCTATCCATAGCAGTCTTGTTATATTTCTCCTATTTTCCTTTGGCCCAATTTCTTCATCTATTTATTTTATGTGGTGGTGGTGGTAGTAGCGGATGTAGTTGTGTGTGTTTGTATGTGTAAATTTCCTCAAAATCTTCTTTTAATAAGGTGGAGTTTGGATAAACAAATAAGTAATTGTATACTTAATAATGTACTGGCATGGATCCATTTACTCCCAGCTGCAGAGGCTTCAGTAATAACAGAACTCTAAATCATTCTACTTGATTAATTGCACGAATACTGAGCCATAATTAAAACCTTCTCTACCAAAATGCCCATGGCATCGTTCATTATATGAAGATAATCATAAATTAGGGAAAGCAAAAACAGCATCTCAGCAATGTTGCATGTTTCAAAAACATATACAATCACCCAAGATACATAGTTAAGATTTTTTTTTTTTTTTAAAGATTTTATTTATGGGCACCTGGGTGGCTCAGTTGGTTAAGCGACTGCCTCCGGCTCAGGTCATGATCCTGGAGTCCCGGGATCGAGTTCCGCATCGGGCTCCCTGCTCGGCAGGGAGCCTGCTTCTCCCTCTGACCCTCCCCACTCTCATGCTCTCTCTATCTCATTCTCTCTCAAATGAATAAATAAAATCTTTTTAAAAATTTTTTTTAAAGATTTTATTTATTCATTTGAGAGAGAATGAGAGCGAGAGCATGAGGGGGAGAGGGTCAGAGGGAGAAGCAGGCTCCCTGCCGAGCAGGGAGCCCGATGCAGGACTCGATCCCGGGACTCCAGGATCATGACCTGAGCCGGAGGCAGTCGCTTAACCAACTGAGCCACCCAGGCACCCCGTAGTTAAGATTTGACCACACTTTACCCCAAAGGCCGGGGAAGCACGAGTTTCAAGTCTCAGCATTCATGCTATCTCTCTACTCCATATCCCAAGAACAACAGTTACTTCCTACAGCAGCACATCTGAGCCTGAGATTATGAAATCCCCACTGCTCGCACCAGGCCCCCTATTTGCTGGAGTTACTGGAAGACAATGGAACTACTGAAAGATGGGGAAGTCCTAAAGGGTATTCATAAAACCCCTAAGAGCTAAACACTTTCTGTTCTATGGCTGCATCTGGTGATGAACCTTTTATTTTCTTTTCAGTGGTTGCAAAGCATTTGAATTTTTCCATGTATAATCCATACTTCTGAAGAGTTGTCTAGTTAAAAAATTTCTGAAGGGAAAAATGAGGATTTAAGTAACAAATGGTAATCAAGATTCATAAATAGGAAATGAGGATACATAACATAAGCCTGCCCTCCCAGAGCCCAAACTGTAAGAACCATGAAGCTCTACAAAAAGTGAAAAAGGGGTTTATATGTGCCCTACGAACAGAAGTCCCATAGTCTAGCACGTCTTAGGTATAAGTAAGTGGCAGCTAGGTCAGGGGATCTAGTTTCTTATCCAAAACTGGATTCTGATGAAATTCTATTTGAATACATCAAAACCTCTCCAAGGCTGAAATCAGACTGCAAAGGAAAACTATTCCTTTTAAAATGTAGTGATCAATATTATATATTAGTATTATAAACTGAAATCTATCTGATGCTACCCCATATGAAGCCAAAAACAAAATGAAACAAGATTGGGGAAGATTTTGCAACATAAAAGTCTGAGTCAAAAAAAAACAACAACAAAAACTTATTTCATTAAACCTCAAAAAAAAATTTTTTTTTCAGTGAGAGAGGGAACACAAGCAGGGGGAGTGGGAGAGGGAGAAGCAGGCTTCCCACTGAGCAGGAAGCCCGATGCGGGGCTTGATCCCAGGACCCTGGGATCATGATCTGAGGCGAAGGCAGACGTTTAATGACTGAGCCACCCAGGCGCCCCAAACCTCTAAAAATTCTTAAGCAATATTTCATATTGCCTGGCCTTTTTAAATTTTAATTTTACCTTGCAAAATTCTGAGCCCTAAGATGCTTAAAATCTCTTTAAAACAATGGATTATGACTATTACCGTCACAGGAATGCTGTACCTAGAAGGGTGGGCTAAGCAGAATTCTAAACATGTCCCCCAAGATTCCCATCCCCTGATGATTCAATCAAGCACTAAATGAGGTACTGTTGTGACGGGGCTTTGCTGTGTAATTAAGGTTACTAATCAGTTGATTTTGCAGACATTAGCCTGAATTATTTTAATTACACAGGGAATTCAATTTAATATAAGGAATAATATTCTATTAAAAGCTCTCCAGCCACAAATGGACTGACTGCCTCAAGAAACAGTCAGAAATGTTATAAGATTCTTACAATTCCATAGGAGAAAAAAAAAATGGCCTAAACGACCTCTACTTTCCAAATCCAAACTTCTGTGATTCCATCCACTTAGTAACAGAGTTACACCGACTGTTACAATGTTGGCTTTATCAGAGTACTGATTACGGTGCTATCGTTCTATAGAACGGGCACGTGAACTCCTTACACTTTTTTTTTTTAAGATTTTATTTATTTATTTGAGAGAGAGAGAATGAGAGAGAGCACCTTACACTTTAACATGAAGGTAGACAGGGCCATTCTCACAACAGAAATTAATAGCATTCTAAGTTTCTAAGTAGGAGTAACATATGAGTATACAAAAATGAAACTATTTTAAAGGGCAGCCTTTTGTTTTTGAGTCTGTAGAATTCCTCTGCAAAAGTGAAGTTTGGATGCATCCTTCTGGTTCGGAAGTGGAAGATGAGAATGAGAATGAGAGAGAGGCCCTGAAGAGAAGGGACCCAGAACACAGCGTGTTAATGTTCCCCAGTCACCCCAACATCTGACTCTACTAGTACCTGTCTGCCCCTTCAAAACAGAATCTGCAGAACCTGCTCATCACAGAACAGCCCGAAGTTTCCCGGCAACCTGTGATTGCTCGTTTCCTGAAGATGGGCAACAGGCTGTCCTAAGGAATGCCAATTCTCCCCGTATTCTTTCCCAAACACAAAGCAAGTGTTTATGCAAGGTTCACCTTTCACTCAGGTTCCTGTTGGGTTTTGGTTTGTTTCCTTGAGATTGGCTGAGTTTCCCTGGTTTTGGTGGAGTGCGGACGAGCCAATCATTTCCTATTTACCTTTCACTAAGGCCACACTGGACAAATGCAAATCAGAATGTCTTTCAAGGACACCTCTGTCACTCCCGGCACTGCCTTTGCGTAATATGCTGAGAACGAGGAGAAACTAGCCAGTCACCCGCAGATCACACCCAGGGCGCCCTTGCGGCAGCCCGGTGACTAGCCGCCTCCCAGGCCAGGCTGCACTGGACCGGCGAGCATCCGAGCCAAGCTCTCGGCTTATCTGCTGTTCGCGCAGCACTGCCACCACACTCACCAGTTCCTAGAGAAGGCATTCTGAGAAAAAAGAAAGAGCCCGGTTCCCTAGAAACATTCAATTAACACAAGGGATCTGGAAACGAAAGAGCAGATGCCTGAAAGCCTTCCCCTTGACTGTTTCCTGCCTTCTTGGAAAATCTTTGCATTAAAATAGATTGGATTACCCTGCAGAGCCAGATGCTGCTCGAGAACTTCATTTTGGGTTAACGTGAAAGCAAAGTTTGCCATCTTTTAAAAAGCTTTTTCTCTCCGAGGTGGTCTGAATATCGCCTTTGGATTGTTGATATCAGCTAGGACATGAAGCGGATTTTTTTGCATTACAATAGAGAGCTTTCCATAACATTGACTTGCAAATCAGATAACCAAAATCGGGGCTTGCCGAATAGAAAGGTGGAGCGTAGAATGAGTAGTAAGAGCTCAAAATCGGAGATTTGTGTCTCTGGAAAGAGCCTAGAAAGGGTACAGTCCAGCCCCTTATTTTACAAAGAAGTATTATGTTTGATTTCTAAGCCTGTTTACTTCGACCACAGCTAGAGGCACACAAAAGAGTAAAACTAACAGCATTTTCAGAGAGTCAAAAACAGCAGCAGAAAGGCTTAGGAGTGATATTTAATCGGCCTCCTCATTTTAAACCCATGGCACTAACCTCCATCAACCCAATCTGCAAATTAATCTCATCGTATAGGATTTGTAAATTCAAACCAAGATTAATAACCACACACCTTGAGAACAGTGGGCCTTAGGTACACCTCCATATCACCTTTACTTTTATATTTGAACATTTTTGACAGCTGAGAATAAGATCCAAGGACTCCCGTGAGATACCAGGGTTTTACGGAGGAAATAAAGTTTTTATTGTCATAGCATCGTCTTTGACGTTGTAACTTTTGTTCTTGACAACCTTTAAGGAAGGACTCAATCCTTAGCCACTATTTTACATGGGTCTTGCTTTCTAGTAAAAACAGTTACCTGTGCAGTCCTAAAAGGAGTCTGTGCTTATCCCAAACTTGGGAGCATGTGATGGGGGAGAAGTATATTACAAGATACTCTCAACAAATATAAAATTAAATATGTTGGCCTAAGCAAGAAAGCAACAAAACTCATTTGAAAGCAAGGCCATCAGACAAAACCATTTCATCTGTAACAAGGCAAGTATACCACCCCACGAGGACAGCAGCCCAGAGTACGTATTTCTGTTTTAACAGCTCACAGGCCGTACACAAAATCTATCATTCCTCCCTGATGGATGAAAAAATAAAGGGCAATTTTATAGTAACTTCAGTGCTTTCTAATTTAATGGCTGGACTTATGGAAAAGCATGTAAAATTTTAAAGTGTTTATAAGAAAGCAAAGGAAAATACTGCAAAAATTATTTAGCTGGCAGGCCAGAATCTTTGCAGGAGTCACCAAACTACAGAGCAGTTTTAAAACCGAAAGTCAACTCAAACAGCTTTTAACAGGTATTAAGTATTTTACACAACAAAATTATCAGACGTGCGTACTTTTTTTTTTAATATCACAAATAGACTTATTTCTAACTTTTAGGAAAAAGCTACAGGTATACAAAAATAACTAAACTGGTTGTGACAAGAGTAAACAACTTGCCATGCAATACTATTAGCCAACACTGGCTTTAAAAAAGACCAGAGAATTTCAAACTGATTATAACTGATCAAATGTGACTCCTGCATTTTCTAGGTAGTTTTGTTGTTAAGACTATTGCTTTCATAGAAATATATTCCATTCTATCTAATTTTCATGTATCCATCACAGTAAACAAACAAAAATGACTGCACTAAACAAAACGACTGCAAACAAAAATGAATTGACTCAGCTTCTTTTAAAAATTTTTTTTATTGTTTAAAATAAAACCTTTTGGTAAGTGCATTAGGGAAGATTAGCAAATTTTAAATCCCCTCCAAAATTATTTTTTGGAAAAAAAAAAAAAAAACAATCTTCATGCCATAGAAAACTATGGATAGCTTATAACCCTCACACAGCTAATGGGTCTCTCATTTCTGGGATTTCTTCACATTTAAGTGAAATATTAAAAGAAGAAATGTTTGGATGTTGATAAAAAAGTTATTCTAATCATCCTGCTTCTCTAATTTCAGCTCAACCAAGTTAAAAATCTAGTAAGCGCCTGGCCGGCTTCAGTAGATTTTTTTCCCATTTTAACAATCATTACTCAACAGATGAGGTTACTATAGTTAAAACTCTAAATCCAAATGTCATATACTTTGTTGTAAAAATGTGCATAGCATTAGTAAATATACTTTTCCTTTTTTATATTTTTGTATCTTTGGCCAGACTCCCCAAGTAAAGTTTTAGTTTATGATTTGTATTCTAAAATAAAAATGTTTCTATTTTATGCTATAAAAATCTGTAAACTTTTTCTGAAGTTGGATGCTTCAAAATAAATGATTCAAGTGTTTTAATGAAAGCCGTCTTATAATTAAAGATTGCTAATGAGGAAGAAAATTGAAGGCATATTTACAATAAATCAAAAACAGAGTTGCAATTAGTAGACTCCACACTGATTACTAATGTTCATCTATAAAATACTGGTCTGTGCATTTAATTCAAAAGTATAACCTCATTTTTTTCTTAATATATGAAAAATAATTTTCTGTATGTTCTATTTTTAAGATGAGAATGACTACTTTAAAAATAGAAAACAACTTCCAGGATCTTTCCCTTTCCCCATTTCAAAACTACAAGTTATTCTTATTTATCTTTCTGAACTCTTGAAATTGTCAGAGCTCTGAGAATCAAGATAATAGAAACCACCAACAGTAGGAGACAGCCTTGATGCTTTTGATTATATTTTCCTAGAAAGATTTATATGATACTGATATTTAATCTTAATAGTTTTTATTTTTTAAAGCAATCTTGCAATACCCATAAAAGATAATCTAAAATCTCAGTTCAGGCAAATTTAGCCCATCAGCATACCCTAAAAACAGGATAATTTAATAAAACCAAAATAACACATTGTATTTGATTTTAAATAATATGTTAGTGTTAAGATTAGTGGGTACCAACCTCAAAACTGTTGGAAATGGGCAAGGTACACATTTTGTTTGAAGAAGAGGCTACATTAACCACGGCTCAAAGCCTTCACATTTGGGTGTAGGAGAAAGACGGAAAGAGAGTACAGGCAGCCTGGTTCTTCATCAGGGCAGCTCCCCACCTCACAGCACCATGCTTCCCACTACGGCCTGACCATTGTCAAAGTCAGTCAGAATACTCAGTTCAAGTGTCTCTACAATTATGTATCTGTGTGTTTTGCTGTGAGAAGGGAAAAAACAAAGAATATAAAACTCGCTCTTCCAACTCTCTGTATTCTTTCAAAATCAAATTTTACCACCGTAATTAGTATGATAAAAAAAAGAAACCACCTGTAACCTAAATGATTTCCTCTTAAGATACATTTTAAGGTCAACGAGAGCACACATTTTTTTTCTTTTTTTCCTCCCCCTTTTTCTTTTTTTAAGCCAGACTCTGACTTATTAATGATTTTTATTCTGTTTAAATCTAGTCCCTGTTTTCTTATGTGATTTTCTGGAAAGAAAGATTTCCGTTGTTTATGAAGATAAAACAGGAGGTTGACACTTTATGCATAAAAACAGAATAGCCAAAGGTTACAGTGATGTCAACTTTAGTTTTTGCTGAGGGCTGGTGGGGTTTTGGCGGGGGCTGGGAGGCAGGTGTGAAGCACTGAGTGAGTCTCCTTAGTGGAGAGAGGATTTTCACTTCACGTCGGTGCTATCCTGATTCTAAGCAGGGGCCGGCTCCGCCAGCTCTTCTGGGTAGACCTAACGGAGCTGAGCAGACTATTCTCTAGGAAGGCTGAAGCTGGCAACTGCATCTCATGGAAGATTCCACAAAAGGCCAAATTAGGATGAGATCGTCAGCAGGCTTCAAGAAGGCAGAGTTCCAGGCTCCGTCCCTGAGGCCAATGGGCCTCCTTTAGGTCCTTGTCCCCAGAGTCTGACATTCAATGGCCTCTCCCCCCGCCAGCTTCCCACCCTGCTCCTTCCGCCTCTAACCCTGCAAAACCCGAGTGGCACTGCTGTTCTGCTCCCCCTGACAAAACAGCTAAGAAACACCGGAAGAACAGGACTGCCCTTTTCAAAATGGGCCACGTGATCACCCTATTTAAACCCAGCTCTTACAGTAAAAATGAACAGAGAGGGAGCTGTTTACGAAACTTTCCTGCCGGCCTTCATAGGACTGTCATCTCCTCCCGCTCTCAGCCTTCTAAATACCCCACAAAACTACACAATGAGCTTTATTTTCTCACTCTGAAACTCTTCCTTAGTCCAAATTGCTAATGTGGCAGGTTCCAGCTGCCTAAATTCCCTAAGCAACATTCCCTGTTCCATAAAAAGCATGCAACTGCAAGCATGCAGTTCTGCTCCAGGGCTCAGAACTATGGAATGATGACCCAGTTCCTCGGCCTGGGAAGGCCGGGACAGAGGCAACACGGCTGACTGAAAGGTAAACCATATCTGAGGTTCCTTTTCCCTCCTAGGCAGCCAAGAGTGGACAAGGAGAGGCCACGTTCCATTTTTCTTCTGACTTTTACATTGATTCCATGGGAACTACCTCTGCTCCAAAGAAACCACCCTTCCAATGAAGAAAGGTGGACACTAACTTTGTACTGCTGTTTATGAATGCATCCGTTTCACCAGGAGGGAGGAGAGTTCCAGACAACAGACTGCCTTAGTTGACTTGAAAACCAGAAGAGCAAACAGAGTAAAGTGCAAAGTTTGAGTCCTTTCTTTAAATTAATTAATACGACTTCAATGTTTACATAATAGTCACTCACTTTTATCTGACACACTGGCAAAAATACTACTTGAACCATCCTAAGCAGACGCTTTATTTTGATTTTTTAAGGCTCCATGACCTAGCTTGCATTGCCAACTTCACAAGAGCCTTCATACTCAACAATCTAGAGATATCTAATTACTTGGAGTTCCCTGCACACACATCACGCTAGCCCATGTCTCCCTGTCTCTCCACCTACTGTTTCCTCTACTTAGAATACCCTCTCCAACCTTGTCCACATGGCAAACTCTACTTTAGTCTTCAATAGCTGGCCTACGCCACCACCAGCACTCACCTGTCCCAGACCTAAGTCATCACTGCCTCCTTGGCTGCTCGTGCATGTACCTATACTACCCCTGTGAGACAGTTAAGGACCATGTTTGTTCATGCGTCCACCCCCCCTGCTGGACTCACATTCCTTAAGGAACCAACTGTTTTTATATCTCTAGTGCGTTGCATATTTTGCACCAAATAAAATAAAAATAAATTTAAATTGGGCGCCTGGGTGGCTCAGTCGTTAAGCGTCTGCCTTCGGCTCAGGTCATGATCCCAGGGTCTTGGGATCGAGTCCCACATCGGGCTCCCTGCTCTGCGGGAAGCCTGCTTCTCCCTCTCCCACTCCCCTGGCTGGTGTTCCTGCTCTCGCTATGTCTCTCTCTGTCAAATAAATAAATGAAATCTTTAAAAAAAAAAAAAAAAAAAATTTAAATTTAAAAAAGAGAGAACTAAATTGACGTGACTGTAAAATGACTTCTAGCTTTCAACCATAATGAGCCTAGAACAAGGTTCACGTAGACCCTGTCGGTTGATTGTAAATCTGTCATGTTATCGTCTGAAACCGTTTGTTCTCGCTCTATCCTCAGAGGAAACAAAACAAAACAAAAACCTCACCACACTTCACACTTCTCTGTCCTCTGTATCATCATGAGATGGGGGGCATGGAGGGCTGGGTTACTGGAAAATAATGGACCTTACCTAGTCGTATCCTAAAAGAAATCAGTGTGGAACCAAAGGAAATCAGTGGATCTACCAACATTTAACACACCCTCCATCCAACCCGTCATAACTATTTGAATTGGCATTGATGGGAATAAAAGAGAGACTTTACTGTCAAGAACAAAACAATAGAAGAAATAATCCAAGGAAGAGCTGGGTTGAGGCAACATTTGTAAGAAGAGATGGGAAACACAGAAACGATGGAGGTCAAAACAGGAAGTTTTGAACCTAAGGACTTGATAAATCAGTTAGGTCTCTGTTTCCTAGTAATAGGCTGACCATAGACAAGAATAATAGGAGCATTATTCTCCAATTCCTACACAGTGTGCCGCACTGCTGTGTAAGCATCCCAGCATCATGCTTGCTTTGACAAACACAAGTGCTATGTACCGATCCACGTCATAGCTGTTGCCACGATTCTGCCTTGAGATTCTCGTTCTCTACTTTAACAATGTACTTACCATATTCCCCAAAAGCCTTTCTGGGACTAGACCTAAGGGAGAGAGGCAGAACAGGGGAGCTAAAAATCTCTTGAGGACCTATTACCTGTGCCTGGCCCTTGCTAAGCATTTTATATACGTCATCTATCTACCATCCTCCCAACAAGCCCACTTGGTAGGCATACTTATTCTCACTTTCAATGCAGTTTTAAACCGAGGTTTCCAGTATTCTTTCCATAAGCCATACTATTCCTATTTCTAGTATCAGCAGTAAGAACACGAGAAGTCGGCTTCAAAAGTAAGAGGTGTACCTTCCCTCCCTTCCCCTTCCTTCCCTCCCTCCCTTCCTCCCTCCCTCCTTCCTTCCTTTCTTTCCTTCAACATTTATTCCACAGCTACTCTGAGCCAGGCACTTCACTCTCTTTGAGGATATAAACACAAACAGGTTCTGGTACTTGACTCCAAATTGCTCACAGCTTAGTGGGGAACAGACAGACAGACAAGTAACTTGGTTTATTCTCTTTTCCCCCAGGCTCTGTGTTGGGTTTTGTTTTCCCCCTTTGTCACTTTTTACTGCCACTTTACTAACTTTCCAAATCTTAGTAGTTGCTTTCCCATTCTTTATTTTAAACATGAGTAAAACATAAGACAACTCCACCATTTTATAAACTGCCTTCATTGCTAGAATCACATTCTGGAGGGAAGCAAAACCGAACAAACCATCATTTAAATTTAAATTTGCTCGTGCTGCTCTCAGTTCTGTGCTGCTAATCACTCATCTGCTCACATTTTTTGGAGCATCTGCTGTAAGGCCCACTGCTAACTGAGGAGACAATAGTAGGAATTAGGTAACCAGGGTTCCTGCCCTCATGGAGCTTATCTTCTAGTCATTCGAAGAGGGGAGGAAGCCAGTAAATAAACCCCTGGTTTGGGATCAGCGTGTTATGAAGGAAAACCAGAGTGCTGTGAGAAAGCATATATGGCAAGGGATCTGACCTGGGCTGGGGAATGGGGAGGGCCTCCCCTTAGCAGTGGCATTAAAGCTGAGATCTATGAGTTGAGTAAAGCTTGATGAAGATGGGGGTGGAGGGACAGGAAGGGGAATAGAGACGAGCATTCTAAGCAGAGGGAACAGCATGTGCAAAGGCCTGAATCTGGAAAGAACACAGTGCTTCTGAGATGAGGAAGGAAGGCCAATGTGTCCGGAAGACAGGCAGTAAGAGCGAAAGGGCCCAAGTTAAAGCTGTCAAGTTGGCACAGCTAGTTGATGCAGGGCATGGCAGACTACCTTTTGGATTTCAAATCTCACCCTAAGAGCAATGGGAGCAAAGGTTTAGGCAAGTCCACTGAACTCCTTTAATATTCTTTCCAATTCCCTTGGCTACCTGTGATTGATTAGAAAAGGCAAACAGTGCAAAAAAGTATCTTGAGATAGAAAACATATTTAGAATAGAAAGCAGAATCTCATAGAAAAAAAGGGTGCTAAACTAAGAGTGAAAAATAATGGGTTCTATTCATAGCACTATTACCCTGCGTAGGTTATTTAATGTGAAAATATTTCTGTTTCCTCTTCTATCAAAGCAAAGTACTAAAAAAAAATCCAAATTCACAAACTTGTTGTAAAAAGCAATGCATTATTTACAATAAATAGTCAAATTATGGAAGCTGAACCCTTTTCCATTGATAGATGAATGGATAAAGAAGATGTGAAAGAGAGATATGTAACAGAATATTATTCAGTCATAAAAAAGAATAACATCTTGCCATTTGCAACAACATGTATGGATCTAGAGGGCATTATGCTAAGTGAAATAAGTCAGAGAAAGACAAATATCATATGATTTCACTTATATGTAGAATCTAAAAAAACAAAACAAACAAAAAACAGAAACAGATCATAAATACAGAACTGATGGTTGCCAGAGGGAAGGGGGCTGGGGGTTATAGGCAAAATAGGTGAAGGGGATTAAGAGGTACAAACTTCCAGTTATGAAATGAAGAAGTCATGGAGATGAAAAGTACCAGGGAATATAGTCAATGATATTGTAGTAACATTACATAAGGACAGATAGTGATGACACTTATCATGGTGAGCACTGAGTGATACATAGAATTGCCAAGTCACTATGCTGTAAACCTGAAACTAATAATAACATTGTATGTCAACTACACTTCAATAATTATAAATAAATCAAGCAAGCAAGCAAGCAACTGAGATACTACATTTGAGAATGCTTTAAATCTCTAAAATGGAAGCTCCTTAAGGCAAGGATTTTATCTGTTTTGTTCACTGCTATTACTAGTACCCAAAGGACAGATGGAAGGAAGGAAGAAGAGAGGGAGAGGGAGGACAGGCAGGCAAATGGATCACATTGAGCACCATACTGTGCAAACACGAAGCAGGAGGTACCACGTGTGGACAAAGCCCACCCAGGAGGGCAGCCTCCACAGGGGAACAAGGCAGGAGCACATCACAAATGTGTGCCAACCAGCCAGGCCCTCCCTCAATGCCGGCACACCTCCAGCAACTACCCGAGAGGACGGGCCAGGGGGCCAGCCAGCACGGGACCAGGAACCTGCGACATCCTTGTGCAGTGCAGTAAGAGGGGGTGGCTGTGAGAAATGAAACCACTGCCCTTCGCGCTTCCTCCTCCTGAGAGACTGGGCCCTGACAAGGACCCCAAAGCCAGGCCCAGCGTACACATTCTTTACTAATACCACCCATCACTTCAGATTCTTATTCTTTCTTTTTACCAAATGTACTATTATAATAAATTTTTAGAGAACTTCTTAAACTTTTCTTATAATGCATAGTCTTGGCTATGTGCACCCAATTGCTTAAAGAATTACAATAAAAAGGTAAAAAACAAAGATGAGAGGGAAAATATAAAAATGTTCTTTGATATTAGCTTTATAACAGTGATAATAGTGACCACTCATTGAATACCTACTTACTCCAAACACAGAGTTTGATACTTAGCCTATTATTTCTAATCCTCACAACATCTGACAAGGTAAGCATCACTGACCCCATTTCACAGAGGAGAAAATTAAGGCTGAGAGCATAAATGACTTGCCCAAGGTTACAGGGTTATTAAGAGGCACAGCCAGGGTTCAAATCTGGATCTTTTAGATAATACAGTACACATTCTTTCCATTATACCACTTATTATAAAAATATTCCAAAAGAGATTTAACTAGGGGCGCCTGGGTGGCTCAGTTGGTTGAGCGACTGCCTTCGGCTCAGGTCATGATCCTGGAGTCCCGGGCTCCCTGCTCAGCAGGGAGTCTGCTTCTCCCTCTGGCCCTCCCCCCTCTCATGTGCTCTCTCTTTCTCATTCTCTCTCTCAAATAAATAAATAAAATCTTTAAAAAAAAAAAAAAAGAGATTTAACTATATGTGATAAGAGCAACCTGAGCATTTACTATGTACCAGATGCTATTGAACTCTTTACAAAAACTCTCTCATTTAATCCTCTCAACAACCCTGTAAGGTTGGTACTTTTGAGAATCCTGAGAGACTGGGTAACTTTCCAGAAGCAAAAACACTGCTACATAGTAGCGACTGGATTTTATCTAACTCAGGTCTGTCTGACTCCAAAATGCACCCTCTTAACTGCTATGTAAGAGCTCCACTATTCAAAGACGAACAGTGTGACACGTACACCTTTGAAAGAGAATGTCAAAAGAACAGGGTCAATAAACCATTTTAAAGATTATTCAAAATAACTACTGCATTAAGACACTGTCTCTAAAAGCCCATTACTAAATACGTTCTTGGTGACTGTCAACTTGTTCTGTTGCCCCCAGTGGCTTTTGGAACTACCTACAACCAGCATTTCCACTACAAATGTTTTCCTCTTTCATTTGATAAGCAAGTTAAAAATCTATTTCTTAAACGACCAGTTCAATCAAATGGAACTCAAATCTCTGCATCCAAATCTTCAGAGATACCAAAATGAACACTAGTTACTTAGTCTACAATTCTCATTAAACAATGTAGAGTGCTTAGGAAGATGTTCACAGTCACTGTGCAAATTGCCCACATGCCATATAAAATATCAGCTTTTGGAGTTTCATAATAAATTCTAGGTTATGTATCAAGCCTCATGAAATATTCTCAACATGACTATCTCCCTATCAGAAATAATACTTTTCTAAACCAGGACGTTCCTTGAGCAGGACTCCTTCAGCTATATTTAAGACTATTCTTTTTTTAAAAAAAGATTTTGTTTATTTATTTGACAGAGAGAGACAGCGAGAGAGGGAACACAAGCAGGGGAAGTGGGAGAAGGGGAAGCAGGCGGGGCTCCATCCCAAGACCCTGGGATCATGACCTGAGCGGAAGGCAGACGCTTAATGACTGAGCCATCCAGGCGCCCCAAGACTATTTTTTAAATTCCATTTGTTATTAAGAAAGTGTCAGCCCAAGGCATCTGGCTGGCTCAGTCAGTGGAGCATGTGACTCTTGATCTCAGGGTTGTGAGTTTGAGCCCTATGTTGGGGGTACAGATTACTTAATTTAAAAAAAAGTTAAAAAAAATGTGCCCAACAGAAAAACCTGACCTTGTTGATCTACTGATTGGTCAAGCATGAATAGGACTCCCCTGTATCTATCAAGAAACTTACTCATGTCAATTTCATACTAACTGGATTTGTAAATCAAATAGCTGGCAAACCATTACTTTAAACCCAATCAGTGAAAGAGTCTGGCAATTCTTAGAAAAACATGTGGGAAATCAATCCTGTGTATGTGTGAACTTATGTCTACGTCAACTCTCAAAGAGTAAAATGTAAGTACAGGAAGTACCTAAATACTCCCTAACAAAAGCAAAGTAAATATAAAGACCTGGATGAAATCCCCAAATTTTGTACTTAAACTTCAAGTTGGAATGTTCAATGAGTATGGGAAAATTATAATAAGTATTTTTAAATAGTTTTTAAAAACCACAGTATATTTGTATAGCAAAAAGAAATAAAAAAAAAACTGCAGAAAAACATAAAGAAGAAAATAAATCACGTATAATTACACCACTGTCAACACTGTGTCCCAGAGTTTTTTCTTGGCATGTGTGGGTATATAAACACCGAGTTTCTCAAATATACGGTTGCGCCACATGGTCTGTTTTGCAACCAGCTTTGTTTCATTTTTCCATCCAATAGTAAATCAAGGACAATATTAAAAAATTAATAAATACAGCTCTACATCTTCAATTCTCCCATACCTGATTTAACCAGTCTTTCACTGATGGACAAATAAGTTTCTTTCAACCTTGTGCTTTTATAAATACTAAATTGAACATTCCTGCACACATGAGTACTTGTCAAATTAGTCTTTTCAAACAAATTCCTAGAAGTAGAAATACTATGTCAAAGGATGTGGCTCTGGATACATATTGCCAAACTGCCTTCCAGAAAGATAAGCCAATTGACACTCCTACTAACTATAGAAAAGAGTACAGACTTCTCTGTACCCTGACCTTTCCTAGCAATATGTTTTTTTTTAAACTCAATGCCACTTTGATAGACAAAACAAACAGTAACTTCAGGTTGCTTTCATTTGCATTTTCTTTTCATAAGCATATTAAGATAGGGGCAGTAAGTCAGTGTCTACTGAAGAACCAGAGCTTTGGAGGCCAACAGTCCTGGGTTTTTGTGTTGAAGCCCTGGTAATTGTGTGACCTAGAACAAGGCACCTGAGCTCCCTAAATCGGACTCTCTCCATTGCAAAATGTAAATAATTGCACCCGTCTCGGCATTTTCTGAAGCAGTGTAGGGAAAGCCCTTAGCCCAGTGCTGGACAGACAAGGAACACTCAGTAAGTGGTGGCAGCGAGCTGTGGTTGTCTGAGCTGTGGTCAGAGGAGGAGGAGTCTTATCCGCCATTTGTATTTCTTCTGTCGCTAATTGCCTTTTCATATCCTTGGTCCATTTCTGTGCTAGAAAATTCATTTGTTGTTTATTAATCTGTTCATTTGTTATTAAGAGCTCATCGTAAATTATGAGCAATAAGAACTCTTTGGCTGCCATATATGTTGCCAACATTTTTCCCGTGTTAGCATTAGTTTTTAACTTAATTTATGGGGTTCTCTGTTATGTAGAAGTTAATTTTCACAGAGCTAAATCTAATTTTTTTTAATTTGTTAGTTTCTGCCATTGATGTCATGCTTCCAAAGAGCTCCACTCTCACAAGATTGTAAATAAAAACTAGGCATATATTTTATTCTATTGCTTTTATCGACTTCAATTTTTTAACAGTAAAACACTTAATCATAAGTAGTTAATTTTGCTACAAAGTAGGGATTTAACTTCATCTTTTTTTCTCTTACATGACTAGTATTAATCCCAACACCTTTCAAAAACCCTTTCATCACCGACTTGAAATGCCACCTCAATATCAAAAAGTTGATAATTCCTTACCTGTGATTCTGAAATCATAAAGCTCTGGAAACAAAGAATTTTTTATCTGTTTTTTAAAGATTGGTGCCAAAACTCATTTGGTAGCAAAGCCTGACCTAAGCCGATGTTAAGGCTATTTCTAGTCTTTATTTATTCCATTTAGTGTCACTATTAATCTGTTTGCCTATGGAAACAAACAGGTACATGACTATGAGATGTTGTTAAAAACCCTGAATTCTGGGGGCACCTGGGTGGCTCAGTCAGTTAAGCATCTGACTCTTGGTTTCAGCTCAGGTCATGATGTCCCGGTTGTGAGATCAAGCCCCGTATCAGGCTCCACACTCAGTGAGGAGTCTGCTTGAGATTCTCTCCCTCACCCTCTCCCTCTGTACCTGTCCCTCTTGCACCCTCCCTCTCTCTCTCAAATAAATAAATAAAATCGCCCCCCCCCAAAAAAAACCCAACAAGTAAACCCTGAATTCTGAAACATGGCTGGCCCCAGACATTTCAAATAAGAGACTATGAACCTCTCCTAGGTTTCCATTCATACCCAAGCCTGCTTTTAGGCTTCCTATTGTAGCTATGCCATTCTAAATCCTCTTTTATCCTGTTACTATGATAAAGTACATTGATTTTCAAATGTTAAACCAATCTTGAATTTCTGGGATAAATCCCATTTGGTGATGATGTATTACCATTTTTCTGTTTTACTACATTCAACTTATAATATTTTGTTAAGCATTTTTGCATCTATGTTAATGGAGTCTGATTTTTTCTTACAATGTCTTTGTCATGTTTTGGTATCCAGGTTATACTGGCCTCTGGTTTCTGAGTTTATATGCTATTTTATTTTTTATTTACTATATTTTATAATATTTTAAAATTCAATGAAATAAAATCTCCCATTTTTCATTCTTCCCTTATCTCAAACAGTATTTTTCTGAACTTTAAAATTATTCTATCAAATTCCATAGAACAGTAATCCTACTGCAATTTTTGTTGGAATTGTTTCAAATTTTGGATTAATGTGGACAAGAACAATACTGATATACTTACTATATTAACACTTCTCACCAAAGAACATGATATGTTTCTCCATTTATTCAAGTGTTCCTATATATGGCTCAGTCAAGTTTGGAAGTATTCTTCGTATATGTTCTGTGCGATTGCTACATATTTTATGATCACCTTTATTTTTCAACTCTGTTTATGTCCATACTGCTATGTTTCATTAGTTCTGACTACCAGTTGTGCATAACTGGTATATTTCTTTTCCTGGGAAGGGATGGAGGACCTGTGGAAAAAAGCAGCTGAATATCGCCATTTCATTATTTAATAAACATTTATTGAACATATAATATGTATCAGGCACTAAGTATGCAAACTATCCCTGTCCTCAAGGGTTCACAGTCTAGAGAGTGAGATAAACAAGGACACAGATAAGCATACTATGGCAACGTAAGCTCTGCGTTCAAGGAGAGCCCAAGAGAACAACACAATGTCCTCTTCCATGAACAGAGGGTATTGTTAGGAAAAACTTCCCAAAGAACTGACCCCTGATCCCTGAGGTGGGCCCTAATTTCTCCCTTGAATAGGCCTGGCAATGAGTAGGCACATGTAGAAGCTGCATTAAATCCTCCAGAACTAATGAATGTCATTAACATAGAGCTGAGTGTGCCCCATCTTCCACGTCTAAACATGGCAGCAGATCCCTTCAACTTGCTGGCTTCACCCTCTGGTTCAGCAACCCTGGGCGCCTATCACTGAGCTGGACACTGAGCACTATGGGTGGAGCCACACTTCCCGTACCCCCTCTCCTCAACCTCAGGAAAAGGCCATCAGTGTCAAGTTGAGTCATTACAGTTTCAGTTACTAATGGGCCTGGCTCTCACCTTAAAACCCATAAAGTATTTATTTCTACACAGGGACATTATGTTCTGGAGGAAATGGCTCCATTTCATGCCTAAAATGGTAACAAAGCAAATGAAAGCAAAATTGCTGTGTGTCTCCTGGACAGTGACAGGTTTGGGTACCAAATAAGCAGACCGAGCCAAGCTCAGGGATTGGCTGCTTGGATGAACTATTTACCCCTCCTCCTTGGTTCAGTATGAACTGTGGAATCATCCCACAACTACAGAACCCTTAGCAGAGTGACCACAGGAAGCTGTGCATGGAGGAAGAGGGAGAGAATACACAGTCACTTGTGTTATTCCTGAAGAGACCCCAGGGATCTGTCCAGTTATTCAAAAGCACATCTAGAAAGAATTCACCTGTCTTGAACTCTGCTTGCTCAACAGCAAAACAAGCAAAAGCACCACAAAATGCTCAATCATAGTGGTCTTTTCAATTGCTGAGGCTGAAAGTTTTCCCACCTGAGCATCGTAAATGAGACAAACTGCATAATAGGATAGTAAGAGCTGTTGCTAAAAGATGCAATCACAAAATAAAAGGACCTTTCAAAATCTTAGTATAGTTGGTAATTATCGAGGAATGGAATAAAAAGAAGAACAATTCCAAGGTTCCTGCTTCTTCATGTTATCGTGAAACTGAGATGGCCGAATGCCAAACATCACTCTTTCACTTACAACAGACCTTCCTACATCTTCGGCAACAGCTCTATTCCTTTCTGTTAACTGCATGCTGGAGTAGTCTTGTTTATCAGTCAAACCTCAAATGCCACAATTCACAAAGTTGCCATTTGTTCTTTCCTACAATGAAAACCAAACTTTAACCTGGTAAGATTCACAGCAGAAAAGAATAAGGAAAAAATAGTAGCTTGTAGTTCTTTGTGCTTCAACTGTCATGGCATATATTTATTTATCTGAGTAAGATCTGTGCCTGTTAAGAGAGGTGCCCCTCCAAAAAGAGTACTAGTAAAGTTTGGTTCCCTACTACAAAAAGCAAGACCAGAAAAAAATCAAATGTGTAGTTAAATGTAAAAAAAATACATTTATTGACCCAAATAAATAATACATGGTCTCAAATAAATAAGCCCAACAAAATTGAGAGAATCATTAAATAAACTATTTACTTGTTGCCAGTTCAAGAACATTAACTACAAAAACAATTACAGCTGCAGACTTTGCAAACATTCAGAATAACTCAGTAGGAGAATCACAGGTCTTGGAGTCAGCTCTGGGTTTCAATGACAGTGCCAAGATGTGTAGCTTTGAGGCCTTGGAAAAGTTCATCTCTCTGAGCTTCCTTCTCTGCAAAATGGGAAAAATACCTGCCTCATAGGAAGAGGTTTTGAGGATTGAGAGAGAGGTATATAAAAAGCCCAACAATGAATAGACAGAGGGGGCATTCCACACACTACTAGTTTCCTGTTCAAATTCTCTGTCCACTAAATGGTCAAAATAAATGTCCCTAGCTTTTCAACCCAAAATGGACACTTACTATTTAAAATACAGCTCTTCCTTGACCTACAATGGGGTTACTTCCTGAAGAACTCATCATAAGCTGAAAATATCCTGTCGAAAATGCATTCAATACACCAACCCTATTGAACATCACAGCTTGGCCTCATTTACCTTAACTGCCCAGAATGCTTACGTTTGCCCACAGCTGGGCAAGAGCATCTCACACAAAGCCTATTTTGTAAGAAAGTGCTGAATAGCTCACGTAATTTCCTGACTTCTGTACTGAAAGTGAGAAACAGAATGGGTGTACGGGCACCGAGGGCTGTGAGCTCACATGGCTGACGGGGAGCTCTGGCTCACTGCTGCGGCCCAGCGTCGCCAGAGGGGCTCGGGCTGTGTATTGCTAGCCTGGGGAAAGCTCACGCCTCAGAATCTGAAGGACAGTTTCCACTGAATGTGTATCGCCTTCACACCATCAGAAAGCTGGAAAATCATAAGTCAGGGACCATCTGTTTTGAATTCTTTCCATTAAAACACACCAAAATCATTTTGCATTACATTATTCCACAGGTCAATTCTCTTGAGCAAAACTTGAATTTCTTATATTTTTCCAACCTCTCATTTTCCTGCACTTACAAATACCATCGCACCACCACCATTTCCCAAAATCATTCACAAGGGATTCCGCTGGGAGGATTGGGCCAGGGTACAGTGGGGTGAGGGCCTTGAGTCTTTAAAGGCAGTACTTGGCATCCGGTTCAATTCATATTTTTTTAATCAATCAACAGTTTTTTCTTCAAAGCAGAATGGTTTGAGAATATGCAAATGCATATCTAAAGAGTATGTACAGCAGGTGGTGACAGTCAGAAACTCAGCTGAACACTGCCAGTAACCAGAGTAGTTTTAAAATTGTTTTATTCTTAGACATACATTGTTCATACATTATGATACCCATAATGGGAACACTCACTGGGAAATACAAGTTAATGAGGAGATTAACATAAAAATTATGTCTGTTCCTTATCAGATAAGACTACTAAAAATTCCTTTGTAGTAAAACAAAATGTCCAAACCAATGTTAAAAAGATGCAAAATAGTGACAATTATATCCAACATGCCCTTTCATTTTTCAGGAATACACTCTTCTTGCTAATGAAATTAGAAAGGTAGAAGGAGGTAAAGTAAGAAGTCTTACTCTTACCCTACAAGTAATTTATTTAAGAATCAAAGGCAAGAATGTCTCTGTTCCTCAGTTATCCCCTCTCTAAATAGGAGTTGTTTAATAAAACTCAACCTAAGCAAGGTGTCACCCTGTTCTTTGGGCTAACACAACTATCACTGCCAACGTCTTTCTCCTGTACTGTCTCCATTCTGGAGGCTGGACGAACAAACATTCACCGTGCAGCCTCTCCTGCAGCAAGGAGTGGCCATGTGACACTTTCAGCCAATGAAACAAAAGAGGAAGTGGGCTGGGGATTTCTGGGAAGACTACTGCTTTCCCTGATAAAAGTGACAGATGCATCAGGAGTTGCCCCTTCCCACTAACTTCCAGCCTTACAGATGCAGCCATCTTGCTACCACAGGGAAAACCAATTCCTTCAACTCTTCCTTCTGAGAGAGGCAACAAGTTCTAATGGCTCACCATCCAATAATGCAAGCCACACATACAATTTTAAATTTTGTAGTGGCCTAGCAGCCACATTTCTAAAAAGAAAAAGATGAAATTCATTTTTTTAAAGATTTTTTTTAGGGGCACCTGGGTGGCTCAGATGGTTAAGTGTCTGCCTTCAGCTCAGGTCATGATCTCAGGGTCCTGGGATCAAACCCCACATCCGGCTCCTGCCTCATCAGGAAGCCTGCTTCTCCCTCTCCCACTCCCCCTGCTCATGCTCTCTCTCTCTGTATCTCTGTATCTCAAATGAATAAATAAAGTCTTTAAAAAAAAAAGTTTAAAGATTTTTTTTATTTATTTGAGAGAGAGCATGAGGTGGAGGGTGGGGGCAGAGGGAGAGGGAGAAGCAGACTCCCCGCTGAGCAGGGAGCCCCACACAGGGCTTGATCCCAGGAACCAGAGATCATGACCAGGAGCCAAAGGCAGATGCTTAACCGACTGAGCCACCAGGTGCCCCAAGATGAAATTAATTTTAATAATGAATTTTATATAACCCAATATATCAAAAACATTGTTTCAACAGGTACTCAAAATAAAATAAATAATGATTAGATATTTTACATTACTTTTTTGTACTAAAATACAGTATGCATTTGAATCCAGTATGCACTCTCCACTTCAGGACACATCAATTTGGAGTTTCACATTTTCACTGTTCAACACATGTGGTAGAGAGGCTACCATGTTGAACAGCACAGGTCTAATGGAAGAACATATGCTATTTTCTTTTTTAATTTTTTTTAAGATTTTATTTATTTATTTGACAGAGAGAGACACAGCGGGAGAGGGAACACAAGCAGGGGGAGTGGGAGAGGGAGAAGCAGGCTTCCCGCGGAGCAGGGAGCCCGATGCAGGGCTCGATCCCAGGACCCTGGGATCATGACCTGAGCTGAAGGCAGACGCTTAACGACTGAGCCACCCAGGTGCCCCAAACATACGCTGTTTTCTGTAGATGGGTAACAGGTAGTGTTGGGTTAATCAAATAAATTGGCAAAATATAGTACCAACTTTCTCAACTTGGTACTGCACAAACCTCTCTTAAAGCAGAATAAAAGGGAATTAAATCTCATGGACCTCTGAGAATATGCCCTTGAACTTCTAAGGATCCATGTTCCCCAACTGAGCCTTCAGAAAGCCTTCAAAGTGGCTTTTTTTTTTTTTTTTTTTTAGCTTATCCTCAAAATAACAACATACAAAAGAAAAGATTCTGTTTTATGCAAAATTTGAGGAGCTCTATGATCCCAGTTCGAAAGCACTGTTGGAAAAGAATCAGGAGGTCTTTATTTTTATCTTGATTCTACCACCGAACCAAAGTGGTAACTTGGAAAACAAAACAAAACTATTTTTCGAGGCCTCTTTTCTCTAAGGGTGCCCCAGTTGCCCACTAAACAATGCTGTTGTAAGCAAACCATCCTTTTAATAATCCATTCTAGAACTCTGCCTGCAAGGAGCCTAACACTCCCTCTCTCAGTCTATGGTTTTTGAACCATATTCCTCACTATTGAAAATTAGGACTGCATTTACCTACCTTTATAATTCTGACATTTTTCCATTCTTCAAAATTTCATGAAATAATACTTAATAATAAATTATCCCCAAGTTCTTTCAGTGTCCTGAAATAGAATTCTTCTGGATCAAAAATTTTAAACTCATTTTGAGCAACTAAACAATCTCACCCTATCCATTCAAGTTTCTCAAGCTTTAACTTCATGTTACAGGATTTTTCTGACTTGTTCAGGATGACTACTCTTGCCTTTCATTTATTCATTTTATAAATGAGTACTTACTGAAGATCTACTGTATAGGTCGACGCAATGGGAATAGAGATGGGACATGAACAAGACAGGCAAAGGCAGTCCCTGCTTGCAAAGAGCTGACACTCTAGTAATGGGAAAACTCAGTAAACAAGCAAATAAATGAGTATGGCAATTCCAGGTAGTAAAGAGTGATACAATAACACAGCTAACGCTTGAGAGCATATCATGTGCCCAATAGCCTTCTAAATATTAACTAATTTAATCCTCACAACACCTCTGTGAAGTATGTACTGTTATCAACCCCATTCTATAAATGAGAAAACCGAAAAACAGAGGTTCAGTGCTAGAAAGAACAGAACAGAGAAACAGGGAGAGTGCCCAGTGCACTACTATAGTCTGGGAGGTCAGGCCAGGTCTCTCCAAGGTCATCCAGGCTGGGCCTGGAATGAAGAGCAAGTCACGGAGATCTAGGGTCAGGATGTTCCAGAAAGAAGGAACAACAAAAGGCCCTAAGGCAGGAAGAACCTGGCAGGATAAACCTGAGGGGCTCTAGGAACAGAAAGAAGCAAAAAGTGGCTTGAAACATAAAGAGGGATGGGAGAGTTGTAAGAGGTACAGTTTAAGAGGTGGGAGCAGGAGCCGATTTATGATAAGGAGTCCCTATTTTATCACAAATGCAATGGAAACCCGTTGGGGTATTTTAAGCTGAGGAAGGACATGATCTGATGGACATTTTTAAAAGATCACTCTGGTTGCTCTATAGGAGGCAAGAATGGAATGAGAGAAACCAGTTAGAACAGAGAAGGCAGAAGCCAAACAGCAGTTGAGCAGTTCAAGTTTTCCTCTGCCATCTGTTAACATTCTACTATGGGCCTAGAGCAACAAGCTTGTTTCTTTTTGCTTCTTGGTCTGTGCTTACCTGCCCTGCAGATGGAGTCCTTGCTCTAGGTTCCACTGAGAACTAGAGAAGAGTCCAGGACCACCTTTCAGAGGCTTTGGCTTCTGATTCCAACCTCTACCCAAACCAAGGGAACATGTACAACACAATATAAATGCCAAGGAAAGCAGAAAACCAGGCAACACAGTCAATGATCTTCAGCTGCTGCTCAATTAAGCCCCAAATGTTCACAGCACTTCTCTCTATAAACAATTCATAATTCAAAAACAAGGGGTTCAAATAATACTCAAAGACCCGTGACTTTACTAATAGTGCTCTACTTCCCATTGAAAAGGTAATACGAATAAAAATCTAAGCATGCTGATGTGCACCGTCTGCAAACATCGCCACTGGTGATTCCACACATCCCTGTTACGTGCATGCCGCCCAACCCACCAAGAGGTGGAGTTTACTCCCCCTCCCTCTGAATTTGGGTTGGCCTTGTGACTCAGTTGGACCAATAAAAGGTGCCAATTCCGGATCCAGTAGACCTCAAGAGAAGTGGAGGCTGCCATACTCACACACTTGGGAGTCCCGGGAGCATGCTATAAGGAGACCAGTCGAGCTGCCAAAGGAAATGAGGCCATCATGGAGAAGAGCAAAGAACAAAGCCGTTCCCGTCTACAGCCAACACAAGGCGTGTGAGTGAAGCTTTCTTGGACATTCCAGTGCCAGGCAGGCTCCGCAACCACAAGTATCTGCTGCATTAGTGACACTAACTGGCACCACGTGGGGCAAACGAACTCAGCGGAGCCCAGCCAATTTACAAAGTTGTGAGAAATAATAAATTGTTATTGTTCTAAGCCACTAAATGCTGGCATAGTATGTTATGCAGCGATAGTCACCTGATATAAAAATGTGTAAGTTGTTGATTCTACAGGCCCTTTGCAAACCATGAGTGCCATCTGAGAAAGCTAGACTGATCCCACCAACCAGAGAAGCCCACTAATGAAGATAACTTTATTGCTGTTTAGTTTCCTTAGGACTTTAACATTGCCTTTTCTGATTCCTAGGCATATGTATTCGTTTTACATTAGGGGCTGAAGAACTCTAATTTCTCATATTCAAGTAAATTTAACACATTCTTAATAAGAATCTCTTATGTTCTATACCAGAAAATAAAAAGTAAACTAGACCCAGGCTCTGCAAAGAATTTATATTTAAGTGAAAGAACTACATGCACATAAATCTTTCCAGGTGAAGCAGAATATACTTATTTGATATCAAATCACATAACTATTAAGTACAATGGAGGAAAGAGGTCATTCATGTGGAATTTCAATAGGTCAAGACAAAAAACAGGATATTCCAGATAGAAATATGAACAAGAGCAAAGACCAAGAAGCGCTATCGTGTATTTTTCAGGAATGGCAAGTTCTCTGACAGCTGAGACCTGGCATGACACAGCTATTCTAGTCCAAGTGAATCACTCCCTGAGCAAGCCCTACTGTAGTGCCTACCACATGAAGAAGCTATGAAGACGGGGGGTTTGAAGGACCAGAAGTTGTCAGACGAGGACCCCTGAGGTCAGGTATTAAAACAAATGATCTATGAATGTATCGTGTATACTTTTGCTTCTCTTTCATTCTGCCTTGCAGGCAGCCAGCAATACCATCTGTCCTCCATTTTGCTAAATCCTTCCCTTGTCTCAAGTTCTACATCTGCTTAGTTATTGATTCATTCAACCATTTTTTATCGGGCACCAACTATTTGCCAGGCACTGTTCTAGGAGCTGAGGATACAATAATGAGCAATGCAGACAATGGCCCTGCCTTCATAAAGATAAATAGTAATGAAAGATAGGAAGTAGATGGGGTGGGTGGTCAGAGAAGGCTTGAAGAGGGCATACTTGACCAGAGATCTGACTGAGGTCAGAAAGCAAGCCATGGGACTATCTGGGGAAAGAGTGTTCCAGGCAGAGGAATGAGCAAGTGCAAAGGTCCTGAAATGTCTGCATATTCAAGGAAGGAGGCCAGTGAGGGAGGGAAAGCGAGGTAGAAAAGGAGATCAGAGAGGAAGGAGGGATTGAGTTCACATAGGGACTTATAGGTAATGACCGACACTCTGGATTTTGTTTTCAGTGTAATGGGAAGCCTATCTCCTTATGCCCTTTCCCAGCCCCTGGCCCAGCCCCAACAGCCTCTACTGATCACTCCTTCCTGGGCACATATCACCTGTACTTTTATTTGCCACCCAGTCTATATTCCATAGATTTCTATTCATCTCTTATGCATCAGTTCTATTTCCTCAACTATGTCTCAAAGGCAAGAACTGTGTCATTTTCTCCTCTGCATTTCTAGGGCCTGGCACCTATGTGGTGCTCAGTAAGTCTTTTTGGAAGGTGATAATGATGATGTAATCCCTTGGAGTCCTTTCCAGCTGTAAGATCTATGATTCCTTTGAACTCTTTCGACAAACTATCTTGCACTATGACTCAGAGGACTGACATCTTTCTAGATATTTTGAGATTACAGTCATCCATTAAATGACTGGGATGAATCACATCAGAGTTTTTATTTCAATGAAGGCTGTACCATTTGGAATGGGGTCCCCTTAAGTGGAACTACTTATTAGTATTTATACTTTAAGCCATTTGAACTTCAGGAGAGGCATAAACTGCTATTAAGTAAATGTAATCCTGATGTGATCCCATCACCAGCTATTAAAGATGGCCTCGAGTTCTTTGCTGCTTCTCCTAATGAAAGGTGGAGGATAATTCCCCTCACCTTGAGTCTAGGTTGGTTAGTGACTTATTTGATCAATAAAATGCGGGAGAAGTAGTGTTCTGGAACTTACGGGGCTAGGTCACAAGAAGCCTTGAGCCTTAAAGTTTCTACCTACACCTTTTGGAGACACTCCCTCTAGAAACCCAGCTGCCATGCTGTGAGTAACGCAAGCATATTGGAGAGACCATGTGTCAGTGCTCAAACCAACAGCCCCCGCTGAGTCTCCTGCCAAGAGCCAGCATCAACAGTCAGCACCCCCGGCCCAAGCACTAGATGGAGGAGTGAAGAAGCCATCTTAAAAGTGAAGCCTCCAGCCCCAGGCACCACAACTGACGTCATATGGATCAGAGACAAACCACACAGCTGAATCCTTCCTGAATTCCTAGCCCACACAATCAAATGGTTGTTTGAATCTGCCAGATTTGAGGGCACTTTGTTATCCAACAATAGATTTTTTTAATCAAAAAAAATAATAATCATAGAACATCACCACTCACAAAAGTGCCTTTCCCCCAAACGTTTATAAAGATGACAGATACTCACAGTCCAAGATCTGTCCTATGTCCAGTGAACCAAATCCCTTCCCAGAGATTTGACTCATAGACATGAGGAAGACAAATTGGGTGATTTTGAATGAGTACCCTGAATCAATCTTACTACTAAAACTGCAGGTCAAGAAAATTACCTAAAATGTATCCAATGCAAAAGCCACAGCATCCATTTGGATTATACAGGTCACAGAATTATGCTATTGGGCAAATTATACATATTTCACTTAGTCACCCAACGGTAAGAAAACAATTTACAACTGACCCTTGAACGACATCGGTTTGAACTACGTGGATCCACTTTCAAAGGTTTTTTGTTTTTTTTTTTTTTTCAGTAAACACAGTACAGTACTATAAATGTATTTTCTCTATCTTACGGTTTTCTCTTTTTTTCTTTGTTTTTTTCTCCATCATTTTATCATGAAAACTTTCAAACATGTAAGAAAGTGAAAATAACTCTCAAACACCAAATGCCCACCACCTAGATTCTATGGTAGTTAACAGTTTGCTATGTTTGCTTTCTCACATATCTGTCCGTCCTTCCACCCACCAATTAAAATAAATTGCAGACATCAGCACACTTCAACCCTAAATGCTTCAGCATGCATATCAATAACTAGAATTCAATGTTTATTTATGGCACTTTTTGTTCTTGAGGTAAAATAACATGCACAAATCTCGAGTATACTATTAAATGAGTTGCGGCAAATGTATACATTCATTTAACCCAAACCCCTATCAAAATATAGAACATTTCCTTCACCTCTCAGAGTTCCCTAATGCTTCTTTCTAGCCAATCCCTGCTCTACCCACCCTGTATTAGTTCCCTAGGGCTACTGTAACAAATTATTAGAAACTGGATTGCTTAATACAACACAAATTTATTCTGTCACAGTTCTGGAGGCTAGAAGTCCAAAATCAAGGTGTTAACAGTGCCATGCTCTCTCTGAAGGCTCTAGGGAAGAGTCTGTCCCATTTCTTTCTTCTAGCTTCGGGTGTTGCTGGCAGTCTTTGGTGTTCCTTGACTTACAGTTCCCTATGAATTTCTCAATAATACCTTCTTTTCTCTAACTTACCTGATTATAAGAATATGTGTACAGTATATAATACATAAAACATACAAAATACGTGTTAACTGACTATGTGATTGGTAAGGCTTCCGGTCAACAGCAGGCTAACAGTCGGTAAGTTCTGGGGGAGTCAAAAGTTATTTTCGGATTTCTGACTATGCGCAGGGTCGGCATCACTAACCGCCATGTTGTTTAAGGGTGAACCATATTACTCTACTTAAAAACGTGGGTGGGACTTAAAACAGAAATTAAATGCACACTTCTATCATAAAAATAAAAAGATCCAACTGCTAAGCAATGATTACATGCAATACTAGGAATTTCTAGAAATTATTCTCAGACACTACCAGAATGGAAAACACTCAACTGCAAATGGGCCTTTTCCTTCAGAACATCCTTTTGTTTGTACAAAGAAGTTCTATTATGAAAACAAAAGCGTCTTGAAATGGGCAGGCCTTTTTTACCCCCATCAGTATGGATATCACTTTTCCCCAACAACAGTCATTTCAGACTCTGCAAGTGAGAGGCTTCTGCGAAAAGAGCCTGCTCGTTTTATCCCCTCCTCCTCCTCCTCCTCCCCACTATCTTCTTCAGGTCGTGTTTGGCTTTTCAGAAAAAATACCGAACCACTAAGTGGCTCCAGGGATGGGGAGGAGAGGCAACACAGAGAGGCCAAATGTGGGTAGCAAATGCGTCAGAGCACCAGTTTGTCACACAAACTATTACCTCGTAGCAGGTCTAATCATATTCTGCCACTCACAGTTTTTGTTTTTTTTTTTTAAGATTTTATTTATTTATTTGAGACAGAGAGAATGAGAGGGAGGAGGGTCAGAGGGAGGAGCAGACTCCCCGCCGAGCAGAGAGCCCGATGCGGGACTCGATCCCGGGACTCCAGGATCATGACCTGAGCCGAAGGCAGACGCTTAACCAACTGAGCCACCCAGGCGCCCCTCTGCCACTCACATTTTTCATGATATGAATTCACACTCACCACTGGCATGCCGTTTTTAAAAACCAACAAAAGAAAATAAGTGCTCAAGAAAACACCCTACAAGCTAGAGGCATAACAATGTAAAAATGGCAAAATGCTTTTAACAGAAAATATCACCTTCCAGAAATATAAGCACATACTTGTTTGAAAAATAATTCATTATCAATAACAACAATAAAACCGTCACAAAAGGAACCAAAGGTCAACATTTACATCACTAGAAGCTATATGAGTACATGGCATTTTTCAAAAGAGAACTTCGGAATTTAATTAGAGAAAATATATTAACCTCTGATAAAAATACTTAATGAAAGTCTAACAATTTCCTTCACGCAGAAACCATTCCTGGGCGCCTGGGTGGCTCGGTTGGTTAAGCGACTGCCTTCGGCTCAGGTCATGATCCTGGAGTCCCGGGATCGAGTCCCGCATCGGGCTCCCTGCTCGGCGGGGAGTCTGCTTCTCCCTCTGACCCTCCTCCCTCTCATGCTCTCTGTCTCTCATTCTCTCAGATAAATAAATAAAATCTTTAAAAAAAAAAAAAACCCATTCCTGCAGCAGCAGTAAAGCATTAAGTCAGCATAAGACATGTCTAAGAACACACGCGTCTATATCCATAGAGTGCATTACATTTCTGAAACTGCTTCAAAGGCACAAGTGGCTGGTAACACCATCAAAAGTAAACACAGTGACATTTTGGTTATGTGGCTCTACCAATAAAATGAAAGTTAAACAGGAATTTAAGAAATGTAGCGGAGGACATAAATCATGCTCTTTTCATTTCAATGATAACATTAGCAGCTCCGTGTCTTCCAGCCTCAGGAGCCATTACTTATACGTGAAATGTAAAAGAAAAGGAATGTGTTTAGGTTAATAATGAAAGCAAGTTTGGCTAAATGTCAAGCCACATCATACTAAGTTTCTTGCACCTTCTGTTTTACCAAGAAAGTTAAAACCTGTTCAGCAGTCTTCTCCAATGTCAAAGCACCACTGATGGGGGAAATGAATATATTTCAACTTTACCTCTTCAAATCACTAATGTGGCCCGACATGTTCAGGCAGGCAGGAGCCTGTCAGCAAGGGTACAGAGGACTGACTTTTCCCACCTCAAATGGCCCTGACTCAGAAAAAAGCCTGCTATTAAAACACGGGTACATAAAAGGGGATCTACAGTATATAGGAATTTAATCGTCTTTTCCTCAGAGTCCCAAATATGGAAAAAATTTAGTGACTTTAAACATCAAATTATTTCATTCAATCAAGTAATTTTTTCAGTTTCAAGAACCTCTGTGATGACCTGCATCAATGTGCCCGCTGATGTAGCTCCTCAAAAAAATAATTCCTGATGCCTCCTGTGGAGCAGGCACTGTCCTAGGCACCGTGGGTACCGGCAGAAGCAGCCAGTTACTACTCCCCAGGGAGCTCACAGTCTAAGGATGGGTAACTCACTGGTCAAGTAAAAACAAACCCAATCAAGTGCCGGGGACAGACTCAGGTGGTGTTAAAAGCTACGGAGGAGAGGAAGCAAATACGATACGGGTATGGCAGAAAGTGATTTGGGTGGGGTCTAATTTGGACTGACTGGGTAGGCCTTGCTGAAGAGGCCTGACCCCTAAATTATCAGAAGGAGCTAATTATTACAGCACAACTAGGAGCGGGGCACCCCAGACAAGGGGACAGCTGAACAAAGGCCTCAGCAGGAAGTAACCTGGCCACCAGGAGGCCGGGAGGAGGGAGAACAGTCAACGTGCCTGGAGCCACAGGAGCTTCCCAACACAAGAGCCTCGGGGGCTCTGGTAAGTTCTGACTTCATTTCAGTGCAATGGGAAGCCACCAGAGGAAGGTTTGCAAAGAGGAATAACATAATATGCTTTGTGTTTTTTAAAAGAGGGTTCTGGCTGCTGTGTGGACAGTGGGTTGTAGGAGTATGTGTGGAGGCTACTGCAATAATCCTGGCAAGGGAAGGAGTTAAGTAGACAGATCTGAGGAATATTTTAGGTTAGCTAATGGGACAGACGTTGGGGATGAGGGCTGGTGCAGCAAAAGATGAAAGCAAGGATGATCCCTAGGCTTTCAGCTGGAACCATGGGAAATCAGTATTTCTGCCTGGGTTAGCTCCCTCACTTCTTCTCCAGTTGGGACAGCTGGAATTAGAATCTGACCTTCTACTTCCTAATCCAGAAGTCTTTTAATTAAGAGTATTAAATTGAGATTTCCAGATTAAAACAATCTCCAGTTTTTCTATTTTGCTATTACTAATTATTCACACAACTCCAAATAATTTCAGGAGTGCATTAAAAAATCAAAAGCATGCACAAGCCTACAGGTGATAGAATTTCATAGAACACACACACACATTAAAAACATGTTAAAACTGGGGCGCCTGGGGCACCTGGGTGGCTCAGTCGTTAAGCATCTGCCTTCAGCTCGGGTCATGATCCCAGGGTCCTGGGATCGAGCCCCACATTGGGCTCCCTGCTCAGTGGAAAGCCTGCTTCTCCCTCTCCCACTCCCCCTGCTTGTGTTCCCTCTCTCGCTGTGTCTCTGTCAAATAAATAAAATCTTTAAAAAGTAAATAAATAAAAATAAAAACATGTTAAAACTATCCCAGTAAGGTCATATTTAAGTTAATAGTATCAATGTGAGTGTCCTGGTTGACAATGTATAAGATATTTTGTTGGGGGAGAGGGGAGCTGAGTGAAAGGTACCTGAGAACTCTCTGTACTACTTCTGCAACTTCTTGTCTTAAATGATTTCAAAGTAAAAAGTTACTTAAAAAAAAAAAAAATCTTGTCCAAGGACTCGAAACCAGTGGGAAACAGCCACTATCTGAGCCTACATCAACTGATTTCTCATTCTTTCTAGTATATCACAATTTTTACTCAAATCTTCTTTAAATTAAAAGGACCTTAAGAAAGAAAAAAACAAAACAAAACACAATACCTGATTGGCCCCTGTTTTCATTCCAGCACCTGTTTTTTTGTTTACTTTCTAAAGAGAAACTGCCTTTTTGCCCCTTTTGAAGGTAGTAGGCATCTATGGTTGTGTTCACTTCTGCCCTCAAGAACACAGTCAGCATGTAGTCAGCAACTTTAGAGCCAAAATCTGCATTTGGCCGTTCTGGGAGTCTATAGTAGGTGTGAAACACTGTTCTAAACACAATTAAAATGTCTATTTTACATCTGTTTTCATTTCCCAAGTGAATTGAAAAAAACAACATAAATGATTTAAACCACTTGTGAACTGAATCAGAATGGAGCTTACCAAACCTGAACGGCCCAGAGTTGGAAAAGCAGTGCCCTCGGGGAGGGTGGTTCCATCTCAGAGAGAGCCACTGCTCTCTCAAGAACTATCGACAACGCCCAATGACCAACGGCTGTGTCCCCATCCACAGGCTCACCACAGCACCTATAAGGTGCACTGCATTTGCCTGCAAAGAGTTATGGGCTTCTGTTTGCTTGTTTTGTAGGGAGTAGAGGAAGGACCGGAGGAATGAAGATACAGATTATGGGCGGTGGTACACTGTGAACAAGGCTCAGAAGCCTGGAGGCAAGAAGACCCTGAAAAGCATCAAAGACCAGGTTGAGCTATTTCCCTCTCACAAGGGAAATTGGAGGCTTGAGCTGCATGCCATGCAGAGTCATAGTCAGAAACTACCTGGGACACGGGATTCTTCGTTTCTCCCCAAAGCCTATCACTATCCGGCCTAACAGCGCCAACCTGAAGCCAACTTTCTTAAGTTAAAATGAGAAGCAGAATGGAAGTCTGTATATCAGCTAAAATCTGGGGAAATCTGGAAGGTATGGGGCAGAAGATGGCAGATGAAGTGATGTTCTCTCTCCCTGGGCCAGTTTCCTCACATTCAAGGCTCGCTCCCCTACCCTCTCAAGCCCAAACCAATGCCTAGACATCAAGATCATCCATCAGCTCATCTCTCTCTTAACCTGTCTCTCTCTCTCCTTTTCTAAACCCATTAATTCTTCATTTGAGCCAAACAACCTATTTGCTGTCCTTCCCCTCACAGAACCCACTTATTCAAGGACCTGCTTTGTTAAAGGGCAGGTACATGATTCAGAAAACAAAATGACACTGACAACATTACTAAAGGCAGGAGGAGGAGCTAGATTTATTGGGGGAAAAGTCATTCCATTTGCAACATTAAGGGTTTAATGTTCCAGCAAAGCATCTTGGGAAGGTATCTGGGAGGAAGTACTCAGCATCTACTCTGTATGGACTGGCTTCTTCCCTAGTAATCATGACTACCTTCCTTACAACCCAGAGTCACCCTACAAGCATTCGCTACTTTACCCCTCCTCCCCACTGAGATCACTCCTTCATGCTGCATGCTCTGGTGAAACTCCATTCACTGGTACTTCTCTGCAGGCCACTGTTAAATGTTCAGAAATTCACATGCATGTCACCCCTCTCTTGCCATAAAGACTACAAACTCCTTGAAGGACAGGGCTCTACCTTCTATTTCTGATGTAATCACTTTGATGCCTTTTACAGCCCACAGCACTCTGTGAACACTCAAAATGTATTGTTAACAAATGCCTTAGGGGATTGAGAAACCTCATACAGCCACATTTCTGAATAATAGAAATAGCACAATGGCTATCTCGGGGAATGGGAAGAAATTTCTTACCCTTACCTGGCATTACCTGTCAGGAGGCTTGAGTTTCAATGGTAAATGATTTCCTTCAAAGGAGGCGAAAACAAAGACAAGATAGGGGGTTGAACAAAGTACACAAAATACCTAATGGATGAGACCAAAAACCAAATGCTCATGACTGCAAACCTTGCTTAACTCTTTTTGTGGTTAGTACTCAAATGCTAACATTATCTCATCACCCCAATACTTAAACATTTTGAGACTAAACCATGAGTAAGTATATGGGATAAGCTGAAATTAAATCCTCATGTGAGTGTGCAGAGTACAAAGGAGTTTTATCTGTTTGGTTTACCTAATTCTTTTTTCCCTTTAGTACAATTTTAGAAATGAAAGAAAGGTTCAATGGCCCTGGTATGACAAATCTCTTCTGGCAAAATTCAATTCAAAAGAAATGGCAGAGATAATAACATACTTTCACAGGAAAAGTTTGCCCTGAAGAAAGGCCTCTCCACTTTTGACTCTCAAAACAATTTTAGAACTAAGCATTAGCTTTAATCCAGTACTCTGGTAAGCACCAAGAAAAGAAAGGTAAACAAAACTGATTCCTGCCATGCAAAGTTATTTTCCGGCCTTTCTAACTCTTTATACAAAGTGTGGGGCAGACCTTCTCTGTAAAGGCCCAGATAGTAAATAGTTTCTGGACTTTCTGAGCCGTAAAGTCTCTATTGCACTGAACTCTGCCCATATAGCATGAAAGCAGACACAGACAACATAAACAAATAAGCATGGCTGTGTTTCAATAAAACTTTATTTATTGACAGGAAAATTTGAATCTCACATAATTTTCACATTATGAAATATTCTTGATTTTGGCCTTGTTTTTGTTTCAACCCTTTAAAAAGGTAAATTCTTAGCTCATGAGCCACACAAGAACAGGTAGTGGACCCGATATGGACCACAGAGACTTGGCCAGTTTGCCAACCCCCTGCTTTATACCAAAGGCAAGGTGGCAGAGAAAGGCCAAAATTAGCTTGCAAACTTCAACTTGCTTCTAAAAGGAGAAGATTGTTGGAGAAGGAAAAAGGAAAGGAAGAGGGTGAATAGAGGAGGAAGAAGGGATGCCCATGAGAAATCAGGCTGAGGCAAGAGAAACCCAAGCAAAAGCGGTCAAAGCCTGAGCCGTGTGGGGGAAGGATGAAAAAAAGAAGCAGAAGGCCAAGTTTCTTTCTTTCTTTTTTTTAATTTGAGACAGAGAGAGAGCACAAGTAGGGAGGAGGGTCAGAGAGAGAGGGAGAAGCAGACTCTCTGCGGAGCAGGGAGCCCAATGCAGGGCTGGATCCCAGGACCCTGGGACCATGACCTGAGCCGAAGGCAGATGCTTAACCAACTGAGCCACCCAGAAGGCCCCAGAAGGCCAAGTTTCTAGGGCATCTGTGGGAAATGAAGGGGTGAAAGGGAAGTCAGCTAGCCAGTAGTCCAGGGGAGGGGCTGTAGATTAAACTGTAAGAAAGCTGAACATCATAAAAATGCTGATTAATGCAGGAGCCCAGAATTTAAGAACCAAGGTGACTGTGTGTACAAAATTATTCTCTTAGTGGGCAAGAGCAATTCTGTTGTTACAAGTCTGTTGGGGTATGTGCCTGTTGGAGAGAGTGATTTTCATTTTGCTTTTATTTTATGCAGTGTTCCTAGGAATATCAGTTCAAAGGGGCCAATCGTGAAAGCCTTAAATCTAAAGTCCTAGAATTTCTCCTATCTTTAAAATGATTTGGCCCTGGGTTCTGACTGCTGTACCCACTCCCACACCGAAACTGTACCTCCATGGGCAGGATTTGCACCAGCGAGGAGGTAAGGAACACCCTCCCATGTGAGAGGTCATTATAACAATAGTTAAAAATAATGCTGAAAAAATGGTTTGATAACCAGACAGGGTAAAAATTGCACTCTGTTTTAAGTTTGGTGAAATGAATGGGTAAAGACTGGCACCCAGCAAATGTTAAATAGCAACCTCTAAGAAACGCCAAAGAATCACTTTCATGGAGGATCAAGAACCAAAGAGTTATTATCTGCTGACTATCCAGGAAAGCTGACAAAGTAAAAAAAAAAAAAAGCAATAATAGTTTTATGGGCTGCACTGTGCCTCCCCAAAAGTCCTATGTTGAAGCCCTGATCCCCAATACCTAAGTACGCGACTGTATCGGGAGTCTTTAAAGAAGTAATTAACTTAAAATAAGGCCATTATTAGGCTGGCCCTAATCCAATATGACCGGTACCCTTATAAGAGGAGGCTACTAGGACACATGGAGAAACACCAGGGATGCACACACACAGAGGGAAGACCACGAGGCACGAGGCAGCACGAGGGCCGCCATCTGAGCCAGTGGGGCCTCAGAAGAAACCAAACGTGCTGACAACTTGATGTCGGACTTCCAGCCTCTGGGACTATGAGAAAGTAAATTTTGGTTGTTTAAGCCACCTAGTCTGGGTATTTTATTACGACAACCCGAGCAGACTAATTTAAATAGTTATGATGCTTGGACATTAAGAGGAAGGTGAGGGAAGCAAATAAGGCCACCAGAGATTCATCCACTCAACCAACATGTATTGTAGATGTTTGGCAATGTGCTAGGTTCTGAGTCTACAAGGATGAAAAGCTAAGCTTTTGCCTTCAGTGAACTCACAGTCTACTTGAGGACAAAATTCTAACATAGTACAGATATGCTGTAAGAGAAATATTCCCCTGGTGCTTTGGAAACACAGAAGAGGGTTTTCTCAGCCAGCCATGAAAGGGGTGCACAAAGCTTCAAGAAAGGCGTGATGTGATGTCTGGGCTAAGTGCTTTCAAAAAACCAAATCAAAGACACCACTTTCTTCCGATTATTTGACTAGGACTATATTTTTGAACTGGAGAAAATAAGTATCATTGAAGAAGAGGATGTTTGCTGTGAGCGATGTGAGGTTTTCTTCTGGTCATGTTGCATTAAGGTAGAGGACTGCAGCGCAGCTATCTTTCTGGGCCAGAGAGAGCGATTTAGCAGCAGCTCACACAGCAGTGGTCATCCAGCCAGAGCGCCGTCAGGCTCTGCCCTCCGAGAACAGTGCCAGTGAGAAGAGAAGAAGAATTTAACAGAACTCCAGAGAAGACAAGTAGAGAAGAGGCAAGCAGAAGTGAGAAGCTGAGAAATGGGAGATGGAGGCACAGGAGGCAAAACAGGACCAGGGAAGGGGGCAATGTCAAGAATGAAAGGGGGGCGCCTGGGTGGCTCAGTTGGTTAAGCGACTGACTTCGGCTCAGGTCATGATCCTGGAGTCCCGGGATCGAGTCCCGCATCGGGCTCCCTGCTCAGCAGGGGGTCTGCTTCCCCCTCTGCCCTCTTCCCTCTCGTGCTCTCTGTCTCTCATTCTCTCTCTCTCAAATAAATAAATAAAATCTTTAAAAAAAAAAAAAAAGAATGAAAGGGAGTAGCCCCACACGTCACATGCTGCCAAGACAGCAGGTGGCAACCCAAAAAATGCCACTGGACTTAACCAAAGGCCCTGATGGCCTCTGGGAAAACAGCTTGAGAAGTGGATCACTGTGTTCAGCTGGGAGGACATTCATGAAAACCCAAGGAAATAAAAGGTGCCTGAGTCACCTTCTGGGATTGGGAAGAGGGGACGAGTCAGATGACACAGGGGCAGTGGCAGCAATAATGGTGGGGGGCTCTCATTCTGTTCTTCCGGTTTCTGGGAGCTGCGTGAACACAGAGTGGGAAGGACAGAAGTGACGCAAAGGAGAAAAATGGCATTTATTTATTTTTATTATTGTTTTAGAGAGAGAAAGTGTGAGCAGGGAGAGCGGGGAGGGAAAGAGAGAGAAGCAGATACCCTGCTGAGCAAAGAGCCTGTCCCGGGGCTCCCTCTCACCACCCTGAGATCATGACCTGAGCCAAAACCAAGAGTCAGACACTTAACCGAAAAAAAAAAATGGCATTTATTGACTACATGAAAAACACCACCGACATTTACACAGCCCTTTATGTTTTAGAGATTCATCCATATATCCTCTCATTTAACCTCAACAACTACTCTTAGAGAAGAGCAGAGGCAGCTGTTTTACACATGAAGAAATTAAAATCTAGAGGAAAGATAACCAAAATAATCTACCTGAACATCACACGGCAGATAGAGGTAGAAGCAGGACTTCATCCTGAGCCGTGACCCAGTACCTCCAAATGCTTACCCAGCACTTTCACAGAATGAAGCGCTCGTGGCTCTGGGCTGGGTCTCAGCTTCCTCATATGACTCGTGGGCATAAGAACAGCCTGTACCTCACTCTGTTGAGAAATGTAAAGCACTTCAAGGGGCTGGCTCACCGTAAGTGCTCAATAAATGTGAATCACTATTAGCTTACATTCAAGGGGCGTAACATGTACGCCAACCATACACACTGGGTATCCATTCTTGGTGCCTATGAATAGCTATCCAAACCAGAAATCTAGGTATCAGGCTAGAATCTTCTGTCTCCCTAGGCCACTGCTCAATCAGGCAAGGAGTCTAAGCCCATGCTTTTCAACCTTCGTGTCATCATTATCACCTCAAACCTTTTCAGACAGGTTTTCCCTAACTGCATCCCTCCCATGAAATTTTAAGAGCACGGATAACTGCTTATCTGTTTATGTACTGTGGCCCTTTTGAATCCTAATAGCTGAGGTTTTTTTTACACCATCCCCCACAACCAGTTTTTGCCCCCTTGGGACCATATCCCCCGCAGGCAGAACACATCTAATAATCCTTCCTCCTAAATCTCTCTAAACCCATTCCCCTCTTCTCTATCCTCAATGCCAGTGCCTTTTCTTCACAATTTTTCATCTAGATTGTTCCAAGAGCTTCCTCACTGGGCTCCCTGCCCCTATTTCTGCCCGCTTCCCATCCATATGCCACCGGAGTAGGCTTTCTAAATGCAAGTCTGTTCATGTCGGTCCCTTTCTCCAATGCCATCAGTTGTGCTCCATCACCGATTGGACCTTTACACTGCACTCAAGGCCCCTGCTGAGCAGTCCTGGGCCTGAGCTCCCAGCCTTGGCTGCCACCACCCCACCCCACCCCCAGGCACTAGGTGCACACAACGTACAGCCATCGCCTCCATGGCCTGGCACTTTGTTACTCTGCCTAGGATGCCCTTCCCCTCTGCCTTCCTAGTGAACTCCTACTTACCCTTCAACACTCAGACATAAGGTATGGTATGTGCATTCTCTAAAGCCTCCCCCAATTCCATCTTACTGCAGGCTGGGTGAAGCCACCCTGTTCCTTGCACATACCTCTGTCACAACTCTTCAGTTACCTCTAATGATAATGACAACCAACATTCACTGAATGTTTAATAGATGCCAGGCTCTATTCTAAGCTCTTTACATGTATCATCTCATTTATTTGGAGCAACTTGAGGGCCGGTATTATACTTTATTAATTTCCGTACCTAAATCCCAGCAACAGTAGAAATTCAATAAATGCTTGATGAAATAATGCAGGAAGCAAAGTTTTGGAGTTTCTCATATCTGCTCTTTCCCTTGACTTACACAGCCCCTCCTACAACGGTTTATGGTCTTTTTACTCTGGTAATAAGGAGAAGGATGAGATATGATTAGTCCACCAAAGGTTTTAAAAGTTTCTTTGAAATACACTCCATGATTTAGTGAAAAAAAAAAAAGTCATTAGGACTGTCTTTCCAAGTGCAAGGGGGAAAAAAATCTAATCTACTATCCAGAACACTCACATATTTACAAATCTAGTCAATTTGAGGGATATAAATAGATCTTAAAATGCCACAGGCAAAGGCTTAATCACTACAGTGGAACAGCTTGGGAAAAACAAAGAAGAGAAAAGATTTAGAAACATAATATTTAAAAGCATACAAACAGGAGACTTAGAAAAAAAATCAGGTTATATAATATCCTAGTGAAACACTCTGAAATAGAATACTAATAGAAAGATAAACAGAAAAATACTTTAAACAATAGAGTGAAAAATATTCCTCTTAGCTCCTTAAGAGTAACTGGAGAAGGTCATTTAAGTCCAATCCACCCCACCCCAACCCCCTGCTAACTGAAATGAAACAACTAGGGGCTATCCTTAATAATTTGAAAAGACTGGGGCGCCTGGGTGGCTCAGTCAGTTAAGCGGCTGCCTTCGGCTCAGGTCATGATCCCAGGGTCCTGGGATCGAGCCCCACATAGGCTCCCTGCTCCGCGGGAAGCCTGCTTCTCCCTCTGCCACTCCCCCTGCTTGTGTTCCCTCTCTCGCTGTGTCTCTCTCTGTCAAATAAATAAAATCTTTAAAAAAAAAATTTTTTTTTGAAAAGACTACTTCAAGTTGATTCAGAAAGTTTTACTCTCAAAGGAAAATGTGTGTGTGTATTTATATACATGTATTTTATATTTTTTTTACACACACACATACAACCTTCTGAATTTTATCCTTTATTCGACATTACATGACAAATTCCAGATTTAAGAGTTGGTATTAAGTAAATAATAACTTTATGGAAATGCCCGGAGTTCAGAAAAGAGAGAGCTTCTAAAACAATGTCCTAGGGTAAAAACCTAAATACTGCATTTCACTCCTCATTTGTTATAAACTGTGATATCTCTGGGCAATGAGATTATGGGTGACTTCCATTTTCTTGGTATCTTTCTAGAGTCTTTCCTTTTTAAACAACAAATATGTGCTGCTTTTATATTTGGGGGGGAAAGATCTGTTTTCACTTTTTAAAACATATGTTTTGTTAAACTAGTAAGAACATTTGTTATTAATTTACAAGTCACTTTCATGTATGGCAGCTAAGTTTCCATCTACAATAACAAATATATATACTTTAAGCCACTACATCTGATAAGTGCCATAAGGCCCAAGATAATTTGACATACTTCCCAAGTAAATGTGAGGTCTCTACGTCTCTTCAAATCTGGGCTCTGGGACAGCTTAACCAAAGAATACAGTGAGAGTTAACACTATACCAGTGTCTGGGCCCAGGCCTTAAGAAACTGGCAGCTTCTACTTCCTGCGTCTTGAAACTCAGCCACCATACTGTAAGGAAACCCCAGCCACCTGCAGAAAGGCCTATGTGGAGAGGAACCAAGGAGCAGCACCAATTTACCAGAAATATGAGTGACACATCTGGGAAGTGGCTCCTCCAGCCCCAGTTAAGCCACTCCGACCCACACCAGGTAGAGCAGAAATGAGCTGCCCCCTTCAGAGCCCTGCCCAAACTGCACATTCATGTAAAAATAAATGACTGTTATTTTAAGCCACTAAATTTTGGAGTAGCTTGTTACACAGCAACAGATAACTAGAATATCATATTATATTTTGTTTGCCTCTACCTTTCCCCAATTATAATTTAAACTCCTTGAGGGTATGAGTCCATCTTTATGTTCATCTTCATAGTCCTGCCTTCATTCACTCTATAAGCTTGCGAGAACTAATCGGTATCTAGCACCATGCTAGCTAGGTGCTGCAGGTACAGAGGCAAAAACAGATTCTGCCTTAGAGATGATCACAGTCTATTTTCAGAGACAGACAGATGAACAAACAAGAATAGACAATGACAACGATAATTCTCACAGCTTTGGCAGAATAGCCAGCAATGGTGGACAGTCAATAAATGTTGGCTAAATAAATGAATGAATGAAACAGGTTCTCAGAACTACTTTGGGAATTATATACTGCCATCCTTTTATAGATGAGGTGTACCGATTAGCGACGTATTACTTCTGAGCTCTACATTCACCCTCTCTGCCCTGCTTTGTGACACTGGGGCTGGCCCCTGTGAACATTTCTCCTTTGCCAGATGGTGCAGTGTTCGTTTTCATCAAAAGAGGGCACTGGAAGGACACTGAAAGGCCAGAGCAGAGGAAGGGGCTTATCACTGGGTTCCGGATGCTTTATCCCCTCTAAAGTGTACTGCCAGTGGCATGTGGGAAACCCAAAGGTGCTTACTCTCCAGGGAATTTCCCTGCTGCTCAACAGACTGCTAAGGACCAACTCTGGTCCACCCACATGCTCTACCAAGATTCTCAACCCAGTGGGCTGTTCCTACAGACCAGCTCCAGCCTGTACCCTCTGGCAAGGTCACTGGCCACCAGCAGTCACTTCATCTCCAAAGAGGACTGAAACTCAGTCTTGGGGGTGGGGAGGAGCCTCTTGCAAGCTCTTAGTGCCTTCACCCTGTACTCTCTCTCCTTCAGCCCTAGAAAAAGTAGACCTCTTCACCACTTCAGTAGTTAACCATAATGAACCTTTTATTAGTTAATAATAATTCTTTATATTAAATTTTCCTTGTTCACATTACTGTGTGGTTTTTGTCTCCTGAATGGATCCTGACTGGCACATGAAGGAATAAAAGGGCTCAAATACGAGGGGCCCGAAAAAGGACAATTGCCCACAGCACCATCAAAGGGCTGATTCAGAATAAAAAGAAATTGAAAGGGAAGAAATAAAGACTCGACAAACAAAAACTGCCACATCAATCTCCCATCCAAGTACTAACCAGGCCCGACCCTGCTTAGCTTCCGAGATCAGACGAGATCGGGTGCGTTCAGGGTGGTATGGCTGTAGACTGCCACGTCAATCTCATTCAGAATCTTCATTTTGCCTAATCACATTTCTCTAGAAAATATTTTTTATCTTCTTCGGTGTTTTTTTAACCTTCCATTTGGTAAACTATTTTTATTTTTATTTTTATTTTTTTTAAGATTTTATTTATTTATTTGACAGAGAAAGACACAGCGAGAGAGGGAACACAAGCAGGGGGGAGTGGGAGAGGGAGAAGCAGGCTCCCTGCTGAGCAGGGAGCCCGATGCGGGACTCGATCCCAGGACCCTGGGATCATGACCTGAGCCGAAGGCAGTCGCTTAACCAACTGAGCCACCCAGGCGCCCTGGTAAACTATTTTTAAAAAGACAATGAAAATGTTGGCTACATGTGAGACGCAAGGGAAGAAAGGGTCAGCAAATACAGAAGCTGTAGCGAGCCCAGGTCAGGTGCTCTGAGACATGTGACACCCATCGGAACCAAGGACTGGTATTAAGGACACAGAAGAGCCTCTCAGTTAATAGCACAGACTGGAGGACCAGATTGTTGGCGTTCAAATCTCAACTCTGCTACTACCAAGTTATGTGACGTGGGGCAGTTCGTCTAATACCTTCATTTGTAAAATGCAAATGACAGTAATAGTATCGACCTCAGAGTTCTGTGAGGATAAAGTGAGTTTATGTACGTAAAGCCCTGAGGCCAGAACCCAACCCAAATTCTCTTTCTAACCACTTCTTGACTTCAGTATTCTCAATCTAGTTTTCTCCCCAATATCTTCTGATTTTGGAAAGGTTTCAGAAGACCCATCTTGCTCTAAAAACTGCTCTCCTCTAATTTTCCTACCACCTCTGGCCTTTGACCTGGGCCTTGCTGTAAGAAGATGTGGAACATTCTCCTTCCTTAAAGGGCTATCATTTTTTTCCAGGCCCACAAGTGTGGAACCTGTTCAATATAAAAAGAATGGGTATGATATAGTATAGCGGCCATCTCTTAATCAGCTTTCACCTCTTCCTTTTAGATCTGTCCCTTCCCCACTCAGGTGACTCTGGTGTCCTAAAGGAAGGGCTCATGACTCAACCTAGGCCAGTCAGAGGCTGAATCTTGAGAGAAGGCACAGTGGAGGAACTCAGCTGGAGATGGTCATCAATGGCCAGAGACCCCCAGAGTTGCTTCATTCCTGCCTTACTGAGCCCTGACATTTTAGCAATTCCTTCAAGGTTGTGAACAACCCAGGATACGTTAGAGAAATTCCTATTTTTGCTTATGTTAGCAAGAAGTCTACTGCTTGAACCAAAGAGCCCACATACACGCTGTTAGACTGACTGACATCTTTGAGTTTCCTCACCTGCACAGTGGGGGGTCTCTGAGGTCCCTTCCACCTCTAACCTTCTACAGTTCTAACAACAGGGCAGGTCCCAGCTGATGTGCTCTCCTGGCTCTGCAAATCTCCATAACCACTTGGTCATTACCACTCAGCACCCATACACCTTATACACGAATGGTGGGATTGAGAGATGCTTTAAAAGTCTTACATTTAGGTTATGAAACCACAAAGCTCTCCTTTGCCACTTACTACATCTCAGCAGTATTATTTTGGTAACAGCGTCACCACCCTCTCTGCTATGGTGCTGAGCATAAATAGAACATGAACATTTCCAGGAATTGTCAACTTGGCACTTCTTACAAGGAGTTAAGATTTCTTTTATAACATTAACAAAAATAAAGCCTAGGACTAAACTTCTTTTAGAGGTCACATTTCCTTCTCAATTAAAATTTAGTGTTTGGAAAAATACAATGTACCCTTTTTTTCCTCTGGGGAAAAAGTCCTCCAAAGAATCACATACATATACTCCTTGCTGTTCAAACTGAGGAACAAGTATAAACACAGCTGCCTATTAAAATTAAGCAAAGGCAAACATTCCTGCAGCTAGCTATAACAACAGCCTACAAGTTTGAACTACACCCATAAAAAGAGAAAGCTACCTTGCTAAGCGTATGGTTACACTCTTGAGGTTGTGCCACCAGAAGAGCTGGTTATTAGACCTGATGGCTTTCAGCTTTTGATAGCAAGATTTAAGAGCTACCAAAGTGGAACCTGATTCCAGTACCAGGAGAGCCAATGCTCCTATCTCCTAATCACAGTCAAGAAGATGTAGTCTTTTTCTACTCTCAAGGTAGCAAGTTGGGATAGGAGCAACCCAAGGGCTCTGTTCCTTGACCCCATATGGCCTCACATTAGACCTTGCTACCCAAAAAAGAATTAAAAAAAAAAAAAAGAAAGAAAGATGGGGGAGAGAGATACCAACCATGACTTAGTCTTTTTTTTTTTTTAGTTTTTTTTTTTTTTTTTTTTTTTAATTTGACAGAGAGACAGCAAGAGAGGGAACACAAGCAGGGGAAGCTTGAGAGGGAGAAGCAGGCTTCCCGCCGGGCAGAGAGCCCGATCATGACCTAGTCTTCTGACAATAGGCAGGAAAGAGAAAGACAGAGAAGCCTTTGGGGCTGCATGTATGGGAGTGACTGGAGTAGGGGAGGGAAGATGACTGGGAGCTGGTAAATGATGGATTCTGGAGCAGCCACTTGTCAGAAGTAGGAGGGAGAGAAAAGCACATCTTGAAAATGTGTTTTCATAGGCTATGAATTAGCGGGCTTTGAAGGGCCTGGATTCCAAATTTGGCTCTACTGGGTTGAATGAGTGACCTGAACAAGTGACTGAACATCTCTGTGCCTCCATTTTCTCATCTGTGCAGTAACAGTAATAAGACCACCTGTCTCACTGAGTTAGTGCCACGATTAAGTGAATTAATAAATGAAAAGGACCTGGACCAGTACCTGGCACAAAGTAAAGCCACCAATAAATATTATGATAGTTATTTTATTGGCTAAGCCATTCCCAGTCTTCCCAATTTTGTCTCTTTTCTCCTCTCATCCATCCTTAAGCCATCTTCAGCTCACTTTGCATCTGAGGGCCAGCATCCAACTCATTCTCCACTGGCACGTTCTGTCTCCATTTGGACAACTTGATCTACAGAGCACAAAGTATTCCGGATGGTTTATAATTACCTAACAATGTGAATAGGCAATGAGAATAATTCCCCCAAATCCAAACTTATCTGCTAACTCAAAACACTCCAGTCAATGTTGTTCTGTGTACATCGAACCCGTGTATCCCCACAGAGCTCTAATGGATTTTAGTACTGGTAGCAAATCACACACCTGTGTGGGGTCCGGGATTCTGGGACATTCTTGAGCAATAACGTTCAAGAAACTCAAAAAATTAAAAACACTTATGATTACGGAATCAAAACAAAACTACATATCTTTCTGTATCCATTCCTACCACCTTTCCACTTCACCTCACCAGAAAACAAGAACAACTCTTCAAGCAAATACATAACTTTGGGAAGCTCATGCTTGGGGAGCAACAAGTGACAAAGGAGCCACCCGCCTACTCAGCTGGTCAGATTTCAAGGTTCTCAACCCTGGCTGCACTTTAAAATAACTTCATGAGGCGTTCATGCATGTTCCTGCGCTTGCACGTGTGCACATGTGTGTGTATGTGTGTTTATAAGTGTGTGTGTGTGTGTGTGTCTTAATACCACTGCCCAAATCACACCTCCACAGATTTTGGCATGAACTGGCCTACGTCAAAGTCTAGGGATCAGTAGTTTTTTTAAAGCCAGGGTTGAGAAAGACTAAGCGAAATGAACCACAAAAGTCAATAGGGTGATTGATGTAGCCAAGTGGCCCATACATCCACAGGAGGGAGAAAAAAGCACAGTGAGAATTTCTAAGAGAAAAGAACATTAAATCCATTTTTTAAAGTGAAATGGAGGCATCCCTGCTGGGGAGAGGCCTGTCACATGGTTTGCTATTCCTAGAAAGAGCTACAATTAGCTGCCAACAGATGCATTATTTCATCAGTCCCATAAATACTCGATAAAAGTCTTCTGCTCTTCCTTTATGTCAACCTTGCAGGAGCAGGGCAGGGGGAATCTTCTGATAAAATGCAGTACTAAACTATAAAAATTTCCTTTTAAATGATTAAAATTAGCATTAATAAAAATAAAATATTTTAGCAAAATCTTATCCCAGTATACCTCTAAAAGCCCTTGAAAATTTTCCTCTTAAAACAAACAAAAGCAGGGGCGCCTGGGTGGCTCAGATGGTTAAGCGTCTGCCTTCGGCTCAGGTCATGATCCCAGCGTCCTGGGATCGAGTCCCGCATCGGGCTCCCTGCTCCTTGGGAGCCTGCTTCTCCCTCTGCCTCTCTCTCTCTCTCTCTGTCTCTCATGAATAAATAAATAAAATCTTAAAAAAAAAAAAAAAGCATTAGTACAATTGTTTAAAAGCTCATTTCAATTATTAATGCTACAGCAAAATATAATTCCATTTCAAACCCAGTGGGAAGTCAAGACTGCATAGCAGAAAAAATCCTAAATCAAGACTGGAAGCCTGGATTCTAGTTTGGCAATAAATTACATCAACTAACTATGTAATCATGGGCAAGTTGACTTAATCTCCATAGGCCTCAGCTTTTTCACAGAAAAATTAGATGATCTGTGAGTCTCTCGCGGCCTAAAATTCTGGGATACCAGAATATGTCTCCATCTTGCTGACTCCGAACATGTTTATAATTTACAAAACGTAAAATTAAGTCATTCTGGCAATTCTACTAATAAATTTAACCAATTCCCGGTCACTATGCATAATCTGAAGGAGCAAAACAATAAAGGACCTTGAATTTGGCACCATTTTCTATCTGAACTAGAGCTGGAGCCTTCCTTCCCCAACTATGCAACCAGGGGACAGCTCCTGCCCCAAACTCCTGGCTTTCTAAATGAAAAAATGCATGAAATGCATCTTTACAATTTTTGCCACATCTTCATACCATTATTTTCCTAGTATTTTTCTTTATGTGCTCATTTTTACTTAAGTAAAAGCAATGTCTTTTTAAAAGTAGCTTCATAAATAGAAAACAGTTTTACTTGCCATAAATGGAAGGAAACCATTAGACTAATGCAAGGGAAAGAAGGCAACTAACTCAATTCCAGCGAAATACTGTTGTCCACCGAAGGCATGAGACATAAGGAGCTTCTTCTCTTTGTTAAAAAGAAAAACTGGCAAGTGTCAAGAGAGATGCTACAGCAAAGGGAGGCTCTCACCTGGATGTCATCAGGATTGAAACAGAAAGAAAAAGGAAATGACTCTCTCACCATGTGATTCACTCCCATATCTGCATTTCATCTAAAATCATTTTGAGAACCACCCAAGATCATGGCTGTGCACACATCTCACGATTTGGGAAGCACAACAACGAATGGTCGAGACTGGGCCTTTGCTGACGTGTGGCGTGACTCAGCTCTCCGTGAGGAAGGTTCTTATCCCAGACAGGCCTGGGCTCTAGCCACACTGTCACTGAGGGCTCCCACCGGAGGGCCTGTGTCTCTGTGGTCCCCTCTATCTGAAACGGTCCTCCTCCAAGTACCCACTCTGTTGCAGAATTCAGGTCTCTGCTCCACATCCTCACGGTAGAGAGGCTTTCTCTGACCACCCTGTACGATGTGCGAAGCCCTTCCTCACCACCAGACACTGTTTTTCTTCATAGCGGTAGTATTCACTCATTCACTTCTGTCTATCCCCATCAGACTACAGCATATGGTGAGCTCTAGAAGAGCTGGGGCTTTGTTTCCCAACATCCTAGTACCTGATGTCAATACTCAATATTTCCTTAGTGAATAAATGAATCCCCTCAATTGATCTGGAGATCTTTCACATGTCTTTATTTCCTAGTGCCTGGTATCTAGTTGGTCCTCAGGCTGCGTATGATAATCACCCTGGGAATCTCTGCAGACTCTGCCCTTACCACAGGGAAGGGTCCTACCATGGATGCTGACCCACCACTCCCTCTTGAGTACACAGGATGCCACAAAGTGAACTCTACCCAGCCACAGCAGAAGTGCCTAGAGAGACCACAAGCTAGATGAACTGAGATCAACACCGAACTTATTATACGCAGAGTAGGGCCAATTCATGGTATGATTGGAGAATCCCAGGCTAGAAATCTCTCCAGTAAACCTATTACAATCCCTAAGGTTTTTGCCATTATTGCTCATAACTTTAGATGCATCCAAGTATACATCTGAGAGCCAGAGTAGATCTTGAGAGAGGAGCTGATGTGCCTCTGCATGGTCACACAGGGCCAGCTCCGAGAGGAACAGGCTGAGCCCTGGAGCTCTTGGCTAGAGGGAAAACAGACCAGCCCTGCATCCTGCGCCAGTGAGGGCAGCCAATGTCAGGGCATAGGGTCTGCGGTGAGGACCGGCTCAAGCGCAGGCAAAGTTGAAGCAAACAGCCTCAGGAGGCGAGAGTGTTGAGGCATCTGATGCTAACATACGAGGCACTGAGCTGTGTTCCAAGACATCTGTCCTTCATCCTCGCCAGTGGCTAAGAGGACGTAAGGCCAGAATCTAGCCTACAGAGAAGGGGGGGGGGGAAACTCCCAAGCCTAACGTAAGACTGGAATTAAAGGCAAAGTTGCCAGGCTGACTGGTAAGTGAGAATCACAGCAGAGACCCAGTCCCACAAACAAGGCCAACACAGTGGAACAGGGAGTCCTGGAGCCCAGGAGTCACTCCCACCATGACTTAGCCTAAGTCCCACCAGCTGGTGGGACCAGGGCTGCCATAAACCTCTTTTCCAGACCCAGACTAGCTCAGGCACTAGGGAGAGCCTGTTAGCAGACAGGGCCCACGAGCAGTAGAAAGCAAGCAGGTAGGCACACGCTGCCTACACCCAGACTCAGCACTGTTCTCATCTCCTAAAAGACCAGACAGGAGCCCACAGACGATTGCCAGCTGATCTACTGTCTACTCTGCGACCTTGGCCAGCAACGGACACACTGTGAAGTGTCCCTTCGGCAGTGCCAAGCTGGATTAAGTAATTTTATTGCCAGAATTTCTCTTCTAAAATATAAGAGTCCTCACAGGGTGAGAAAAACACAAAATCAATTATGCATTAACATCTTAGACTTTTTTTTTTTTTAAACATAAATAGGAAGACCCATCAGCTAGGTAGGCTCTGAAAGAACCAAAGGTTTAAGGTGCTCTTCTATGTTTTGGGATTTGCTGGGAGTAGTTTAAGAGACCAGAGAAGATTAAGATACAACTGGATTCTTCTCTAATAAAAAGCAACTAAGTAGGATCTATCACCAAATATCAAAATTTACAAGTGAAACACAGAAATTAAACAAGCAAAGAGGAAACCAGGATTCTCTGAGAAGCCCAAAACAAGAACACTTTTTAATAAAATTAAATCAGTTCATTCTTGGAGACGTTTCGGCCTTTTGGCCAAAGAGAAAGCCATTTCTGCCCGTTGGTTCTCAGACATCCCAGGAGGAGACCACCAAATCTACACAAATTAATTAATAATGACAATGAAAATGAGCAAAAGATCAGACAAGGTTAACATATACACATAATATATAAGCACCACATCTTCCTACAGTTTAGTTCCTCAAAATTCAAAAATGCCTTTATAAAAATTTAAATGGTCTTTTTAAAAGCTTATTAAAATTACTCTTACAACAATGGAGAAGCACAGGGTCCTGGGAAATAGACCTCTGCGTCCATCAGCATTTTTTACAGAAATATTAAATTGAAGGCATATCAACTCTGACAGTCCAGGATTTTCAAAAAAACAAAACAAAACAAAACTTAGGTTTTCAATTAATTAACTCCCAATGAATTTTAGAATTAAAATATCACCATCAACTTAATTAAACATTAAAAGTTTAAGGTCCCAAATAAGAGAAGGCTGTTAAAATATATCTTTCCCAAATAATTAACTAATTAGTTAATTTAAATTAAGTCTATCATTTCCTCCATCCCCTATTCTCTCACACACATTATATTTTTTATTTGTATCTTTATATATCTTGCTAAAACTTATGGTATTGCAGATTTTCCGTAAGTGGATTTTAAAAGTGATTTTTATGAGGGAGAAAACTACAAAGTGAAGAATCGAATGATAAACTTCAAATTCAGGATTTACCAGTAAGTAGGGGTTGGGGCCGAGGTAGGCCTAGGAAGGAACACCCAGGGTCCTCAAAGGCAATGGTAATATATTTTTTTAAAACTGAGTAATGGGGAGACAGATGTTCACTGAACCATTATTCTCCATACCTTACTTGTATTTTATAATCTTACTTAAAATACTCAATAATTAACAAAACTTATTTTAAAAGTAAGTTTATGTTATTATCATTGCAGAAGGTATATAGAAACGTATGTAAATCAAACTCTCTTGAAAACATTTTTCAATAGCCGTGTTACTCGGACAAAAAGTAAAACAAGAGTACTTAAAATTTGTACAGCAGCCAACCTATCCTTCCATTTGAACACTTCCACAGAACTAACAAATTAATATTTTTCATGCAGACACACTCAATTTTTTCTCACATTATACTGTTTCATTCTGCTTACTTTAAAAAACTTTAGTTGTCCCTCAACTTCCATGTAACTTTCACCATTTGGTAAAAAACATCATAATTTTTTTCTTGTTCTCTAAATAAATCTGAAAAAATTAAAATGGGGTCACACCTCTATGAACAACATACAACAGGATGAGTTACATCACCCAAAATGATTGTAAAATTAAATGAAATATTTTGGTAGTAACGGGGTTTCGGTTCGCTTGTTTTGTTGTTTCCAACTATCTGGTGCCAAGAGGAATCTCTAAGTCAAATACGAGGAAAAGACACCGGATACCCTAATACTTCTCTTAATGTGTCCCCAGGTCTTTGTTATTTATTCTGCTTTCAGTAAAGTGGTAGAAATGTCTTAGATACTTTAGTTTGGATTTGTTCACACATCTGAAGTATTTAATTTTGTAAGGACACTCGAACTTGAAAAGTCCTGGGGCCCGGAAAGGACAGCTACTTTCAGTATTTCAAAAAGCCTAAAACACATTTACCTGTAATTCGGCCATGCTAGAAAATGAAAATGTGTTTGCTTTCTTCCCCTGGGATTTAACCAAGCTTTCCTAAGTTCAGTGGTTACCTCACGCAGAGCAGATATTCAGACATATGTCATTAATAAAAATAGAAGGATTCATCATGATTAGTTAGTAACTGTGGTCTGAAAAATCATTCAAAATATGAGGTCCATGAAAAAGAAAACCCCAAAACAAAAACAAAATATGAGGTCCATGGGGCGAAAATAATAAAATTGGTCTTTTATTACTGGCATTTTTTTTTAACCAGTTTTGTTGGTATTTTTAAAACTGCAACAACAAAGTCTGAGGACCACTGTCTGGGAGGAGTTCTAACTATCACTGCTTTCAAAATCTCCGGAGAATGTTGATTTCCTAACTATTCCAAAATTTGCAAAGTCAACTTTCAATTTTTTATTTTTTAATTTTCTTTTTTAATTAATTAATTTTATTTTATTTATAGATTTTTTTTTTTCAGGCAGTTCAGTTCTCTGCTCCTCCAGCTTTATAAAACAGTAAAAGTCATGGAGTTGTTAAGAGGGAAAATGTTTCACATCACATCTTCTTCCTGCTACAAGCCAGGCTCGTAGCACTGGGACTGTTTCTCTTCTCCATAGCTTCCAACTTTCTTTAAAATCAAAATGCGACCCTCCCCAAACTACTATTCTTATAACAGTAAATGCTCTGGGTGTCTGAAAAAAGCCAAACTAAAAAAGACTGACTTTAAATCAATAACCTTTAAAAATTTACTTAACCAGCTTTCAAAATAATCCCCTTTGGCCATGCAGGATAGCCTAGGGAACAGGTGCAAGGCGTGCCTTCCTAGAGGCTGTCTCCTCCTTCATGAAGCTGACCTTTTCCAGCAGCTCTGGCACCCCACGAATCAGTTATCAGTAAGCCTAAAGCCTGCTTTCCCATCTGCACTTTCCAAATGGCTCCCAATGCCAAGCGCTGAGATATGACCTGGCTCTCAGATGAGAACATGCCTCCCAAGTGACTTGCCAAGTTTCCCTGGAAGCATTTTCTAAATGTATTCTCTGACCTCCCTCCTCACCCTCTTGATCACAGCTCATTCTTCCTTCCCTGCACTTCCTAATTCCACCTCCTCATCCCGTGCCTCCAACACCCTGTGCCTCAGTCCAAACTCCTTACCCACCCCCAGCCTAAAACCCCACCTTCACATCCAAAGGACACAGTTTTGACAATTTTGCACCTGGTTTGCAGTGATCTTTTTGAGGCCTACCTGCAGGCAGCTCAGTTATGGATTCTTCCCTTGCCTTCTCCAGCTTCTCCCTAACCCAGGGAAATTCCTGCAAGGAATCTAGGAATGCATCAAATGCTTTAGGACCTCTGGAAGGTAGGATATCCAGCAGCAGCATTGTTTTCCGGAGGCCTGTGGCTTGAGCTTTGATTTCTTGAACATGGTTTTCTGTCAGGACCCCTTCCTGGTAAAGATACTGAAGAACCAGTCCCTCCACCAGTACCTCCGCACCCAGCTCCAGGCGAAGGGAGCGAAGCACTTGCTTGTCTCTAGCCTCCATTTCTCCCTGGGAGAAGACAAAATAGTAGCTCAGATTACAGGGAGCTCACCAACCCCTAAAGACAGTGTCCTACATGCGGTGCAAGCTCCTTAAGGTCAGGTACAACTTGGAACCTTAGCAGGGTGCCAGGCCGTGGTGTTTGGTACACAGCTGTTAAGCCAAAGCGAAGTAATTTTGAATGTTTCCGAAGATAATGAACAACCCTGAATACGAATCATCCTTTCTACTTTTGCTTTCCACACAATGGAATCCTAGCTCCATTCCTTGCTTGATCAAGAGATTTGGAAAAAACTGGGCCATGGACCCTGCTTAAAAAGCAACTTTGAAAATTACAGAGCAGCTTTTCATTTTAACATACTTAAAAAGACACGGTGCCTTTATTTTAGCATAGCCTTCATCAGATATACCCCAATACCAAGGAAGCTGCCAATAAGCATGCAGGTGCTCTTCTGACCATGGGCATTTGCTGAACCTGCATAGCAATGGGAGTGGGCGCCCGAAACCGGTAGGTACCACTAAGTTAAGGTTCTTTTCCTTTAAGAGAAAAGCCCTATACACCCTCACCTCCAAGAAAAATATTTATTGTGTGTGCCTCTACAGTAAACCTTATATATGGTCACAGACTCCACCCCTGCCCTCTAAGGATTCCGAAACCCTATCACAACACTGCCCGGACCACACACGTATGGGACATTTGGTGGGGACTTATTTTTTCTTTACAAGGAAAAAATGTCCACACGCCAGCCCTGGTCAGTAGCCACGCACGATTTTAAGGCCTGCGTTCAAGACCACTGCCCCGGCTTGAGGGCGCTGGTGCGGAGGCCATGAAGGTAAAGCAGCGGCGCGGCGTGGGGGGAGGCGGCAGATGGCGCTTCCAGGCACCCACAGAAAGTACAAGCGGCCGGCGACCCGACCCCACTCCTTCGAGCAGCCCTCGGGGAAGTCGGGGAAGTCCGGGCGGTGGCAGGTGAGGGGCAGGGTGTGCGCTTTTGGCTGCCAACGCCCATCTGGAACTTTTTGTTCCCTGCCTCGCCAGCTGAAGTCCTGTTGTGTTACGAACAGGAAGAACCGGGAGGAATTTTCGGGGCAATCCGACAAGCTCAGAAGTGGGTGCTGGCAATGATCCTCAGAGCGGACGGAAGGGGTAGCGGCCCCCGGCATCCCTACCGCCACCCCAACCCGGGCCCGGCTCGGACATGCTGCGAACAAATTAGCGGGGGCGGGGAGCCACGCAGGGCCCAGGCCGCAGGCTCCACCGTGCGGGGCCTTAGAGAAAAAATGGATACGGGGTTTCTGATTTCCTGTTACTTACGTCTGCAAACACGTATATTTAAAAAAAAAAAAAAAAAAGAAAGAAACCGCAACCGGAATCCAGACTGTTAGGGAACCTGTACCATAAGCACCATCTTTGTTGAAGGCGAAAGCCGTGAACAGGAAGTGTTGTCTCCATCTTTCTTAAGGGCAAACACAGGAAGTGCTGTAGCCATCATTATTGGGGGGAGGGGACAAGTGTCGGACTGAAGCCTTTTCCGCCATGTTTGCTGTGGGTAAACAATAAAGCGGCCTGGAGATGGAAAATAGCATCACTTAGGGGGTTACCTAAGGAAAGTAGTATTTTAACACAGGAACTCCACAGTCTTGCACACAACTGACATAATAGATGGTCAGGTCTCAAAAGTCACCTTATCGGGCGCCTGGGTGGCTCAGTCGTTAAGCGTCTGGCTTCGGCTCAGGTCATGATCCCAGGGTCCTGGGATCGAGTCCCCACATCGGGCTCCCTGCCCCGCGGGAGGCCTGCTTCTCCCTCTCCCACTCCCCCTGCTTGTGTTCCTGCTCTCGCTGTCTCTCTCTCTGTCAAATAAATAAATAAAATCTTAAAAAAAAAAAAAAGTCACCTTATCAGCGTAGCCTTCCATGACCACTCTATTTAAAATTGCAACATTCATCTCCTGCACTCCCCATCCCTTTTCCAACTTTGTTTTTATCTGTAGCATGTACACCATCTTATTAAAACTTTTACTTAATTATCTGTCATTCGTTTCCCTCCACTAAAATGCAGGGTCGTTTATATCTTAGATCACAAGAGTTCCTGCCCACAAAGAGATTATACATCAGTAAATTATTCAGTTACAGCAACCAGCTAGCTACTCAGGAAAGAAAAGGAATGGTCACGGGGAAGTGGGGATATTCACAATCATTAGAAAGGCTGGAAGAGGCCTGGGCATCCGAGAATGACTCCCTAGACAATACTGCCTAACTGACCACAGTCGGGAAAGCCGATCCCCATCTCTTCTCAACAGACAGATCAAGTGACTTGACATCCCCATCTCTTCTCAACAGACAGATCAAGTGCGGAAAACCCAAGGTCTCCACAGCTGTATTTGCCAGCAACATCAGAACAGCACCTGCAAATCTTACTCTGATGTTTGCAATCGGTGAGACCTATTTCAAATGCAGAACATTCGCAGCAAGGGTGTCTGGAGCATGTGGTTTGGAGTTTTCCAGCCTCTGAAGCACAGAAAGACATTCTAAAAAGAGAATGGCTGTTATTGGGGGGTGACCTGCTGAGTTCACCACACTTTTCATTGGAAAGCAAGACAAATACATGATCCAAATATAGAGACATATCTGAATATCAAAAGGAGGGTCATTCCTGAACTCCTTTATGAAATGGGGCAATCAATAAGCATATTCATTGATTCACTTTTAAAGCAATTGGGTGATATATGCAGAAAGTCGTATACCTGCTAAAAATTCGTTGACCGGGTAACAGGAAAAATACCTCAAATATCATTATTTCTATAAAGGTTCTCTCAACCAACACCGCTAGTGGAAGATGAAAATCTTTGTAAGCAAATCAATGGAAAGCAATTCTAAACCTCCCTCCTCAAAACCTTTTTGTAACCAGTTTAAAGTGTTACTATACCAATATACCATTTTATTATACCAGTGGTGACAATTTTTTTAATGGGTGGCAAGTATTATTATTAGCATTTTTTTTTTTAAGATTTTATTCATTTGACAGAGAAAGAGAGAGAGCACACAAGCAGGGGGAGTGGCAGGCAGAGGGAGAGGGAGAAGCAGGCTCACCACTGAGCAGGGAGCCCAATGTGGGGCTCGATCCCAGGCAGCCGTTCAACAGACTGAGCCACCCAGGCACCCCTATTATTAGCATTTTACATATGTGAAGACTGGAATCAAAGTGGACAAATGACCTAGTGAAAATTTCACAGCTAATATATGCCACACCTGAATTCTAACCAGGTCCTTCCAATTTCATGCCCTTTCCAATACCCAGTTTACCACACGGCCATGTACGGTGAAGAGTCTGTTGTTCTGACGACAACCAGAAAATTGACAAATCATTCTGGTGCCACCTCCCACTTGATACTCCTGAGTTCCTAGTACTCTCTTCACTCTCTACCTATTTTTTTCTTTTCTCTCCTCTGGAACTGCTTTCCTTTCCTGGGAAAGGTTTATCTTTTGTATGTGGACAGGTATTAGCAACGTTCTCTGCCTTCATCCAGATAAAGTGCAGATCTCTTGCGATACTAGCAATAGCTGAGGTTACAGACTTTTGGGTGTAATTTTTCCAACTATAAACTTTGATAATTTTCAAACATATACTAAAGTTGAAACATATAACACAAAGCACACCCATATAAAACTACCTAGCTTAAAACACTTCCTAATGACATGTTCTATTTGGAAAGGCTTGAGATCTTCTGGGAACTAGAAAGAGACATTGATGATGAGTCCAGGGAGCCAAAAGTGAGTTCCATGAGAGTTCACAGAAGAGAAGAAAAGAGTGTAAGAGGCAGCAAGAGAAGAGTTAGTGCAGGAGCTGAGGGGCATGGAGTCCAGATGGTGAGCAACCTAAGAGGTTGGCTATTAAGGATCTGACTTTTAAATCCATAAGGTGAAGCCCCTGATCATTAAATTCCTCTTCCAATGGCAAATTTAGATGAGCATTCATGTTGCCCCCAAAGCAACTAGGCTGACTGATTGACTAGCCAACTACCCTCAGTCAGCTCTTTGCAGGATCACCACCCCACATTACCATACGGTGATACTTCTGAGCAGCAAGCCAGAGGTTCAGCTTCACTAATATAAATATCTAAGGACAGCAGCCTAAAAAGTCAAACACAGATCAGAATCACTATCACAGATGATTACTCCTCCACTCTGTTTTTTCCCTCTCTGTAGGCTGGAAATGTGCCCCCACAGAGGATTAAGCACCTGTTACCCAGTGGTAACAAATCTATTTTCAGGAAGGACAGATATTTCCCTTTTTCTCTTTCCCCTACTGTGTTTACTTGTGTCAAGTTGTATACCCATTGTTAGTTTGCAAAATAAAGAGTCAAAAAGAACAAATGTAGTATTTTTCTGTCTTCCAATTTGGTCTTTAGTTCTGCAAATTTCAAAACAAAAATCAAAGGAGTCAGACATTTTCAGTTCTTCCTGTTTCATGAATGTGGAAATTAAGCCATGGGGAAAAAGAGATTCTTTTCAGGCATACTTGAAACAGTTCCAGAAATAGATCATGACTTAAATTACAAAGAAACTTCGATAAATTCCAAAAAATCAACAGCATACAAACTATGTACTCCACCATTTCACAATAAAATTAGAAACTTTAACAAAAAGATACCTTCAATAAATCCCATAAGCTTAGAAACTAAATGAAATAACTCTTAAGGGGTGCCTGGGTGGCTCAGTCGGTTAAGCATCTGCCTTCAGCTCAGGTCATGATCCCAGGGTCCTGGAATCAAGCCTCACATCGGGCTCTCTGCTCAGTGGGGACTCTACTTCTCCTTCTCCCTCTCCTTCTGCCCCTCCCCCTGCTTGTGCTCTCTCTCTCTCTCTCTCTGTCAAATAAATAAAAAATAAATCTTAAAAAATATAAAAATAATAAAATAACTCTTAAGCTCTTTATTTAAAAAAAAAAGCCACACACTTCAGTTGGTACAGCCATATGGAAAATAGTATGGAGAGTCATAAAAAAATTAAAAGTAGATCTGTCATATGATTCAGCAATCCCATTTCTGAGTATAGATTCCAAAGGAAATGAAATCAGTATCTGAAACAGATATCTGTACTCCCATGTTCATTGCAGCATTATACACAATAGCCAAGATATGGCATCAACCTAAGTGTCCACTGGTAGATGAATGGATAAAGAAAATGTGAGATTATATGTATATGTGCCTGTATATTTTTGACTATACATATATTTGGCCCTTAAAGAAGAAGAAAATCAGACCTATTAGAATGACCAAAACTCAGAACTCTGACAACACCAAATGCTGATGAAGACGTTGTGCAACAGGAACTCTCATTCATTGCTAGTGGGAATGCACAATGGTAGAGCTACTTTGGGAGACAGTTTGGCAATTTTTTACAAAACTAAATATACTCTTATCATATGATCCAGCAATTGGTATTTACTCAAAGGTGTTGAAAACATGTTCATACAAAAACCTGACACGAATATTGATAGCAGCTTTATTCACAATTGCCAAATTTGGAAGCAACCAAGATGTCCTTCAGTAAGTGAAGGGATATTTACACTGCCACACATCTAGACAGTGGAATATGATTCATCCCTAAAAAAGAAATGAGTTATCAGGCATGAAAAGACATGGGGGAACCTTAAACACATACTACTAAGTGAAAGAAGCCAATCAGAAAAGACTCTATACTGTATGTCCCAACTATATGACATTCTAGGAAAGGCAAAACTATGGAAACAGTAAAAAGATTGGTGGTTGCCATGAGATTGGGGGAAGGTATGAATAGGGGAATCACAGAGGATTTTTAGGGAAGTAAAAATACTCTATGCGATGCCATAATGATGGATACATGTCATTATCCATTTGTCCAAACCCAAAGAAGGTAGAACAGCAAGTGTGAACCCCAAAGTAAATTATAAACTTTGGGTGATTATGATGTGTCAATGTAGGGTCATCAATTGTAACAAATACTACATTATCCTCTGCTAGAGGATGTTGATAATGAGGAAGTCTATATATGTGTGTGGGGCAGTGGGTATATGGCAAATCTCTATACCTTTCCTTCAGTTTTGCTGTGAACCTTAAACTGCTCTAAAAAATAGTCTTAACCAAAAAAAGAGAGAGAGAGAAGGAAATCTTGTCATACACTACAATATGGATGAACATGGAAGTTATTATGCTAAGCAAAATAAGCCCGATACAGAAAGACAAATACTGCATGATCTCACTTATATGTGAAATCTGAAAAAGTCAAACTCACAGAAGCAGAAAGTATAAGGGTGGTTGCCAGGGGTTGGGGGTGGGGAAAATGGGGAGATGTTGGTCAAAGGCTGCAAAGTTTGAGTTATGCAGGACAAGTAAGTTCTGGATATCTAATGTAGAGTATGGTGGCTATCATTAATAGTATATTGCATACTTGAAATTCGCTGAAAGAGTGGATCTTAAATGTTCTGACCTCACATAAAAAAATGATAGCTATGTGACATGATAGCTATGTTAATAAGCTTGATTGTGGTAATCAATTTACAATGTATACATATATCAAAATATCACATGTACTCCATAAATGTAAATAATTTTTATTTGTCAAATATATCTCAGTAAAGCCGGGTACAAAAAGTCACACACTTTTGACCAATAGAGTATAGAAAGGAAAAAAAAAAAAAAAAACTTTATAGCAGAGAAACCTAGCAGACACCACCTGGACCAAATGATTGAGGTTAACATCACCAGAAGTAACTCATATTGATCTCATGTGCCCCAATATGATGTGACAAGACGGGCATATCACCTCTATGCTATCCTTCCCCAAAATTCATAAGCTCAGTCTTTTCATGAGGAAACATCAGATGAACCCAAATTGAGAGACCGTCCACAAAATATCTGACAATTACTATTAAAAAATGTCAAAGTCAGGGTGCCTGAGTGGCTCAGTTGTTAAGCGTCTGCCTTCGTCTCAGGTCATGGTCCCAGGGTCCTGGCATCGAGCCCCGCATCGGGCTCCCTGCTCGGTGGGAAGCCTGCTTCTCCCTCTCCTGCCTCCCCCTGCTTGTGTTCCTGCTCTCGCTGTGTCTCTCTCTGTCAAATAAATAAATAAAATCTTAAAAAAAAAACAGTGTCAAAGTCATGAAACTGTCACAGACTGGAGAAGAATAAGGAGATATGACAACTAAAGGAAGGGATGAAGAAAGGGATAGAAGAGAGGAGGAAAGAAGTAGAAAAGGAGGATGGTGAAGGATGTGCCCATGTCAGGTAGATATGAAGACTTCTGGACCTGAATTCTTATTTCCCATTTTATGTTTGCTATTTTCTGAACATGCAATAGGAATCTCACGTAGCTTCTCTTCCTCATACTCTCCCATCCCCCCAAAAAGAGTTAAGAACAGAATTTGTCAAAGGAAATATAGGCCTCTATTTCTGTAACTGTAAATCCTAAAACTATACTTGGAATATGCAGCCATACTAGACCCTCTTTCTGTATAACTCCTGATATTATGCTTTAAATAATATTACCTGAATTGTGTGTACTAATTAATTATTCTTTTACTAAGTTATGAATTCTAATGATTCCTTAAGTTCTCTAATATTTTGTTTTGATCTTAGGTTAATTATTGCTTTTTGTAAAAATTCTGGGAGAGTTTATAAAAACCTAAATGATAAATCTTTTTAAAGTGCCAAATAGCACCTGACTCTTGGTTTCAGTTCAAGTCATGATCTCAGGTTCATGAGATTGAGCCCTGCATCAGGCTCCCCACTCAGCAGGGAGTAGGCTTCTCTCCCTCTTCTTTTGCCCCTCCCCCTGCTTATGCTCTCTCTCTCTCTCTCAAATATAAATAAATACATCTTTAAAAGAGCCAAATGCAATATTATGCAAATTATCATGTACTAATGTAATATCCCAACAATATTTTGGGGGATTTAAAGTATTATAAGACTTTAGTGATTTATAATACTAGGATTACTACAATTTATTCATAATTTAACAAGTTTTTATTGAGCATTTACTGTGTTAGGATCACCTAGGGCTAACATTCTGAAAGAGAGATATAGTCTCTCTTCACAGAGCTTGGAGTCTAGAGGAGACAAACATAAACAAGGAAACAAATAATAATTAATAATTACAATGCAATGCAATTACAATTACAATGAAGGAAGAGTGCTTCGATAAGAAAAACTGGTCAGGGGGCTAGAGGAGGGGAGCAGATTTCAACTGAGTCTCCAGAGAAAGCCTCTTTAAGGAGGTGAACGCTCCTATTTGTCTTCAAAAAACTTGCAGTAGTTATAAAACTGTACTATATACATTTAAAAGATGGATAAGCAGCCAGTAAAGAATTTAAGATATTAGGGCATACTAAAATAAGTTCTCAGTTTCCTGGTATTCACAATAAAAAGAGAAAACCATTTGTAGTGTGTAGTTCCCATCTCAGAAAATACACTGAGTCATCTAAAAAGACTAACATTTCTCCAATGCAGGTTTCAGGCAGGAATTTATCATGGGATTCTTTATATAAGGGACATCAGATCAATTAATATGATGATTGTCCTGTGTTATTTTGTATAAGATACCAAAATGTTGTTCAAATGTACCTTCCTGGTATTAACCCAACATAAGCAGAAGATAATACAATCTAGGTCTGACTTCCTGGTGGTGTAACTAAATGAGAAACTAGTAAATGAATGTCAAGTACTAGCTAACGACCAAACCTAAGTCTTCTGAATGGCAAAATTTAATAGCTAAGTTCCCTGCCGAGTATCTACTGGGCTCACATCATGTACCATTGATTGAAGAGAAATCTATACACTTCGGATAGCAGACGTAGGGATTAACTCTACGTTTCGTAACCAACCTTCTATTTAGTAACCAACCTTCTATTTTTGTTCAAGGAAAGTGACAGAGAAGCAAGCTATGCTGGCTGCAGGGAAAAGAGTCAAGATGTTGCTCAAGGAACACCACCACCACACATTTGAAACTGTTTAAGCATATAGCCAAGCGTTTGGCTGAGACAACAGAATTGACATCCTAAAGCACCAAGAAATTATCACCTCCCCCCAAAAAACCCTAAGTATTTCCATATTTGGCCACACTGACCAAAAAAAAAAAATTCACATAGAACTTACTGAGTGTTTCTTTCCAAGCAGAACTTCATCATCATGATGGGTCTGCCAGGATGATTTATCAGTAAATGTACCAAGTACTTGAATGAACGAAGCTTTTATCCGAGTTTATTTAATAAAGTCCATTTAAAAATTAGACAATGACTACTAAATATAATGATTTTTGTTTCCACATAATTGATGCCAGGCTGTTCTTTCTGACAACAATCCACCAAAACATTCAGCTGCATCTTAATAAAGCAAATACAACCATTAGCCCAGAAGAGGCACTTCCCTTCCTTCCCATTTGCACTGATAAGTGGGCATCCATCCAACCCATGCACCAGCTACACAGGAAGTAGAGAATTTTGAACAAATAGTGGATATTAATATTGAAGCATTAGAAATGTTCTTCAGGGAGACTGTATTTGATTTAATAGGGAAAAGAAATCAGCCATTAAAAGTGCTGATGGATTCTTTATGTCTTTTGTCCCCAGATAATGAGGAGGCGAATGCTGGGGTGCTTGGAGTACCAGTCAACTACCAGTATGATATGGGCTGAAATAAGCTTCTCTCTGTACCATGGAAGCCCTCCCATTGCCCAGTAGAAGGGAGGGGAAAAGACAAAATGGTTTTAGACTGTGGCCTACTTCACCAAATTCATCTGGCCCACATAGATCTCCTAATGGCCAATGGCCTAAGAACATCAGATATGCAGAAAGAAAAAGAAATACACTTTCCTTGTGACCTTGGAGAGGTTTGTTCTCCTCTTGAGTGGCAGCTTTAGACTGTCTTCTCTTGGGAACAGAGAACTGATTTTCCATTTTTGTGGTCTCCACTCAAATCATCTATTTTACTATGAACACAGCATGTGTTCAGTAAATATGTTTGGCCAACAACATAACTGGTTCTTCTGATTTCATTTTTTTTTAAAGATTTATTTTATTTATTTATTTGAGAGAGCGAGAATGAGAGAGAGTACATGAGAGGGGGGAGGGTCAGAGGGAGAAGCAGGCTCCCCGCTGAGCAGGGAGCCGGATGTGGGACTCGATCCCGGGACTCCAGGATCATGACCTGAGCCGAAGGCAGTCGCTTAACCAACTGAGCCACCCAGGCGCCCCTGATTTCATTTTATACATAGTAGTTAATATGGTGCCCTGCAGTGGGCACTCAAGAATATGGGTCAAATGAATGCATATAAGACCAGTGTATTACAACCAGGCTTCTTTTTGGGCTCCAATTATATAAACTAAAGAATGTAAGAAGGTCAAAAATTCCTTTCAATTCATTTTTATGTGGATAATTCTACACAAGTTATATGTTATTACTCTAAAGTTTTGTTATGGGGTACCTGGGTGGGCTCAGTCAGTTAAGCGTCTGCCTTCGGCTCAGGTCATGATCCCAGGGTCCTGGGATCGAGTCCCACATCGGGCTCCCTGCTCAGCGGGGAGCCTGCTTCTCCCTCTCCCTCTGCCCCTCCCCCTGCTTGTTTTCTCTCTCTAAAAATAAATAAAATCTCCATAAAAATTCCTTGAGATGGATTTTTATAGTCCTGGATTAAACCTAGAACACAGATCCATAGCTTCCCCAAAAATGAATATGCAAAACCTTATTGAACTCCTTTATTCAGAGAACAGAAAATGTGAACTATTGTCAGAGCCTCCCGTGAAAATTAGTTCTCAACTGCTGATTAGTGCTCTGAAGAATAATGAGTGTTATTGTTGCAGGTTAGATTCTATTAAACACTTTCCATTTAATAATTCTGCATCAGACCGAACAAAGAAGAATTTTCGCTCCGGCGCAGGCCAGGCCTGGTTTTGTTGCTTAGCAATGGGCTGCAGGTACCGTTACAACATTGTGTTTTCCTCTTCAAAAAGGGACAGTGTGTCACAGGTACTTTTTAACTTTACCAGAGTGCTCTCTTGAAGAAGGATTAATAATCATTTTGTATCTAATCTAGGAGCCTAAAAATTCTCATGTTGAGAAGCTTTCTTTTAAGACGTTTAAATGCACTTTGCTCCTTCTTCAAAGTGAAGCTTTATGATTCACAGTCACTGAAGCAACTTCTGGAGGGATTCATCTTTCCGACAAAGAGCCATCCATCAGTTAATACATAGCGTAGAGGGCCTTGTCCGTGTTCAGCGGTGGGAGCTGAGCAAGTGGGAGATTCAAAAGATGCATAAAAGGATATCTGTGGACACATTCTGGAAAAGAGCAGGTCTACATAGTATAAAGACGGTGTCTCCTTCATGAAATTTATGATGCATAAGACAGATATGATTAACTTGGAAGAAACAGTAGCAAACCATATAAGACAGTATGCAATTAGTTACTAAATTATGAGGCACTCCACCACAAGCCTTTTAAGGATTCAGAGAGAGCAGAGACTAATAAGAAGAGATGGCATTTATCAAGTGCTTCCTATATGCTGGGCACTTCAGATGCATTATCTCTTTTAATGTCACAACAGTCCTGTGAAGTCGGAATGATTATTATCCTCATTTTCAGATGAGGACACTAAGGTTAATTAGCTTGCGAGTAAACAAACCCAGGTCTGGGTTAAGCAAAGGAGAACTTGGTGGAGTGTGGCTGGATAGAGACTCACCCATCATGCTGCCCTTTTCCCTGGCATCTCTCTGCATTATTCATAAATACAGGGCCTAATTCTTACTTCCTGAGGGGAAAGACCTGAGCTCTAATTCATGCTCATAAACCATGGTGAATACCTCTCCTTTCAGCCCTTTCAGCCAAAAGAAAGTCTTCTGGGACAAAGGTAATGGAAGAAGGATTTCTTTTTACAGTATCTTTGAACAATGAGTTCTGTAGAGTGATGCATGATTTGCATAGAAGTAAGTACGTTGACCTATAAATGCACACCCCGTGTTTTTGTAACAGCAGAATCACATCAGCCTTCCAGATTTGAATTGTTCAGCATCTCTATCCAAACAACACTTCTTTTTGATTGCATCAGCAACACCCTGGACCTATTCTGATGAACTTTTTCAACTTAATTATTCGTTGAATTTTATCTCCAGCTGTGTCTTAAAGTGCCCCAACTCTCCAAATAATGGTGTATCATTCCACCCCCAACACTCTGCCCCTATTTCCCATATACACTTGGAAAAACACAGAAGATAAGTAGTCATGTTTTGCAGAATGTTTTTAAAATGAAAGGTAAGAACGGTTGCATCTCCTCCCAGCCAGACAGGTTGACGGAGCTTATCAGGGCAAACCCAAACTCCAGGCCTACCACTTTGTCCATTATCTTAAAATATCTCTGAAAATTTTGTAGAAAGTAGAGATAAAAGAGCATAAATGGTTAATATTTAAACTACTACTGAGCCCTAGGTTGGGAATAAAGAATCCTGAATTCCAGAACTGTTTCTGTCCAAGTTCTGAGGCTTTCAGAGTTTATAAAGTGCAAGGGACAAGAATGAAGAAATCTGACACTATCCAGCACTATCTGGGATACACTGAAGTGAGAACTCTCATAGGCACCCAATGGGTTTCTTCTACACAGCAAGGAAACCATCAACAGAGTGAAAAGGCAGCCTATGGAATGAGAGAAGATATTTGCAAACCATATCTCTTACAACCTTATCTCTTAATATCCAGAATTTATAAGGAACTCCTAAAACTCAACAGCAAAGTAAACAAATAGCTCCATTTAAAAATGGGCAAAAGAGGGCGCCTGGGTGGCTCAGTTGGTTAAGCGACTGCCTTCGGCTCAGGTCATGATCCTGGAGTCCTGGGATCGAGTCCCGCATCGGGCTCCCTGCTCGGCAGGGAGCCTGCTTCTCCCTCTGACCCTTCCCCCTCTCATGTGCTCTCTGTCTCTCTCATTCTCTCTGTCTCAAATAAATAAATAAAATCTTTAAAAAAAAAAAATGGGCAAAAGATGGGATGCCTGGGTGGCTCAGTCTATTAAGCATCTGCCTTCGGCTTGGGTCATGATCCCGGGGTCCTGGGATCAAGCCCCGCATCGGGCTCCCTGCTCAGCAGGAATACTGCTTCTCCCTCTCCCACTCCCCCTGCTTGTGCTCGCTCTCTCTCTGACAAGTAAATAAATAAAATCTTTAAAAAAATGGGCAAAAGACTTGAACAGACGTTTCTGCAAAGATGATATACAAATGGCCAAACAATCGTATAAGAAAATGCTCAAGGTCACTAATGATGAAGAAAATGCAAATCAAAATCAAATGAGATATCATATGTCGCATCCATTAGGATGGTTAACATAAAACAAACAAAAAAAACAAAAACAAAAAAACACCCCAGAAAACAACAAGTGCTGGCGAGGATGTAGAGAAATTGACACCTCGTGCACTGTTGGTGAGAATGTGAAATGATTCAGCTGCTATGGAAAATAGTATGGAGTTTCTTCAAAAAATTAAAAATAAAATTACCATATGATCCAGCAATCCCACTTCTGGGTATATATCCAAAAGAACTGAAAACAGAATCTTGAAGAGATACGTTCACATCCATGTTCATTGCAGCTTTATTCACAATAGAAAAGAGGCAGAAGCAACCCAAATGTCCAACAATAGATGAATGGATAAACAAAAGGTGGTATCTACACACAATGTCATATTTTTCAGCCTTTAAAAAGAAGGAAATCCTGTCCTATAGTACAGCATGATGAACTGTGAGGACCTTATGCTAAGTGAAATCAGCCAGTTATAGACGGACAAATCTGTATGACTCCACTTAAATGAGGTATAGAGTAGCCAAATGCACAGAAACACAAAGTAGAATGTGGTTACCAGGAGGGGAACATGGGGAGCTGTTCAATGCATACAGAATTTCAGTTTTACAAGATGAAAAGATTCTAGAGATCTGTTGTACCACCTTGTGCATAGAGTTAACATTACTGTGCTGTACATTTAAAGATGGTTACAGTAGTCAATTTTATGTTACACATATTTTACAATAGTCATTTTTAAAAACATGATCCATGAAAGCAAAATGGATGCTAGACTTCATTAAAATTTAAAATCCTTGGGCGCCTGGGTGGCTCAGTTGGTTAAGCGACTGCCTTCGGCTCAGGTCATGATCCTGGAGTCCTGGGATCGAGTCCCGCATCGGGCTCCCTGCTCGGCAGGGAGTCTGCTTCTCCCTCTGACCCTCCCCTCTCTCATGTGCTCTCTCTCATTCTCTCTCTCTCAAATAAATAAATAAAATTTAAAAAAAAATTTTTTTAATCCTTTACCTAGGGACAAAGATTTTTGTTAAAAAAGAACAGGTGAAATTAACTATGGTAAAAGAAGTAATTCACGTAAACCACATACAACAGTGCCTGGCACACAGAAATTCCCAGTAAATAAGGACTGTGTTATTTTATGTTGTTCCTGGCTAGGTTCATATAGCAGTTTGTGTTCAAGTAATGAAACAATTCTTAGGTTAGAACAACACTTTCTTGAAATGACAAAACTGTAGTCTTAGTTTCTTTAAAATGGTGTTTGAGGGGCACCTGGGTGGCTCAGTCAGTGAAACATCTGCCTCTGGCTCAGGTCATGTTCTCAGGGTCCTGGGATCAAGCCCCACATCGGGCTCCCTGTTCCCAGAGGAGTCTCTACTTGCCCCCTCCCTCTACCCCTGCCGTGCCCCCCGTTCATGCTCTCTCTTTCAAATAAATAAATAAGATTTATAAAATGGTGTCTGAAAGCTCCATTTCTAGGCATCTAGAGAATACTCTTTCAAGTGCAAATGAGATATGTATATGAAAGTTTGTTACATTACTGATACCACCCCTCCTGGAAAAGTGGGAGATGGACCTATCTAGATGTGCATAAATCTCAAATACCTATGCTTATCTGAAGATAGCAAATTTGAGAAGAATACTGTGATGTGCATTTTGAAAATACATGGAACAATTCTATATATATATGTACTTACTTACCTATGCAGGAAGCATTCCAAAATATGTATGGTGATACCCAGCAATCTCAGGATAGGTATTACTTCTAAGAGATAAGGATAGATAAGGAAAAAATAAAGGGATGAAGAATAGAACTTAAGCTGTAACTGTTACATTTTATTCCCTAAGATTAAAACAAAAGTGAGGGGAGATATCTAAAACAAAGCTTACTGTATTACACTTGGGTCGTGGATACACAGAGTCTGTTACAGTATTTTCTGTGTTTTGTGCATGTTTAATCTGTTTCATAGTTTACAATCTATAACATTAGAGTGTTAATATTAATTTCCACATGCATTTATATAATGAGGCTAAATTTCATATTCCATAATTGCTGATGAACTGTGATATGGCTGCTCATAAAAATGAGGAAAGAATGAGAAACAAGGCAGAGGATCATAGGGGAAGAGAGGAAAAAAATGAAACAAGACAAAACCAGAGAGGGAGACACACCATAAGAGACTCTTAATCTTAGGAAACAAACCGAGGGTTGCTGGAGGGGAGGAGCGTGGGGGGATGGGGTAACTGGGTGATGGACACTGGGGAGGGTATGTGTTGTAATGAGTACTGGGTATTATATAAGACCGATGAATCACAGACTTGTACCCCTGAAACAAATAATACATTATATATTAAGTTTTTTTAAAAAGAAAAAGAAATTAATACCAAAAAGGTATAGTCATGAGACAATACACCTGAGAAATCCAATTTATTTATCAACTCTGCAGAAGCCTAGATCTCAATCTGTCTTAGCTTGGGCTACCATAACAAAGTACCATATACGGGGTGCCTTGAACAACAAACATTAATTTCTCACCTATCTGGAGGTTGAGAAGTCCAAGGTCAAGGTGCTAGCCAACTTGATTCCCAGTAAGAGCCCTCTTCCTGGCCACCTCTTCACTGTGTCCCCACATGACAGAGACAGAGTCCTGGTATCTCTTCCTCTTCTCGTTTAAGGACACTAATCCCATCATGAAGGCCAATGTTCAAGACCTAATTAAATTTCAATTATCTCCTAATTGGCCCCATCTCTGAATACCACCACAATGGAGGTGAGGGTTTCAACATACAAATTTGGGGGTGGAGGGGGGTGGACACAAACATTCAGTCCATAACATCAGTCCAAACTTAACACTCCACCTGTGAATATTATCACAAAGTGAGCGGGCAGGGTGTGGGCTCTGGGGGCTACTACCCAAGCTCAGAGTCTCACGTCTGGGTGAGGCAGGGAGAGAATAACAGTGGCAGAATTGTATGGCTTTTTTCCTGGCAACACATTTCCAAAATCTCTTCCACACCTGAGTGCCAATGGATTTTAACACTTAACACTTGGTGATTAGCTTCATAATTCTCATCAGCTTGTCATTGATTGCTCTCATGTCTAGATGATGGAGAATTATAGAATTTTGCATTTAATTACAGAGTTTCATAATCAATTACACAGCCCTTGAGTGGTCCACATCTCCTTCACACAAAAGTCATTTCAATGTTTTAATTATTGAAAAATCCTAGTAAAGCAAAGAAAAAGTGATTTGATACATCCGTTTCCTATGGTTAAAAAAAAAAAAAAGCCTACCATAAGCATAAATTGTTAGCATTAGATTTAGATATATTATTGTAAAAATCAATTTAATAGAATTATCAATACTTACAAATCTAAATGTTTCCACATGAAGGTTGGTTATGTTAACATAACCAGGTAGTTGTTTATTGATGGACCAAAGGGTGCATAATTATTCATTATCTTGGAGATGATGCTGTTCATCACTGTGCTGATGGGCATCATTAACCACATTAAAAAAGGAGACCTGGTTCATTTATTTAAGGCTCCATAAAAGGCAATTCTTAATTTTTGTCCCTAAACAAAGGAAGATTCTTTTTTAATTTTTAATCATGAAATAAAAAACTGTGTACTTTCCTCATTCAGAACTTGAAGCTCCTGCTTTTGAAAGATAAACTTCCAAGCCTCCCCTTGCCAAAACAAGCTTTCAGAAGGTCCTCCCCACACTTACTCAGTTCCCACAAACCTAGGATTTAAACCAATGACTCACCATATTAATTCTTCAGCAATAGACTGATAGTTCTTGCTATTGATCTCCAGAGTTCTGTGAGTCTAGTCTTAAGAGACCAGGAGAATTTTTCCCAACTGCAAATTCATTCTCATAAAACTGGATGAAAATTATACAAGGGCTCATTAACATAAGGATCACTGTCAAGATGAACAATTCTATAATTAATATGTGGGTTGCTTTTTTTCTCCAGGTGATGAATTTTGTTCTCCATAGCCCATCAAAGCACTTTCTGCTTAAATAATGATGACATTGTACTGTTCATTGTAGAACTGACTCAAAAGCTAGCCAATGGAAAATATATTGAACTAACAGAAAGTAAGTTGAGGGGCTCCTGGGTGGCTTGGTCGGTTAAGCATCTGCCTTCTGCTCAGGTCATGATCCCAGGGTCCTGGGATCAAGCTCCGTATCAGGCTCCCTGCTCAGCTGGGAGCCTGCTTCTCCCTACCCCCCTGCCTGCCACTCCCCTGCTTGTGCTCTCTCTCTCTGTCAAATAAATAAGTAAATAATCTTAAAAAAAAAAAAAAAAGAAAAGAAGTTGAGCTTTGGACATGACTGTCTGTCCTGGAAAAATCTCTTATTCCATTCCCAGGCTGCCTTAAATCTCTAACCCATAACTTTCCAGTCTCTAGAGGTCAAGTGCACTGTGAACTACTCTCTCCCCTATTCTTACTTATTACTATTACTACAGTACACATACCAAACTGTGTGCAGACACATATATATGTGGGCATTCATTCATTTGACAAGCTTTCATTTGGGTCCAACTATCTGCAAACACAGCCTTGGGCTCTCCAGGGTTCAGAAAATAAAAGTCGCGGGCGCCTGGGTGGCTCAGTCGTTAAGCGTCTGCCTTCGGCTCAGGTCATGATCCTGGGGTCCTGGGATCGAGTCCCACATCCGGCTCCCTGCTCAGCAGGAAGCCTGCCTCTCCCTCTCCCACTCCCCCTGCTTGTGTTCCTGCTCTAGCTATCTCTCTCTCTGTCAAATAAATGAATAAAATCTTTAAAAAAAAAAGAAAAGAAAAGAAAAGAAAAGTCGCTTTTGAAAGGATATACATATATGTGTGGTATAAGAAATAATGTGATTCAGCAAATCACAATAGAAATACAATGACCAATAAATACTTGAAAAAATGTTCACTCCCATTGGTAATCAAAGACATTTATAATGACAATAGCAAACTATTTGTCACCTATCAAATTAGGAAAGGCTTTTAAAGGGGCTCTTGGGTGGCTCAGTCAGTTAAGCAACTGACTCTTGATTTCGGCTCAGGTCATGATCTCAGGGTCCTGGGATCAAGCCCCATGTCAGGCTCTGTGCTCAGCACAGAGTCCGCTGGAGATTATCTCCCTCTCCCTCTGCTCCTCCCCCCCAAAAAAATTAATAAATGAAACCTTAAAAAAAACCACACACATTAACAGCAAGTATTGGGTAAATATGTTTTGAGTTGGATGCCAAGCACCACTTTTCTGGAAATTTCCCCTCCTCCTTATCCCACAGATATCATATATTGATAGTTCAAAAATTGATACCCATTACAAGCTGGACTTAACCCTGTTCTCTCAAAGGAATTTGAAATATGAAATAAAAGTTATTAGTTGCAAAGAAGCTGTTCCCTTGAATGAAAGAGAGATCACCTTGGTTGCTATTGCTGGTGGCCATTTTCCCTCATGATGAATAAGAACGCAGAGAAAGCTGGTATGCAGCAAGAGAGACAGACAACTCGGGGCGGGGGGGCAGGGGGAAGCAGACTCAGGGTATGGTGGGTAGACTAGTAAAGAAACAGTCCTAAATCTCTGTGGCTTAACACAATGCAAGTTTATTACTTGCTCACACGAAGAAAGTCCAGTGTTAATGTTGTTGGGCAGTTCTCTGGCACAGCTCTCTCCAAATGGTGATTCCAGGACCCAGGCTCTTTCTCTCCACATCACGTCTCCATGATCTAGTGATTCTGAGATCCCCCTGGCATCATCCTATCCCATCCCAGTATTGAAGAGAGAGAACATGAAAAATCACATGGGACATTTTGCAACCAGGTCCACAAGAAGCATATATCACTTCTTTCCACAATCCATTGGCCAGAACTCAGTCATGTAGTTCCATCTAGAAGCCAGGAGGGCTAGGAAACAGAACTTAACTTCGTGTCTCTGAATGAGAGCAGAACCAGATATTGGTCAGCACTGGAAGGACCTGCTACAAAGGGAGAGAGAGAGAACCTCTTGGTTTCCCATAGCCCCTCAATCTTGCTTTATTGGAGGTTTCATTAGTCAAACCCAATATCCTTATTCAGGCTCGCTCGATTGGTCTCTACTATGTGTAAACCCAAGGAAAAGACTAACAAATCATCAAAACACTTCAGATTACTAAGCATTTGACCACTCACAATCTCATTTAATTTTTACATCAAGTCTGTGGGATAAATATTATCATCATTCTCATTTTGTTGATGAAGAAACAGAGTCTCGGGAAAATTATATCAATTGCCCCGAGTCCCACGGCAACATGTACAATCAGGAGTGTAATTAAATCCTTCCGACGCCAATGCTGAGCTCTCTCTCCTCTTCATTGTGTGTAAGAACCTCTGGGAGGAAGGAAATCACACTTCTAACTCCTTACCGTGAGTGGTTTTTATCAGCTTACTCAGGATGTTTGCACTATGGAGGAAGAATGAAAGACGGCATCCAGCACCAGATCGCAGGAGGAAGGGTGGATGAGAATAAAATGAAGGGGGGGCAGAGAAGAAAGTCCAGGAATAGCAGACACTTCAGCTTCTTCCCAGTTTTGCAGAGGCTATGCTGGGAATTCAGAAAGAAAATCTGACCCAAGCCAAAAGGGTAGGCATCCCTGCCGTACGGAGGCCTCCATTTTGTGCTTGGCATTGGAACACAGTCTGGATGATGACATAAAACACTTACTGAAAGCCCTGAAAGGAAAGCAAGACAAATGGCAAAGTCCTTGAGCTGTGGCACCAAGATGAAAGGCATTAGGTTCTCCTAGCCTGGGTGAGAAGAATGAGGGTGGGGGAGAACTGTAAATCCATGTCTGTGAACACTAAATGATGAGATAGCTCTGGATCGACAGTGAACAGCTGCTTGGTTTCCTCGGAGCTAACAGCTGCCACCTCTGCTGGGCTTTCTCTACCACCAGCTCTTTTGACATCCAGCCTCACAGAATTGATGCTCAAGGCTCTCTTGTGGCAGCGAAGCCTCCGCCAGAGGGAAGGGCGTTTGAACACTGCTGAGCGAGAGCGGAATGTGCCAAGTAGGAACAACCTTGACAAAGTAAAGGTAACAGAAAGTGCTCAAAGCCACCTGGGAAGAGGGTGGACAGGGCTCTTAAGGCTGCCGTGCGCACATGTCTTTGTAGAGATTTTCGCTGGTCCTGGGCAAGAGGAGGAAAAGGACAATGTAGCACGTTTTCCTTCTTAAATGCCTTCCACTTCAAGGACTGTTCCTGTATTGCGAGATTACTTCCTTGCTTGCACTGATGTTCAAATGTCCTTTTATGAAACGATAATGATAGAAAATGGTATTTGTAGAAATACAGACTCCTGGCAAAATAAAATGTTGGCAGAGGATTTCAGTTCTCAAGTTTTTTGTTGTCTCTTTTGTTGGTCCATGAAATTGATAAGTCTGGTACCCATTCAAAAATCCAAAACACTTTAAGAATCATTCACAGCGAAATTTTACAAAGGAGAAAACTTAGCAACACCCATACGTATCAGAAGGTCAAATCACCCAAACTTCAAGGGCAAATCCGTGCTTAGAGGTAGAACAAATAATAGCACCTTTGAGAAAAGTCATAACACCAAACAGAAACAGCCTTAAAAATCAGAATTTCAGGTGCCTCTTCAAGACATGTGAAAAAGGGGGTTGATGGCCCAACCAAGCCTCGACCATTACTCACAATTATCTCTAAGACGGGGAACACATGCACCTGAAAAACCAGGGGCTGTTACATTTTTCAGAATGGATTACAAAATACTAGTCAGGAGCCAGCTGCACAGACTTTAATAGCAGCCTGGCTGCCAAAGTTCACAAGGACACTGAGAAGCACTAACAATAGAAGGCTTCTTGCAAAAGTGCAAAACACAGGTGAAAGAACAAGAGGAAAACGCACCATGTAGCGCTCAGAATAGAAGCCATAAATATTTCTATACGAAGGGGACTACCTCTACCTGCCACCTGCTTACACTCTAGGACCAGGGGACGTGACAAAATGAGACAGCTTAGGAAAGACAAAGGCCCCGGCTGCCATGCAGACGAGCAGGGGTGAAAGAATATGGTGTGTTTTCCTTGATTGGTTTTCCGTGAGTTTCAGATACCCACGCTAATTCAAGGTCGTGTTCCTGGCTTGTGATAACTTACAGAAACATGGGGCGCCTGGTGGCTCAGTCAGTTAAATGTCTGACTTTGGCTCAGGTCATGATCTCAGGGTCAGGCTCCCTGTTCAGCAGGGAGTCTGCTTCTCCCTCTCCCTCTGCTTTTCCCCCCAACTCGTGCTCACGCTCCTTATCAAATAAATAAAGAAAATCTTAAAAAAAAAAACTTAAAGACATATAGCTGCTTTATAAGTAGAAAAAGAATTGTAAATGGAATATCAAGATATTTACTTTCCCCGAAAATTAGAGCATCCATTCTCTTGCCCCATGCTTTCAATTTCCAAAAGAAACAGAAACGATTGGGAAGTATTTTGGGGAAGGAACTAACATTTATTAAACACCCATTATGGACCAAGCATGGTGCTTGAAACTCGCTTTATATAGATTATCTCACAAACTTCTAACAACAACATTCTGAGGTACTACGGCCCCGTTTTCCAGATGAGAACACCAAGGCTCAATGACAGTAAGACGCTTGCCCAGAGGTCAATAGCTAAGTGTCAGAGTCAAGCACAAGCAGGTGTTTTCACCACTACTCTCCACAGCCCATTCCTCTCTCTGTCTGGAGGCAGAATGAATGGCTCTCGAAACTGAGATGCAGACAACCCGTTATCTCAGAATCCCTCCTCTCACTGTTGCCCCCTTCATCACCTGCAGTGTCAACTCCATACTCCAGGGCTTGCCCCCACCTAATCTTGACTCTCTGAGTAGCTCACATCAAGATTATTATACTTGTCCTTTCTGGTAAGTCCAGAAAGTCACTTTGATGTGCCACGTTAGAAGAGAATTTATCTGATCAAATAATACATAGTTATCAACTAACAGAAGGGGACAAAAGAACAAATCCCCTGCAGGGTAGAGATAATGACTCTGTCTTTATTAACAACCTATTACTGATTCCACTGGTAGGAATTTCAAGACCACTAACAGGAGTCCTCAGCAGAAATCTCCACTTCCGGGCGCCTGGGTGGCTCAGTCGTTAAGCGTCTGCCTTCGGCTCAGGTCATGATCCCAGGGTCCTGGGATCGAGTCCCGCATCAGGCTCCCTGCTCGGTGGGGAGTCTGCTTCTCCCTCTCTCTCTGCCTCTGCTTGTGTGCTCTCTCTCTCCTTCTCTGTCAAATAAATAAATAAAATCTTTAAAAAAAAAAAAAAAAAGAAAAGAAAAAAGAAATCTCCACTTCCACTATCCAAAAAGCATTCCTTTTGTAGTAATTACCAGCTCAGAACTATGATGGTTAAAAAATATATGTCTGTATCCGGTTCCCAACAGCTACAAAGACGTGAAAAGAGAAAGACTCACTGTACCAGGTTGAACGGTGCCCCATGTATTCCCACTCCCAAATTCATGTCCACCAGAAATCTGTACATGCAACCTTATTTGAAAATAAGTCTTTGCTAACATGAAATCATACTGATTAGGTAGGCCCTCATCCAGTGCCCGGTATCACAATGAGAAGGAAATTGGAACACAGACACACACAGAGGGAAGATGGCCACATGAAAATGGCGGCAGAGTTTGGAATGAGGCGGCTACAAGCCAAGGAACACCAAGGATTACAGGCAACCACCGGAAGCTAGAAAGAGGTGATCTTCCTTAGAGCCTTCAGAGGGAGCATGACTGTGCCAGTACTTTGATTTCAGACGTCTGGCCTCCAGAACTGTGAGAGGATAAATTTCTGTTGTTTTAAGCCACCCTATTTGTGGTCCTTGGGTACGGCAGTCCTGGGAAATGAACCCATTTAGCACATTCCTTCAACGAGAGAGTCTTGTCTAATGTAAAATCGCTACTTCTGTCCAAATTCATGTTTAATGCAATTCTAATCAAAGACCCTCCATACTAATCAAAATCTCAGTGGGACTGGCGGAACGGGCGATGTAACAAGTTGACGCTTCATGTTATCTGGAGCATATTGGGCCAGAGCAAGATGGCAAACTGCCAGGCCTGTGTTCGTGGGGCATACCCAGAGAAGGCCTCAGTGAGCAGAGACTGAAGAAGGAAAAGAAGACATCCCTGCAGGCAGAAGACTCCTCCAGGCAGAGGAGCAAAATGCAAAAGCACAAAGACTCTGGGAAGGAGTGCGGCCGATGCCTCGAGGAACAAGAGGGGCCTGGGGGACTGGGGCTGGTGAGCAGCCAGACATGAGGGCCTGCGCAGCTCTGTGAAACCCATGAGAACACCGTGAGGAACTCTTGAGGGAGTGAGGCCAGTTGGAAGAAGAGAGGATTTTTTGGAAGTTGGCTTCTTTCTCTCACAATACCCTGGGTGGATTTTTGCCTGCCTGATGCCACTAGAGAAACAGAAAAACAGCAGCACCAGCCCCACAGAGGCAGTGTGGGCAGGGTAACACATTGGCAGACGGCCCTGGAGCTGGCGGGGTGAGGAGAAGCAAACAACAGGTGCAGGTGGACTGGCCAGCACTAGGTACTCCCTCCTGCTCTCCTTCTTACTCCTAGGAGAGAAAAACTCTTGGAAAAGGCTCGAATGTAGGGCAGAGCAGTGGAGGTTCCCTAAAGGACAGGTGGCCTGCCGTATGTGCAACGAGCCAAGATTGCTCAAGCCCATACCATGGGACTGAGAGTGGGAGGCAAGGAACTCTCCATCCAGGCGGAGGAGACCTGCCCCCTCCCAGGACTTGACCCCACCACACCCCAAGACCTAACAGCTCCCCAGTACAAGTATGTATTGCCAAATCCTGAAGCTGATTCCCCCCAAGGGAATAGAAACACAAAGAGAAGAGCATCATCATTTTAAAAAGACAACAAAAAGAGAAGAAACAGAATCAATGGAGTAAATAAATGATTAATGCTAAATAAGTATAAAAATCTTCAAACAAATAAGAGCTAATATTGATCACATGACATACGAACTAACAGAATAAGTGACCAGGTGGAATACCTGGTTACAAAAAATGTAATAGCTGAAACAAAATAACTCAATAAATGAGATTAATAACTAGCGAAATACACCTGAAGAACAAGTTGCTGAGCTGGGAGACCAAGTTGGAGGAACTCTGCCGTATCAATACCCAGAAGGGATAAAGTGATAAAAAACATATAAGAAAAATTAAGAGATAGGAGGGTAGACAGAAACGTCAACATGCTTTATGATGGGAATCCCAGAAGGAGAAAACATAAACAGAGGGGAGGAAATGTTTGAATGGATAACAGAATTTACTAGATGGAGGAAAGTCTTTTCAGTTCACAAGTCCTTAGAGAAAGCCAAACAGAATTTAGGGAAAGACAACACCTGGATGCATTATGTTGAAATCTGTTACCAGCTAAAGTATCTTTTCAAAGTGAGCATACAATAAAAAAGAAAAAAGACTCAGGAAGCTTATCCTACACTGACTCTTTTTGAAAAAACTCTTGAAAGAGAAATATAGAAGGCTGCTACAAGAAAAAGGAAAGTAAATAACTTAGAAATATTTGTTGTCAGACAAGATGGAGTTCAAGACCAAAAGCACAAGGAATAAAGAGAGACATTATGCATGAGAGAAAGGGACCAAGTTCAATACAAGATAATGACTCTGGACATCTCTCCACTAAACAAAAGAACATCTGGCAGAATTATGGGGAGAAACAGACTTATGAATGTTGCTGGGATATTTCATATATGCTTGTCATAAGCTGTGAGGTCAAGCAAACATCCCCACCCCCCAAAAAAAACCAACAGACACACACACATACACAAATGTATGGATTGCTTGAAAAAACGATTAATAAGCAAACATGGAACAAGCAGAAAATATACACATTCTTTCCAAGCAAACATAGAACACTCACAAAAATTAATCACAAAGGCAACCTTAATAAAGTACAGTTGACATCTTTCCAATCGTGTTCCAATAAAATAAAAAATCAGTAACAAAAAGATATTAAAAATTATTCTTTATGTCTCAAAACTAAAATATATTCTACTAAAGTAATTCTTAGGTTAAAGCAAAAATTATAAGGAACATTTAAAAATGCTTAGAATTGAAAACATTGGAATTGCTACATGAAAGAAATATGAGGAAGTACCAAGAAGAGAATTTAGAGCTTTGAATACTTTAATAAATGTAAAACAAGAAATGAAAGAAAATGAGCTACACTCTTAATCTGTGAAATTGGAAAGAAAAAAGTTGAATAAGCCCAGTGAAATAAAAGGAAAAGAGGGGTGCCTGGGTGGCTCAGCCGATTAAGCAGCCAACTCTTGATTTCTGCTCAGGTCACGATCTCAGGGTCCTGAGTTAGAGCCCCAAGTTGGGCTCCACTCTGGGCGTGGAGCCTGCTGAAGACTCTCTCTCTCCCTCTTCCTCTGTCCCTCTCCCAATTCTCTCTCTCAAGAAAAAAAAAAAAAAAGAAAGGAAGGGAAAAAAGGGAAAGAAGTAATAAAGTTAGGGATAGAAATAAAATAGAGAAGACTAATAAACCAACAACAAATTATTTGAAAAGATGAATAAAATAGACACGATGATCTGTGGGATTTTACACTGAGTGTGCATTTTAAGCACACACAACAAACAATACATATTTTATAAGGATGCATATGTTATTTGAGGATCTATATCAAACATACTAAGGTGGGTGTCTATGATGCATAAGAAATGAGAGTGGGACCAATGATTAAAGTGAAAAATGTAAATCAAGACATGGGTCTCATGTGGATGAATGGGGACAGAGTTCTGTGACAGCAGATACAATGAGCAAAGGAAGAGCCATTCAGGAACTTGTATGAGGACAGTTTGGGGGAAAAATAATAAAGTTAAATCCTTCTTCACTCCCTGCAGTATTTTTTTTTCAGGTGGATTAAAAAGTTTGATGTTAAAAATGAAACCAAATAGGGCGCCTGGGTGGCTCAGTTGGTTAAGCGACTGCCTTCAGCTCAGGTCATGATCCCAGGGTCCTGGGATCGAGTCCCGCATCGGGCTCCCTGCTCTGCGGGGAGCCTGCTTCTCCCTCTCCCACTCCCCCTGCTTGTGTTCCCTCTCTCGCTGTGTCTCTGTCAAATAAACAAATAAAATCTTTAAAAAAAAAAAATGAAACCAAATAGCTAAATAAATGTTTGATCATTTAACTTATCTTAATTTGGGGAAGGACTTTGTAAGCACAAATGCAGTAAAAGAAATATCAAAAGAGAAAAAAAAATGGATGCATGACTTCATTAAAATAAAACCTTTGAAAAATCATTTCATCCAACAAGGAGACATTAGAAAAATCAGATGCCAAAAAATATAGGAAAGAATATTTGCAGCAAAAACTACAAAAGAAGAACATGCATGGTATATTAAATAGTTATGCAAACAGGAAAACAAGCCTTTTTAAGAGTTGGGCAAAAAAATTCTTATTCCACAAAGAATATACAATTGGCTAATAAACATGAAAAAATATTCTATCTCAGTAGCAATATAAAAATGCAAATTAAAACTGAAATTTTCCATCTACTAAATAAGCAAGCTAGCACGCTCATATACTCCTCTTGGGAATATAAACTGGTCCCACTTCCTGGAAAACAATTTTACAGTGCATGTCAAGAGACTTTTAAATTTTCATATATTTTCACTAAGTAATTCCTCTTCTAAGCATCTGTCTTTAGGAAAAAATCTACACATTCATCAAAACAGGAATACTAAATTTGGTACATCCATACGGTGACTGTAAAGCTCCATGAGAACATAGTCTCTGCCTCCCCAGGGCCCGCCGCACAGCAGGGACTCAACAAATGTTGGTTACATGACTCTGAAATTCTATGTGGCAGTTAAAAAAAAAAAAGACTGAATTCAAATTATTAAATGGAAAGGTATCCTAGATATATGTTAAGTGGTGAAGAAAACAAGATGAACAACAGGACATACAGGATGATCCCACTGATGTAAAACTAAAACCATCACCCAAACAAGCAAAAAACATACTCTATCTCTCTGTCTCTGTGTCTCTGCCCCAATGTGTTTGTGTGTGAGTGTGTGTGTCTGAGCGTGTGTTTATAAATACATAGAGAAATACATGAAAAGGTATATACACCAAGCCAATAAAAAGGATTATGTCTAGAAGGAGCTGTCGATGGCCTATGAAGGGGACTTTGTATCGTCTGAATGGCTTTGGATATAAATATATTCTCAGATGAATTGCCTACTTTAAAAAAGAATGTTTCCTAAAGGGTGTGTATATAAAGATGTTAATGATAGCATCATTCATTACAATGATAAGTTGAAAATAACCCCTTAGGAGAATGTTAGATGCATGTTAGCCATGGAATATCATGTAGGCATAATAAGTGATGCTTTCTGAGGAAGAGCTGACAGGAAATGACATGGTACATTATCAAGTAAAAACAACAGCAGCAACAACAACAAAGATTCAACACAAAAAATACAGGCTCACCTTACAGGAAACACCAAAGAAAGTTGTTCAAGCTGAAAACAAGTGACGCTACAGAATAATTTGGTTCCAAAACACAAAGAGAAGCAGGGAAGGTAATTATGCAGGTAATAATAAGAGAAAGGATAAATGTATATTTCTTCTTTTCTTTTATGTTTTTTAAGTTGTGTGTTTTGTTTTGTTTTGTTATAAGTAGGCTCCTCACCCAAAGGGGCTCGAACTCAGGACCCTGAGATCAAGAATCATATGCTCTTCTGACTGAGCCAGCCAGGCGACCCTCTTCGCTAAACTTATTTTAAAAGCAATTGTATAGGGGCGCCTGGGTGGCTCAGTCAGTTAAGCGTCTGCCTTCGGCTCAGGTCATGATCCCAGGGTCCTGGGATCGAGCCCCGCATCGGGCTCCCTGCTCATTGGGAAGCCTGCTTCTCCCTCTCCCTTTGCCTCTCCCCCTGCTCATGCTCTCTGCTCTCTCTCTATCTCTGTGTCTCAGATGAATTTAAAAAAAAAAAAAATCTAAAAAAAAAAGCGATTATATAAAACTATATATACATTATATATATATACACACACACATATATGTATACATATATATATGTATAAACATATTAGACAGCAACAGCACAGAGGAGATAAATGGGAACAAAGCTGTACTGGAGTAAAGAAGTGACACCAGATGGTAATTCACATCCATGAAGAAACGAAGAGAACAAGAAAGGATAAATAAGAAGGTTAATATAATAAACTCTGTAAGTACATACTTGTAGTATAAACATATTCTACATAATATGTATATGTATATATTACATATGTATACATAAATAATATATGGTACAAACTCAACAGTATATTATCATCATTATTTTATAAAATTTTGTCTTTTAAAGAAGTTGAGAGACAAAAGGATATATATACACATTTATAAAATATATAGAGAGACATATATATGAAATATATATAAATATGTAAATAAATATAAATATGCAACATAATAACATCACAAGAAAGGGGAAAAGGGTATAGAGCTATGTGGCAGTAAATTTTCTATTTGTCACTGTAATTAAGTTTGTATAAATCTTGGGTCTATTCTGATAAGCTAAAGTATATATGTTAAGACCTAGAGCAACAACTAAGAAAATAAGTCAAAAAATGTAGTGAGAAAAATCATTAGAGGAATTAAAATGTCATACTAGAATATAATCACTTAATTCAAAAGAAAGCAGCAAAAGAGACTAAAGGAACAAAGAAGACATGAGTCAGGAAAGAAAAAGGAAACTGGCAGACATAAATCCAACTATTTCAATAATCACAGTAAATGTGAATAGATCAAACAATCCAATCAAAAGGAAGAAATTGTCAGAATAAAAAAAAAAAGAGCCAAACACATGCTGTCTACAAGAGACACACATTAGATTCAGAGATACAAATAGGCTGAAAGTAAAAGGATAGAAAAAGATACATCATGCAAATGACAACCACGAGAAAGCTGGAATGGCTAAAATCAGACACTAATATCAGACAAAATAGATTTCAAAACCATAAACAATGTTTTTAGAGATCAAGACAGATATTATAATGATTAGAGTCAATTCACCAGGAAGTTATAATAATTATAAACATATCTTTGCACTTAACAACAGAGCCACAAAATACACAAAGCAAAAACTGACAGAATTGAAGGAGGAAATACATAACTCAACACTAATGGCTAGAGACTTCAATACCCTTCTTTCAATCATTGATAGAACTAGGCAGAAGATCAACAATGAAATGGAAGACTTGAACAGCACTATAAACCAACTATACCTAACATCTATTGATTACATCGTTCAACAATAATAGAATAAATTCTTCTCAAGTGTACCATAGAACATTCTCCAGGATATATATTAGTCTCAATAAATATAAGGATATAAAGGTTCCCTGCTCAACAGGAAGTCTGCTTCTCCCTCTCCCTCTGCCCCACCCCCTGCTCATGCTCTCTCTCTCTCACTCACTCTCTCTTTCAAAATAAATAAATAAAATCTTAAAAAAAAAAAAAGAAAATGATTCCATTTATAATAGCATCAAAAGGAATAAAATACTCAGGAATAAATTTAACAAAGGAAGTGTAAAGTATATACCCTAAAATTTATAAAATACTGCTGAAAGAAATTAAAGACCTAAATAAATGGAAAGACATCCCATTCACATTGATCAAAAGACAATATTGTTGGATATGGCAATTCTAATCCAATTGATCCACAGATTCAGTGCAGTCCCTTTTGAGATTCTAGTTCACCTCTTTGCAAAAATTGACAAGCTGATCCTAAAATTCATATAGAAATTCAAGGGACCCAGAATAACCAAAACAATCTTGAAATAGAAGGATGAAGTTGGAAAAGTCACACTTCTCAATTACAAAACAATACAAATTATAGTAAGCAAGGTAGTGTGGTTATTGGCACAAGGACGGACATATAGACCAACAGAATAGAATTGAGAATCTGAAATAAATTCTTACATTTATAGTCAACTGAATTTCAACGAGGGTGCCCAAACAATTGGATGGAGGAAGAATAATTTCTTCAAGAGATGGTACTGGAACAACTAGATATTCACGTGAAGGAAGGAGGACCTCTCACACCATTTACAAAAATTAACTGAAAATGGATCTAAAACCCCTTAAATATAAGAACTAGGGGCGCCTGGGTGGCTCAGTCAGTTAAGTGTCTAACTCTTGATTTCAGCCCAGGTCATCATCTCAGGGTTGTAAGATCCAGCCCCAAGTCAGGCTCCATGCCCAGCGGGGAGTCTGCTTGAGATTCTCTCTGTACCTCTTCCTCTGCCCCTCTCCCCCTGCCCTCTGTACTTTTTCTTTCTCTCTAAAATAAATAGATAAATCTTGGGGCGCCTGGGTGGCTCAGTTGGTTAAGCGACTGCCTTCAGCTCAGGTCATGATCCTGGAGTCCCAGGATCGAGTCCCGCATCGGGCTCCCTGCTCAGCGGGGAGTCTGCTTCTCCCTCTGACCCTCCCCCCTCTCATGCCCTCTCTCATTCTCTCTCTCAAATAAATAAATAAAATCTTTAAAAAAATAATAATAAAATAAAATAAAATAAGTAGATAAATCTTTTTAAAAAAGAGCTAAAACTATAAAACCCTTAGAAGAAACTATAGGTGGAAATCTTCATTATCTTGGATTAAGCAGTGATTTCTTAGATATGACCCCAAAAGCATAACAATAAAAAAAAAAAATAGATAAATTGGACTTCATCAAAATTTAAAACTTTCATGCTTCAAAGGACACTATCAGAAAAGTAGAAAGGGAAGGAAATATTTGCAATTTATATATCTAATAAAGAAATTGTATTTGAGATATATAAAGAACTTTGACAACTCAACAACAAAAAGACAAGCCAGTTACAAATAGGACAAGGACCTGAATGGGCATTTCTCCAAAGAAGATTTATAAATGGTCAAGACACACATGAAGAGATATTCAACTTTATTAACCATCAAGGAAGGGCAAATCAAAACCACAATGAGATACCACTTCAAACCTGCCAAGACAGCTATAATCAAAAAGGCAGATAATAACAAGTGTGGGTTGGGTGGGGATGTGGAGGATTTGAAACCCTGATACATTGCTGGTGGGAATGTAAACTGGTATAACCCCTTTAGAAAAAAAGTCTAGAAGTTCCTAAAAAGATTAAACACAGAGTTACCATATGACCCAGGAATTCTACAGCTAGGCATACAATCAAGAGAAATGAAATGTATACGGCCACACAAAAAGGTATACACAAATGTCTGCAGCAGTATTATTCATAATAGCCAAAAAGTGGAAACAACCCTAATGTCCATCAAATGGTGAACAGATAAATAAAATGTGGTATATTCATGCAATGGAATATTATTCAGTCATAAAAAAGAATGAAGTATTATATATCCTATAATGTGGATAAATCTTGAAAATATTCTAAGTGAGGGGCGCCTGGGTGGCTCAGTCATTAAGCGTCTGCCTTCAGCTCAGGTCATGATCTCAGGGTCCTGGGATCGAGCCCCACATCGGGCTCCCTGCTCCGCAGGAGGCCTGCTTCTCCCTCTCCCACTCCCCCTGCTTGTGTTCCCTCTCTCGCTGTGTCTCTCTCTGTCAAATAAATAAATAAAATCTTTAAAAAAAAAAAAAAATTCTAAGTGAAAGAAGCCAGACACAAAGGGCCGCAGAATCAGATACTATATGATTCCATGTATATGAAACGCCCAGAATAGCAAAACCTATAGAGGCAAAGTGTAGATAAGGGATTGCCTCCAGATACAAGGGAGACTGACATCAAGGTGGAGAGACTAAGTGCTGTACCAGAGGTGCCTACAAGGGTAGAGCGGTGGATCAAAAGCTCTGGGGCAATTTGGAGAGGTGGGAAAGCCAGAGAAGTTTTAAAAAAAATGCTTGAGTTGGATATTGAAGGATAAGTAGGCATTCTCCAAGTAGAGGAGGTGGAGAAGGGCATTCTAGGAAGGGAATAGCATGCTCAGAAGCTCTGACGGGTAAAGCATTGGGCCTGCTTGGTAACTGTGTGATTAGTTCGGTATGCCTGGATTGCAGACTGTGCTGGAAGGTTTCAGTGGGGGTGGAGGAAAGTCCGCAAGATAAGGCCGGAGAGGTGCACCATGTTAAGGAGTTAGGACTCGGCCTAGTCTGCAAAGGTGTGTCTGCATTCAGCAGAGCCCAACATTACCTTAAGGAGCCTGCAAGGAATACATTAAGATGAAATAGCAGCTGTGAGATAAACAAAAAGAGGCTCGTTTTACTTTAAATACTCCCTAGGAAGACTTAAGCAATGATCTCAAGCCATAAATAGCCAAGTCTGGCAGAACAGTTTAACAGCCAGGCTAAGTATTTGCTGTAGTGTCCACCCTGGGTCCCTCTCATGTCTCTTACCACTTTTATCAGGCCTTCCTCTCTTAGTTACTGAGCATCCCCTATTTTCAGGGTTTTCTAAAATACTAAAATAGGATTGCACCCCTGGCTCTGTTAGTCTCATTACCAAATGATTTCAGACACATGGTTTTGGTGCCAGCAGAGCTAAAGGTAGCAAAATAACCGATCCAATGCGCAAGAGAATAATGATATGCCCTTCCTTCTCATCAAGGGATTCTTAAGCTTTGTGAAGCTGAATCCTGAACTGATTACTCTTGGCTAAACCTGGGGCTTGGTTAAAGATGAAATCATCCCATTTTTACTTCAACTGTATGAACTAGAAAGCTACAAGTGAAGACTCAACACAGAGAAAGTAGAGATTTGGTATTCTATGGCTGAGTAAATAGAAACTCTTCGTTGGAGTCTTATTTTGCATGTGTGTGCGACACATCCACACACACAAAAAAATAAATAAAAGAACTAGTAAGGATACATGAGTCACTGAGGATGTTTTAAACTATTTGGCTCCCCCAGGAGATGGTCAGAGAGCTGGTGAGTGATTCAGCATGGGAAATGACCAGTAAGAGCAAATGCCAACAGTGAAGGGAGCTGAAAGCAACCTCAGAGGTGGGGAAAAGTGAGACCTTCGCTTGCTGCTGAGAATTTTATTTATTTATTTATTTATTTATTTATTTATTTATTTATTTATTTATTTATTTATTTTAAAGATTTTTAATTTATTTATCTGAGAGAGAGAATGGGAGACAGAGAGCATGAGAGGGGGAGGATCAGAGGGAGAAGCAGACTCCCCGCCGAGCAGGGAGCCCGATGCGGGACTCGATCCAGGGACTCCAGGATCATGACCTGAGCCGAAGGCAGTCGCTTAACCAACTGAGCCACCCAGGCGCCCCACTGCTGAGAATTTTAAAAGGATGATCTCAGGGGATTAGCGAAGGGCTGGGCTCCAACCTGCTTGTTCTAAAGGTAACTTGTAAGATACAATTGGAAAAGAACAGTAAGAAGCATCTGTCACTGTCATTGCTAACCCAAGAAGATTCCTTCCACCGAGAAACCTCTTGCGGGGTCTTGCTTTAGGATTCCGTCTTTAGCATGGAATCAGAAACAACTTTACCTACAAAGCTTCTACTTACTACAGCTTCTACCTACTACTTACTACAGCTTTTCCCCCGTGGAAAAGCCCTGTTAAGAAATTCTAACAATCGGGGCACCTGGGTGGCTCAGTTGTTAAGCATCTGCCTTCGGCTCAGGTCATGATCCCAGGGTCCTGGGATCAAGCTCTGCATTGGGCTCCCTGCTCAGTGGGGAGTCTGCTTCTCTCTCTCCCCACCCCCCCGCTTGTGTTCCCTCTCTCTCTGTGTCTCTCCCTGTCAAATAAATAAATAAAATCTTAAAAAAAAAAAAAAAATTCTAACAATCTTTGATGTCTGCAATTGTTCATGCCCTGCTCTGGTAGTCTCTTAGAGAACAAAGCCCTCCAGGGTTTTTTGGGTGATGACTACCTGGAAGGTTATGCCCACGTCCCTTTGTAGGATCTCAAATGGCGTCTTACATGTGTGTGGAGACACAAGAAATATGGCTTGATGCTGCTGACTATCCAGGCAGGAGTAAATGTCTTAATTGAATTTCAAACTCTAAACAGCAAAGTCATCATGCCCCTTTCAACCTCTGTAGGGCTCCTTTCTAAAGAACTCAAAGTGATTTAAAACAACAACAACAACAACAACCTTGCCTAAATTAATCATACCTCAAACCGCCCACAAGACAGAAAATTGGTAGCTATCATTTGTTGAAGGCCTATTATGTGGCAAGCAGTCTTCTAAGCATGTATTAGTTGTATCACGTTGGGTAGATTATGTATTCTCTACGAGCTTCAGTTTGTCTGTAAAATGGGGGAAACAGCCTTCCTTCAGAATCACAAATTCGGTTGCCCACTGGTAGCTAAGTAAGTAGTGGGAGCTGGGTGTATGCACTTGAGCAATCACTAGGTGAGCTGTCCCTGGCATTCTTGGTAGCCTACCCACCAACCTGGCCTCTTCTTCCCTGTTGGCAGATCCTGCCTTCACACTTAGAGCAGCAGGAAGGGCGAGACATGCTTCCCGGCTCCCTTGCCACAAGGGTATTGGTAATATGATCCAGTCCTGGCCACTTGTGAGCTGCGGGGGGTGGGGGGACAGTGCAGGGGAAAGGTTGTTTGTTTTTTTTAAGATTTTCCTTTTTTTTTTTTTAAGATTTTATTTATTTATTTGACAGAGAGAGAGAGAGAGAGCACAAGCAGGGGGAGGGGCAGAGGGAGAGAGAGAGAAGCAGGCTCTCCGCTGAGCAGGGAGCCTATGTGGGACTCAATCCCAGGACCCTGGGATCACGACCTGAGCAAAGGCAGACACTTAAACGACTGAGCCACCGAGGCGCCCCAAGATTTTCCTTTATAAGAACAAGAAACCAATGGAAAGGCATGCTCTTCTGGACGTGTGTGTGTGTTTCCATGTGACATATGAGCCTTTGGAACATTGGTAGAAATGAGGAAGAACATCATAGCTGACATGCTTGAAGATATCAGAGAGGAAAGGCAGGGAAACCTCAGCATGGGTGGAGCAGCAGTCCTTGACAACCTTTTTGTGCCATGGTGTTAACCTTGGAACTACCCTACCTCGGCCTTCACTGAGGTTCTAAATCCTTACTGGAAGCGACTGTTAGTTGGGTATCTGTTTCATCGCGCTCTACAGCGGGGCGCTACGAAGTGCATTCCTCCTCCGAGGAAGTGGGCAGTGTGAAGCTCCTGCTGGTTGCTGCCAGATGAGGAGTTTTCAAGAAGAGACAGGAATCCAGATTTTTATATAAAACTCCAGATTTTTAAAATGTTGGCTCAAATTAAAGAAATATGTGCAAGCCAAACAAAACACATTTGGAAGCCACGTTCAGCCAATAGGCGGACAATTTGCAACCCCGGATCTACCTCAGAGAGTTGTAGGAACTAAATTAAATGAGTTTAAAATAAGATCAGTAATAATAATAGCAAACATTCACATAGCACTTAATATGTCTCAGGCATTATTCTGCTTGCTTTACCAATCTAGTCCGCATGTGTAACCAAGTCTTACAACCACCTCATGGGGAGATATAGTTATGATTTCCACTTTACAGATAAAGAAAGTAGGGAAAAGAGAGCCCCCTTGTCTTGCCCCTTCAGACCTAGGGGCGGGGATGACTTTCCCTGGGGGCCTCACCATGCCTCATTGGTTCCCTCAGCCCTGCCCCCATTTTGTATGTGTTCCCTTTGTTAAATTCTTTTTGGTTATACCCTTTTGAATATGCCATCCATTGCTCGCTGGGACACTGACTGGTATAAATGATGAAGAAGGCAGATGAATCCTTGCCCTCCTGGGGTGTACATTCTGGTAAACAACTACACATACAGGATAGCCACAGGTACCGTGAAGAAAATCAAGTAAGGTAATGTGATTGCATAATGGCCGAGAGAGGCTACTTGAGCGGGTGACATTTGAGCTGAGATGTAAACACTGAGGGGGAGCCAGCAATCCCAAGATCTGGGAGACCCCTCTTCAGGCAGATGTGCATATATAAAAGCTTTAGGGTAAGGACAAGCATGGAGTGCTAGAAGAATGAAAAAAGATCAGGAAGGCTGGAAATTGGTGAGGTTGGGGAGAATGTTGGGAGGATGGCCAGGGAAGCAGAAGGGACCAGTCAGTGCTGGGCGTGCTGGGATTTGAACTTTAAGACTAGTAGGAATTCTTGGGGTGCCTGAATGGCTCAGTGAGTTAAGCATCTGCCTTCGGCTCAGGTCATGATCCCAGGGTCCTGGGATCGAGTCCCACATCAGCCTCCCTGCTCAGTGGGGAGTCTGCTTCTCCCTCTGCTCTCCCCGTCCCCATTCTCTTTCTTTCTCTCAAATAAATAAGTAAAATCCTTAAAAAAAAAAAAAAAAAAAAAAGACTATTAGGAATTCTTGTAGGGTCTTCAGATAGGGGAGTTATTTGAGTTGTTTTTTATGGCTAAAGTCTTCTCCTGTGGGGACTGTGGATTATACACCAGCAACAATGGGAGGTGACTGCCACAGTCCAGCCTAGAGTTGCTGGTGCCTTGAACAAGAGTGGTGGCAATCCAAGTGGAGACATGTGAATGGTTTTGAGATCCATTTACAATGTTGAAGTATGGTAACACTTGGGTTTTTCCCTCCTAGACCCCTGGAGGATGGTGAGCACTCTACGATATTTTTTTAAATTTGTATTTTCATTTTTGTTACATACTTTAAAATTAATATGAACATATTCTGGATCATGTGTATGCCCCACCTTCTAAGAGAATAGTATCACCACATAACTTCAGTGGCCTCATGTCATTTCTGAGACTTCCACAGTGCCAAATAGCTACCTACAATGACCAGCATTTAGCACAGTGTAATGTTTTCCTTGAAATACAACACCCCCCCACACACAGAAAAGCACACCACCCATAAGTATACAGCTCAATAAATTTTCACAAACTGAACATCTCCATAGAACCAGCACACAGTTTAAGAACACAACACTCCAGGAACCTCTCTCATGCCCTCTCCCAGCCCCGCCCGGCCTACCTGCCAAAGATAGCCACCATCCTGCTTTCTAACACCATAATTTACTTTTGCTTGTTTTTTAATTTCATATGAATGCAGAGAAGAGAGCTACATTAGCAGGATGAGGCCGACCTCTAAAACTCCCATCCTGGTGTGTGGGCAGTAGGGGGGCTTCCCACCAGGAACAGACCCCCAGTTTTAGTTCATGCTTCCTGGACATTGTGATGAAGATCTGACCTCAGAGGCTAGAAACCGAATTATCCTCAAGGTATGAGGCACTCTCACAAGCATATCACAGTGGAATCGCTGCTCGCCTGGATCCTCATCAACAGACCCAGCCTGACAGTCACGTCGGTGGAGTGGGGTGTAGAGAATGTTCATCTGCTGTGGCTGGCGCTGTTCTGCAGCATAGTATTTCCCCACACCTTTGGGGACTCATGACATGTTCAGAGCAAAATGGTGATATCTTGACTTTTGTCCTTGACTTTCCAGTCTGTACCCCCAGCAACTTCCCCAGGTCCCGACCGAAAGGCATTTTCATTAATCTAGAAGAAAAGCCCAGCTGAATCTGCTTCTAGTCCACCTGCCCCCCACCCCCACCCCAGTGTCAAAACTGGGAAGCAGGCAAAATTTGGTTCTGAGGTACTCTCATGTTGTTCACTCTAGTAGTTCTAACCCCTCCTGTTACTGCAGTGACCTCCCACTAGTCCCCAGAGGCCTTCCCTGGAAGCACATCGCCTACCCATCAAAACATAGCCCTGTTGTTTTCCATTCTCTCCCAGTTCTGCCTTCTATTATGGGGTGATGGTTGGCATCGGGTGAATCAGAGGAATGCCCCGTGTGGTTCAGTGGAAAGAGCACTGCATTTGGGAGTAAAGAGGCCTGGTTCTAGTTCCAACATTATATTAATTAGATTAACTGGTTGAAAATGACAGAATTCAACTTAAGCAAAAAACAAACTAAAAAAATAGACACGCACAGTACTTAATGAGTTCCTACAGGGATCAGACACAGCCGTATGAGGGTCTCCAATGATGTCATTAGGACAGACTCTCTCCATCTCTTGGCACGGCTTTCCTTGGCTCTCCACTCATGGTGACAAGATGGCTGTCAATGGCCCTATCTTCTTAGCAGCCCCAATGGATCATATGAACTTCTCTTTTCCAATGTTCTGAAATCAAGTCTCATCAGCTTTGATTGGCCTCCTGGGAACACATGTCTTGAGGCTCTGATTGGCCAGCCCTAGTCACATGCTCATCCTGGATTTGGGAGTAAAGTCAGCCCCATACGAAATGCTAGGACTGAGAGTGGGAAGCACTGGTTCTCCAAAGGGACTGAGGTAGGCGAAAGCAACAGATGTCTTCAGCTACTAATTGATCATGAAAGCTTAACAAGTCTTTCTACCCCTGGGCCTGGTTTCTCGCCTGCGAAATGAGAAGGATGGACCCTATAACCTCTAAGGACCCTTCTACTTCAACATTCTATAATTCTACCTAATTCCTCATGAGAATGCAATGTAGTGTTTTCACCTTTCAGAGGATAATTCCTTAATCCAATTAAAAGGGGGAACAATAGAGACACAACTGTGTATATGATAAGCCTGTTGAGAAGGGCGAATCCCACTATTGATGCATGCCTTTCCCGTCCACTCTGCAGGAACCCTGCCCAGTGACCCTTAAAAAAGCAAGCCAGAGAGGCTGGCGTTTCCCTGGAGAGGGACAGATGGAATCTGAACTAGCCATTCATTATATGATTAAATGATTAAATCAACCAATAATTATTATGCACATCCTAGATCCCAAGCACTGTACAAGGCTCTGGGAATGAACAGTGAACAACAGTGAACAACAGTCTTGAGGTAGGCACAGACACATAAACCGCTGATTAACAATTAAAATGTCAAGGGCTATGGCAGGGTGATAAGGCAGCTCAGAGAAGCGGCACCTAACCAGTGGGAGACAGGGTTCAGGGCATGAAGAGATGAGGGGATAGTCGGAGACGTGTTCTGAGTGGTGCCATGTGCAGCTTAATCGGGGCAATGGCAAGAGGGGAGGCCAGGCTTAATCGTGAGGGAACCGAAGGAGCAAACCAAGAAGACTGAATGTAATCGTGGAGGCACTGGGAGCCACTGAAGGATCAGCAGGAGAACAACACCTCATATTTACAAAGGATCCACCAGTATCATGTGGATCCGAGAGACCTAAGACCAGGTTGCTATCTTCCAGAAGTCTACAATGAGGCCATCTTCACGGTAAAGGGACTTCATGTGCAGTGGCTGTCCACTTGCTTTTGTAATTTTTGTGTTGTGTATGTTTGTTTATTCACACTTTGCTTTTTTCCACATGGAATATAAAGCTCACCCTTCAGAAAAATGCCAGCACCTGAAACAAAGACATAAAAAGCCCATTCCTATCCCCAAAATGGTTATAGGTGATCCCTAAATCTCTGCTGAAAATGGGACCACACTCTATTCCCCAGATCTCACATCTGATTATAGAACAACTCGAGATCTCTGCAGACCCCAGATAGTATAAGGATTTTATAATCCATCAGCAGTAAAGGGGCAGACCTGGGACCCTCTGCTCAAAGAACCTCATTGGACTGCCTCTATAGAAGGGAGAAAGTCCAATTTTCTACAGAAAATTGCTCTACGCAAAGGGACTCATGAATCCCTGCATGCCTAGGCTTGAGGGGAGGAGATGATTGCTAATGGCATAAATCCTCAGAGCCTCACGTATCTGGAGGAAGAGCAGACCATGTGCCCGAACACCAGGGTTGCCTTGGACGGGAGAGAACCAAGGAAAAGTACTAATGGATCTGTGAAAATAACATGTACCTGATCAACCCAAAACCTTGGTCTAGAGAACAGGTGGCTTCCTGATTCTGCCATGAAATCACGAATACATGAAAAGTGGCTGGTTTACGCAGAAATTGGACACTCCCAGTGCACTCTAAGGACAGTCGATTGGTAATCATGTGGGCTAACCATGGGGACCTTTGCTGCACATCATGCAAAGGGAGGAATAATTTTTCTTAAAAACTTCTATATTTGGCTTCCAAGTGCCTTCTTTTTTGGGGGGGTGGGGGTACTAGCTTTGACTTTCGAGCTCTGGTTGACTGAAGATCAAGTGACAACGACAGCGACAATGATGATCGCTCCTTAGCGTCGTCGCGTTTTCAAATCTTGTTCGTATCCATTGTCTCACTTGGGCTTCTCCGCCCCCAGGTGTGTGAGCTGGCGAGCAAGCACCTTCCAGACAAGGGGCAAAGGCCAGAGCCACGACACCGTGACCAAAAGCAGCCGAGCGAGGTCCCAAACTCAGACTTCTAACCGGAACGCAGAGCTCTCTCTAGGAGGGGTGGAAAAAGCCCAAAGCAAAACTGAACTGAAAAGCGGGTGGAGGCTGCCTAGGCTTTCCACGAGGATGAGAAATTGGCAACAAAGAAGCCATTTTTCACGTGGACTCAAATGTGAGTTCCCATTTGTTTTTCTACTTCTACAAGAACTTTGTTGTTTTAAAAGGCCCTTTCTTCTCATTCAAAATGAGAAAATACCTTCTGACAGCCATGCAATTAGCAGGGCCTTCAGATACTGATTTCCTCTGTTCTTTGGCATGAGCCTTTCTCACAGGGCTCCACACCAGCTCCTGATAGAAAGAAAAGCTGGAGTTACTAAATTGGCCTCTAAACTAATTTAGCCGTTTCCCATCACCATCTCTCAGCTGCTTTCCCAAGGCTTTCTCCCCCCTCCTCAGTGACAGCCAAGAGCATCACTAGGCAGGGATTTTAGAAGGGGGGGGGGGTAGGAGGAAGGGGGACCCGAGAGCGGAAGGAGGAGGAAGCAAATAAATCCCTGGATAGAAACTCAAGAAATTCCTGTGTAAAAGTCTCCAGAAAGGAGAGGGGGTGGAGCATAAAACAGAAGTTAGCAATGGCTATTACCATTCATTCATTCACTATTCATTCTGCAAACGTTTACTGAGATCCTACTGGCACCAGAAACTACAATAGGCTCTGAGAGCACACAGAATTGGCAACAACAATATCATTCCTACCTTTATGGAGGGGACAGCAGGGCACGTTGTGCTCCCCAGGAAGCTGACTCTGAGACAGCAATTAGAATGCATAAATTGCATTAGGGAGTGCCCTTAGGACTAACATCCATGGAAAGAAGGGAAGGAAGCGGGAGTGAGCAGAGGATGCAGTCAAAATATGAAACTGTCTCAAGAGAAGCTTGGGCCAGCCCTACAAGGGGTTCTAAAGATGGGATGACCTTCCAGAGCTGGCCCCAGATGAGTGAGAAGGCCGAGCCTGCATACCCCCATGTAGACCAGTCATCGGAAGGGGCCATGCTCTTGGCCGGGGTCTTCTGCTGGGGCTGGGCCACTGGGGCTGGCAGCTGAGGGCCACATTTCTAGCAGTGGGGACACTGACAGACTTTCACACTGAAGGCGGATCTGCGAGGCCCACCAGAGCCAAACCACACGGAGTCTGTGCTTTAGTGGGAAGGCAGCCTGCCATCAAGTCATCACAGAAAAAAAGTAGAACGGTGCGGTCACTGGTGCTACAAAGGAGAGGTACCTGGTACCCTGGAAAAGTGCAACCTAGGTTAGGGGCAGCTCGCCTACAGAGCCCGGAGTTGGGAGGGAGGGGGAAGGGAAAGAGACAGGGAGCTTCTCTGAATGTAAAATGGACAGTTCGTGGTTGAGCGCTCACCCACGCCAGCTACCATGTTCCGCATTTTAGATGCATCCTCTCGTTTGACTCCATGACAACCCATCAGGTAGATTTTGTTCCCAGGGTCCTTCTAGCATCTCCTGAGATCAAAAAACATCATTTCCTGGAGTGCTGTGAAGCCAGAAATGACAGGCCTGACTGGGCACTGAGTCAAAGGCACAGCCAAGCAACGGGGCAGAGATCAAACTAGCAAGTCTCTGAGCAGACAGAGGACTTGTAAGAACACAGAGAAGCAAGCTGAACTAGGCTCCTTTGTGGGAGCCAAAAAAGGAACACAATCAGTATAAACTGAACGCCAAAGCAAGTTTTACCAGATTTACACATAACAGCGCTGACCATTGTAACAAGATTCCACAAAATTATTAGATTTGGTTCATTCCCACGTTCATTGAGCCATGCTGCATTTTGGGGACTTCAGAAATCAAGTAACTGTGCTGAAACATAGACTCAATCAAATATGACTCTCAAGGCAGCTAATAATACGTCATAATGAAAAGATTTTTTCAAATATTTTTTAGGTAAGGAATAACGTAGCTCTGGTTTCTAAATCTGATGGTGGGACATTTGTTGAAATAATGCACTCTGCAAAGCAAAATCACGTCCTGATAATGTTTCTTAGTTAGAAAAGATATATATATATTATATATATTATATATATAGGCTATATATAATATATAATTATATACATAATTATATATGTGTGTGTGTGTGCAAAATATGCATAGCAGATAGGTTCTCACTGAGTCTCTGCTGTGTCCACGCAGAACTATGGTAATGACTGGCCAGAAACCCACCTCCTTTGGGCACTAGGGCACTCTTCTAGAAAGAATTCATTCCAAAATAAGGGAGCTGAGCACAGAAGTCTGTGCTTTAAGGTGGCAGGATTGAGAAAACCTGTTTCTGTGTCAGATCTGGGTTTGAGTTACTTCCTAGCTATATGACGTCGAGCAAATTACTAAACCATTGCTAAGCATTAGGTTTCTTGCCTATTAAAAGGGAATAAACACCAACCTCAGAGGACTGTGAGGACATCTGTGAAGCTCTAAAATTCGAGCAATTATCAACTTTCAGAAACGGAACGCCAAACATAGGCATTAGTAGGATAAAGCGCCTTAAGAGAAGTTTTTTAAGTGTGGTCCTCAGACTCATGGCAGCACCTGGGAGCTTTGTTAGACATGCAAATCCTCAGGCTCCATCTCTCCCCACTCCACCCCCGTCCCCACCCCCCACCCCCACCCCTCCCCCTCAGCTGCTGCAGCAGGATCTCTGGAGGTGGGAGCCCAGGAATCTGTGTTCTAACGATTCTCCAGGCAGAGCGCCTAACCCTGCAGGTTTGCCCAGGAGGGAGGAGCATGCCAGGAGGAGGGACTGTCCTCGCAATCTGAGATGAGTCACTTACTCTCACTCCATATGTCACTCCATGTGATTCTTAGGTATGCTTGAGTCTGAGAACCACTGCTCCAACATATGTATGCATATTTTCAAATTACTCTAATACAGTGGGCAACACATTTGAAGATTCCACCGGAGATTTCCACAAATCCCTCGGGGACAGCTAGGAATTACTGGTTTAAGGTAAACCAATATTTACTGAGCATCTGTTGTAGTCCTAAAGTTTGGATAGATTCTGTTTTACCTGTTTGATCTGACAGCATCTTCTAGGAGGCAGGTATTTTTATCCTCACCTAGGAAACTGAGATTTAAAGAGGTGAGTAACCTGCCGATAGTATCACCAATGAAGCCAAAGGGCTTGTAGCTCAGGCTTGTTACTTTGCAGAGCCTGTGCTGGTTCCATTAGATGTATGTTTCTCCAAGAGTAGGAAGCATCTCACCAGGGGATGAACGATAATTTAACGTGGTATAGGAAGTGATTTTAGGAGGCAGAGAAGACGGCATTAAACAAGACATCACATTGTAAGAAATACTACTAAAAATTGCGAATGCTCTTACAGAGCCCTTACTATGTGCCAGACTCCGTTATAGGAGTTCCATGCATATGAAGTAGGTAATACTATTATCCTCTGAACTACAGATGAGGAAACTGAGGCACAAAGGCCACACAGCTGGTAAGTGATGTGGCCCCAGAATTAGAACCCAGGCATCGGGACACAGAGTCCACCCCCTGAGCTATTGACCTCTCCCTTTATCATTCTCTTTCCATCTGTCTGATTCCATCAAAGGAGTTCAGGTGTAGAGCTGGCTTGTCTCTTTCACCCTTCCAATATCTGTTAGTCTCTCTTTGTAACCAAGAGAGCAAACCTCAGGTTCAGAACCCTCTGTTTTGTTGACGTTGATTTGTTCTTCTGGATACCTTCTATCTATGGTAAATGATACTGGATTCTTCACTATGTAAAAGTACGTTATTGAAAGAAAGGACTTAAGTCAATAATCATCATACCGAGAGGATTATGAAGGTGGTACAGGGCAGCGGGGTACCAGGATGAGGGAAGGCGATGTAAAGGCGGTGAACAGGTGGCTGAATTTTGGGAGGTGGTGCATTTCAGCACGATGCTCCCACTGGTCTCCATTCTCAAGCTGTTTTGGTTCTCTAAATTCCCTTGTTACATTAAGGAACCTTGAACTAAGGACAGGGAGGTCCTCAGCATTCTTAAGAAAATACTTTGCCCTTTCACTACTGGCTCTCCATGTTTCCTTCTGCTCTGACTTTCAAGCCTCTTTCAGATTTTTCTCACAAGGAGCCCCGATCCAGGATCCCTGCATTTGAAAAGGGAAAAACTGCAGCAGAGATTTCTGTCCATTCATATTTCCTTCTCTCTCTTTCCTGGATACTTGAGAGAACTATGCTTCCCAGTTTCCTTAAAATTACGGGGGTCCATGAGACCTACCAATAACATGTATTAAGCACCTGAAGCTTCTGCACTGACTCACGAATGCAAGTGATGCGTAACATGTAAGAGGAAGTCCTCATTCCCCAAGCTTTCTCCTTCTGTCCCAGTGACCTGGGAGCTCCACGGTGGGCTCATGTGATGCAAGCAGATTCCATCCCTGAGCTCCCACTCGGACAGAAGCTACCATAGAGATGCATCAGACCTGTCATGGATCCAGAGCAGGAGTGCAAAAAACAACCTTTCTGTGCCACGCTGAGATTTCAGAGGTTGGTTTGCTACCACTTAATCTCGCCTATCCTGACCAATACAAGTATATCTCATCAAGATATTATTCATTACATTAGAAAGCACTGTCCACGCCAGGGAGTCATTTTCACATAAAGGAACTTTCTGAAATGTTCAAGAGGATTTTGCAAACAGGGACTACTTGAAATTATAGGACCTGAGCCTTCAGCAAGTTGCTCCGTGTGCAGTGGGACCCTGGCAGGATGGAGTGGGGCTGGTCAGGGACGTGAAGGATACAAATGCAAGTTGAGAGAATGCCTCAAATTCTGTTTTTGAGAAACTATCCCTTGCCCAGAGCCAACCCACCTCCAATTTTGTGGGTGATAGAAGTACGCAGCATGATTCTGGTAGATAAATGTGGGAATCCTTATCCTCCAGGTGTGGGAATCATTCGCTGCTCTGGGAGGGTTTCTCTTTGTTTCTGTGTCAGATTAATCTGGCAGCCTTTCACATAACTGAAGAAGACACTTCTCCCATTTGTGAGAGTGTATTTTCTTGTTTTTGTTTTAAAAATCAGGTGAAAATCTCATACCCTAAGTTCTATCCAATTAAGCCTTCTGCAAAATTAAGAGGTAGCATAATTATGAGAAAATATACATGCAGATGTATTTATTTATTTAATTTTTTTTGCAGATGTATTTATTTTATAAAAACAAGGCTTTGTATTTGCTCAATGATTTTGTGTGTTCTCAAACACGTACACATCACATGACACTTAATTTTGACGACAGCTGTCATCTACCAAGTACACTGTATTAAGCATTTTGCCTGCCCTCCAGGGACTCCTCTCAACAGCTCTACAAGGTGGATATTGATCCTGTTCTCAATTTAGACACGAAAGAAGGGCCAGCACCTTGCATAAGTCACATAGCTCACCGGTAGCAGCGGCGGGATTCGAACCCTGGCCTGTCTGATTCCAAAGCCTGGGCTGTTCATGGAATCAGAGGCACTGCCACACCTCTCTTTCAAAGGAGAAAAGGACACAGGGAGTTTAGGTTTTTCCTGTGCATCCTCTGTGAGGTCAGTGAAAGCCTTGCAGCATCGGTGGTTCAGGAAGCACTGTTCTGTTGGGAAAACGGTCCTCTTAAAAACCGCTTAACAATATGCTACCTCTGGGATGGAGAGGGGTGGTGCCTTCATTGTCCCTCAGAGCCCCAGGTGATTTGAACCGCCGCTCCCTCTCCAATCCCAGTGTCCAGCGGAACCAACCTGCAGCCCCAGCACAATGCCTGGCATGTCCCCAGACACACTTGGAGGAGGTGACCGGCTCCAGGGCAGGAGACCCAGCTGACAGTTTCTGAGAACGGAATCATCCTCTATACCCAATATACCCACATTAATTCATTTAATCCCCATAACAATTCTGCAAAGGGAATCTCTGAGGCTCAGAGAGGTTAAGGAACTTACCCAGTGTCACACAGTAAGAGAGGCAGGCTGGCTTCGGCCCACACAGTGTACAAAAAGTAGAGTACTGATTGGGAGCCTTGAGGGTCGGGTCTGAGCCTCGCTGTACCACCAACATATGTCCTTGAGCAAAAGTAACCTTGTTAGGTCTTCATCTGTGACTAAGGGGTTTCGTAAAAGTCTATTATGATGACTGTCCCAAGGTCAAAAGAATACCAAAGAAAGTGTACATCTTTCTGTGAGATATAATGGCCCCAAATGTGGAGCCTGAGTACCCAAGGACGCCGAGATACTACGTCTTCCCATCAGCAGCAACAGCGGCATTTCCCAACTCATGCTTTATATCCATTATCGCTAATCCTCACCAACAACCCTCGAAGGTAAATATGTGTGGTAGACTTCTATGATTTAGTCTGCCTGGTGCGTCTGCATTTCCTGGGAAAAGCAACCTCCCTTCTTTAAGGACTACCCTTCTCCAACAAGTGCTGCTGTGGTTGCTTCTTTTCTTTCCTTTTTTTTTAAGTAGGCTCCACACCCAGCATGGAGCCCAACTCAGGGCTTGAACTCATGACCCCGGCATCAAGACCTGAGCTGAGATCAAGAGTCTAGCGCTTAGCCAACTGAGCCACCCAGGTGCCCCTCCAACATGTGCTTCTCCTGCAGGGTGTCAATCACAGTAAACCACCCACCCTTGCCAAAGCTGATTGGTCCAATGGTCAGCATGTGACCCAACATGGGCCAATTAGATCCATCCCAGGATTTTTCAAATGAGATCACAGGGAAGAGAAACAATCTCCCTCTGGTGGAGAAGCTATGAAATAGGAGGTCACGTCCCCCCCACCTTCCCAACCCCACCCCCACCCCCACCACCGGAAGAACCTTCACTCCTTAGGAACTAAATTCTTTCCACAGAGGAACAAGGAGAGAACAGAGACAGAAAGAAGGGCCCTAACAATGTTGCAGAGCCTGGTTCCTCTTGTCACTGAAATCCAGCTCTACCCCACCCTTTTGGGGCTTATAGGAAATAAACCAGATAAGCCCTGCTGGTCAATTCCCATTTATGCCATTTAAGTTATTTATATCCATATATTACGTTCATTTGAGTTAGGTGTTTGTCATGTGGAACCCAGAGTTCTGAGTGATAGAGTAGTACTGTTATTCTCTTTCCACATTCTCAGTTTCAAACTGAAACTACCTGGCTAGTGAATGTCATTCTGGGACCAGAGCCGCCCAGTCTGTCTGACCCCAAAGCCAGGGCTCCTTCTCTCACGATCCTGCCTCTTCCTACCTGAGAGGACAGTCCTAGAAGACTCCTTGCCTGGTCTGGCGCCTACTGCAAACGCATGACGTGAGTTAGCCAAACATTTTGAACCACTGGCCTCCTCAAGGAGGTAGCTTCCAGATTCCTCTGATATTAGCCAGAAGCTCCAAAGAGAAGGCACTCAGGACATGGAGGCTTTGCTGGCTGCACAGTGATAGAGTGGATGGGGGTGGGCTCTGGTGTGAAGGGGCCTCTGCTATTGGGGTTCAGGGTCAGATCTAACCAGTGGGCAGGGCAGACCTAAAGAAAACAGGGTACTCAGCTTCAGGGACATGCCCATGGCCAAAGACCTACAAGGGAAGGAGGATGCGGCCTGCTTGGCTGTTTGGAGGGAAACCCAGCCCATTCTACTGAAAGCATCCCACTCTTTTAGAGTTACACTTCACAGCCAGGCTTCCTGGTTTCCCAATCCAACGTTCTTTCCACTAAGTCAAACTGCCCTTCCAGATACTGCAAAACATGGCTTGACATGTAACAGTAGTGGTAAGGTAGGAGAAACACTGCTTATTCAAGACCTAACTCAAAAAGAGAAAACAAGGGGCACCTGGGTGGCTCAGTGGCTTAAGCATCTGCCTTCAGCTCAGGTCACGATCCCAGGGTCCTGGGAACAAGCCCCACGTCGGGCTTTGCACTAAGCGGGGAGTCAGTTGAGATTCTCTCCCTCTGCCTCTCCCCCCTGATCATGTGTGCTCTCTCTCTCTCAAATAAACAAAATCTTTTTCTGAAAAAGAAGAGAAAATGAGATTCATTTCATTGACATTTGAAGGCATTCTTGATTTTTTAAAAAATCCTGTAGCATCATTACCAATAACATGTATTAAGCACCTGAAGCTTTACTTAGAATTGGATAATGCAGATCAACCACTCACAAATTCATTGACCCATTAAAAAGTCTGTATGAATCCCTACAATATGTAGACACTATGCTAGGTCCTGGGGGCAGAGTAATGAGCCAGACAGATATGCTCCCTGCCCGCATGGAGCCTGCATCATAGCAGGGGAGACAGATGTGAAATAAACACACCCATGCAAAATGATGAATGGGAATTGGGATGAAAAAGGGAGAGAGAAAAGAGGAAGCGAATTTATGAAGGGAAGGACTGGGGGATGGGGATCAGGGGGTTTCCAGTGTAGGTTAGATGGTATTTATTTAGACAGACAGACTAAGCAGAGACTCTCCATCCAGTGTAAATGTAAAAGGCTAAGGGCATTTGTGGCATGGTGATCTAAGGGACAGCAGTCATATTCTTGGCCGAATGGTATCAAAGAAGGAACCATTAGGTCCCACGAGAGTTTAGAGCTCCCCTAGCAATGGTTCACTTAACATGGAGAGCAGGGTTCCCAGAAGTCCTGGACCATGCCCTGGGGAGCCATACCAGAGCCTGAGATAAAGGGAAAATGCTCACTCCTATATACACTCATCAAAATATCCTCCAAAATATTTTGAACCAAGGGAGAAAAACTAATAAAAGCTCTATAAGCAAAAAAACATGACCCTATATAAAGCCCCACATTCATTGCCCAATCTGTTCTCACACATTGTCAACCCTCGTAAACCTGCTTGGCGGGATTTGAGGAGCTCGGGGCCAGGAATGTGGGACTGATTGGAAATGGCTGTTCCCATCACACAACAATGCAGTGTGGCAACACAAACGACAGCCTGTCTTTGTTTAAAACTTTGATATTTGTTCATCATGAATTGATTTTGCACTCATTTCTATTTCCAAAACTTGCATTAAAATATTATTGATCTTGTACTAAGTTTTTTCTGACACCTCTATAAATTTTGCTGCCAGAAGTGAACGTCACGCTTGCCTTACCCTAATCCTAACCCTGGTCCTGAACCATGCAGAGACCTTCAACTTCTAACGTTACCAAGGGAGAGATCTACAACAGGTGTGATCCCATGCCTTGTCTAGGCTCTTTCCCTCTGATCCAGCGTGAGCTTGAATAATGTCAGACATGAACTTTCAGGAACCAGGCTTCCCTTTTGGAATTTTGTTTTTGGCACATGCCAACTCTTGGAAATTGTGATCTGGGTGAAAGAAAGGGGTCACCTGCCAAATTTTGTTGCATGGAAGATGCTGGTGGTTGGATGCTATTGTAAAGAAGCAACATCTGGTTCCAATGTTATTTATTTCTCCTTAAAATAAAATCACTTCTGGAAAACTTGCTACTTTTTTTTTAAAGATTTATTTATTGAGAGAGAGCGTGCCCCTGCAGAAGTGGGGGGAGGGGCAGAGGGAGAGAATCTTCAAGCAGACTCCCTGCTGAGCGTGGAGCCCTCGGCGAGCTCAATCTCACGACCCTGAGATTGTGACCTGTGCCAAAACCAATAGTCAGCCACTTAACTGACTGAGCCACCCAGGCGCCCTGAAAATTTGCTACTTTTTATTTAATGTTTAGAAGATAGTCCATCGTCTTAACATTGGGCTCAGAAAAAAAGATGTTAGAACATATATTTTATTAAAGTATTTCCTTCTTATTAAAAAGATATTAGAGGGCGCCTGGGTGGCTCAGTTGGTTAAGCAACTGCCTTCAGCTCAGGTCAGGATCCTGGAGTCCCGGGATTGAGTCCCACATCGGGCTCCCTGCTCTGCAGGGAGTCAGCTTCTCCCTCTGCCCCTCCCCCCCCCCATGCTCTGTCTCTCTCTCTCTCTCTCTCAAATAAATAATCTTTAAAAAATAAAATAAAAAGATATTAGAGGTGCATTTTCTAGTCTACCCCAAAGCCAGGTATAACCCGAATCAAGCTAAAGAATAACATTCCCTGGTATATGTTCCCAGTTCTTTTTTTTTTTAAGATTTTATTTAATTATTTGATAGAGAGAGCACAAGTGGGGGTAGGAGTGAGGGAGAAGCAGACTCCCGCTGAGCAGGGACCCCATACAGGACTTTATCCCAGGACCCTGGCATCATGACCTGAGCTGAAGGCAGACGCTTCACCCAGTGAGCCACCCAGGTGCCCCATGTTCCCAGTTCTGGTTGGACAACACCCAGATGTACTACCCATTGCTCAATAAATGTCACAGAATACCTTGGAAAAAATTAAATGTGTGCTTGCTTTCAACTTTAAAGCACAGGGCACACAACTTCCTGGACGATTGTTTTAAATGGTGTGATGAAATCAAGCAAACATTGATGAGGTGTGGCAGTCCCAAGGAAGCTGAGAATTCCCAACTCAGTTCCTAGTATTAGAACTTCTGGGAAAACTAGATGCAAATGTATAAAGAAACAAAAATACAGCCACACCCAGCTCCATGACGTACTAGCAGTGTGACCTTCAGAAAGCAATCCAATCTCTCTTCTTAAGTGTTAAATGGGCTGATTTGGGCTTGACTCTGAAGGTTGTTGTAAGGTTAAACAGAAACTACCCACTGTGGCACAGACTTCTTATGGCCCCCCCCCCCCCACCATATGCATCCCCTCTTATTCTATAGGAATAGAAACCCCAATATTTACAGCTGCCTTACATGGCTGTGCAGAATAAAGACACATTTCCCAGTTTCCCTTGCAGCCAGATATGCTCATGTGGTTCAATTCTGGCCGGGGAAAATGAGCAACTCTAGTGAGAGAGAGCCAAGAACCACCATAGACTGGGAGTATAAGAGCAATATTGTAGGAATAGCAGAACAAGATAGAAGGAGCTTGGATCCTTGACCCTCACAGAGCCATCATAACAGCCATGGACTGCTGATGTCCAGACTGTTACGTGAGTGACAAATAAAATTATATCTTGTTTGGGGCACCTGGGTGGTTTAGTCGGTTAAGTGTCTGAGTTTCGCTCAGGTCATGATCTCAGGGTCCTGGGATGGAGCCCTGATTGAGTTGGGCTCCCTACCCAGGGGGGAGTCTGCTTCTCCCTCTCCATCTGTGCTCTCTCTTCGCTCTCGCTCTCTCTCAAGTAAATAAATAAAATCTTTTTTAAAAAAATTATATCTTGTTTAAGCCACTGTTACTTTGGGTCTCTGTTACGGTGAACAAAACTGTATCCTAACTAATATCGCATGTAAAATGTTTGGCAAGTGCCAGACACACAGTAAAGCTTGCAATGAATGCCAGCTCTTATGATTGATGGTGGTGGGTATGAATTCTACCTCTGTCACCCCTCAGAAGAGCATCCAGCAATCAGAATAAAATCCAGAGGTACCCAATATGAAGCACATCTCCCTTTCTAGCCTTTATTCCACTCTCTGACTCAAGTGACAGTTATACGGTAGATATGCTTACAAAGGACATCTATCCATGACCATTTCAGGTAATGCCTCTTCATTAATTACAAATGGGCCTGAGGGGAAGGAAAAATATTTCTAAGGGGCCAGCTTCTACTTAAAAAGTCAAGTTGTCTCACCGTATGCCTTATCCTGAAAACCTCCAAGAATCAACAATTGTTAGCATTTTCCATATTTGCTTTAGACAGTTTTTAAAAATAAAGCATCACAGATATGGTTGAAGCCCCTGACTTCACCCAATTTCCAATACGTATTGACCCTTCATAAGTAGTTGAGTTCCTCCCCATTGTATATTTAGGTCTTAATAAGTATATGTGTGTGTATATATATATATATATATACACACACACACACATACATATAAGAAATATATAGTATAGCTTTGGATAATTTTTAATCTGATATATTATTTATACACTACATGAGCACTTGACAACTATCTCATTTGGTAGACTATTAAAAACAATGCCACAACCATCACCCTTGTTAAATGTGGGGCGGGCATTGGTATCATGTTATTCTCCATGTTTTTCGTGTGTTTGAAATACATTATAGACATAATTTTAAATAAAAAGTAAGAGAATTTAAATGAACTACTCAGAAGTTGTATTGACATATAACATCACCAAAACCACTCGGGTGGGAGGCAGGAGTGGTAGGAGGGGGGATGGTTGGTCATTTCCTAAATATTTTACATATGTGTGACCAATTAAAAAAATGCAAATATTCTGAACTTACCCAGCTGATAGATATGTTCATAGGTGACTCATCACTTTACAAATGTAAGTACAACCTTCTAAAATACCCAAGAATAAATTTTCCTTAAAACACTCAATTCAAGTATATTTGATAGGCATAACTAACTATAAAATAATATGTGTGACAAAATGACTTACTACAATTATTACAATTAATTTTGTTAGGTGATCAATAAAACTCTTTTAAACATAAAAATACTGGATCAGGATAATATGAATCATTTATTCTTGGTCTGAGGAATAAAAATGCAGATTATGGGGGTTATCGATTCTCTAAAATAGGCATTTCCCATATTTCACCCATCTACGGCCTATTTGCGCAAGGATAGCATCTACCCTTCACACTCCCCCCCCCACTATTAGAGGAGTCGCCATGACAAAAAATCAACTTCTTTTTGAGAATCTGTGTGTTCAGAAGAATAGAACGAAAAGAACGTATTTAGAAACTGGCCCCTCTCACACAGGCGGAGCCCCTCTAAGGCCACGTTTGAGCCCAGCTATTTCACCTGCCAGGCGAGAGCTGACAACGGGGGGTTGCTGACCTGACCTGGGCTGGGTCCTCTACGTTCTCTCACCCAGAATTGGGCCTTGAAGTACGGAGTCAGGGCCTGTTGGTTACTTCAGCCAAGGACAGAGAACATTGTGAGTTGTGAGACAGTCGTGCACAGAGAAGCAGATGGAGCTGACCCCGGAGAAGGAAAAGAGAAAAGAGAAGGTGCAGAAGCAGGGACAAGGAGCCGCGGGTCCCAGAGAGGAGGTACCTGAGAGGACAGCTGCCTTGGGACCAAAGGCATTCTGGTCTCTCCCAAAGCCCCCAACAGTCGATCTTTGGAGTCCATGAGATAACCTTGTATCCTCAGAGCAAAATTCTTGTCCTATTTCTGTTATCTCATGTATGGATGGATATATGTATACATATATGTAATATATACATACCTAATGTATATACATCATGTGTATGCAAATATGATTATTATTCACTTATTTTTGCTTAAGCTAGTTGGAAGTAGGTTTCTGTTACTTGCAAGCAAAAGAGGCTTGGCTCTTACAACTCCCAGAGCAGGCGTTCTGTGAGGCCACCACCCGCTATCCGACCTCGCCACATAATTAGTGGAGATTTTATACACGCGTCCACCCGGTGAGGACTGACCAGGAAACGGCCAGCACCACAGTGTTGGCCCTCTGAGAGCTGTCAAATCAGAAACAAGTAGACCGTCTCCACGTGGGTGTTCCCTGAACTTTCATTTGGTAACCAAACCAACACATTGTTTTCCATATGCCACTTACATAAGATCAGTTGATGTAAGTCAGAAACTTTCCCTGTGCAGCTACTCTGCGAATGCACGACAATCATCTCAGTAAACACAAGATCCTGAATGTGATTTTTCTATTAAACCGGTCAACAAGGCACAGGGAGCTACATTTCGGGTTCCGCCCTTGGAGCTTGCTCAGACTCAGATGGTTTCATTGGCCATTTTAAGACTCTGCTCTCCACAGCTTCTGGGTGCCCTTTAAGCTGTCAAGCAATTACCCCAAATAACAGTGTGCTGGAAAAATACTTAGGTTTCTCTGTAAAAAGAGAACATGACGAGAATAAGGTAACTTTGTAAATCCAATAGCTTTTTTTAAAAAAAAGTAATAAAACCATAAGAAAAATGGTATTTAATATCTCCCATAGAGATGGATATAATTTCTTGATTATTTCACTTGAATCCAATTATCAACTAAAGTTCTTTGAAGAACCTGGACCGGATCCCACCTAATAAACATGCCACCACAGATGCTGTTACGGAATGTGGGAAGGCAGCAAGAAGACGTGGTCAGAAACACCGATCATGGCGTCCTGCTGGCCTGACCCGGGTTCAGCACCAGGCCCTGCAACTCAAGGGCTGTGTGACTTGGGGCAGATGGCCTAACTTTTCTGAATCTTGGTTTTCTCACCTGAAAACCAGGGATAGTAACAATGACTACTCTGTGCGAGGATGAAACAAGCTAGCACGTGTGGAGGAAACACTCCCTGCACGCAGCCGCTCCCTGTGAACGTTAGTGGCGGCCGCATCGTCGTTGTTGAGGTGCTTGTGACCACGGGATGGTCTGCGAAGCTGAAGGCTGTCGAGACTCAAAGGTCTGGATTTTGAGCTATTTTTGCAGGCAGTGAACTACTAAAAATAGGACGCAGTGTTTACTCTCATAGTTTCGGGGAACAGCTATGACTTGGTCTCTGACCAAGTAGATTCGGTGGCAGCGTAAGCAGACTGGTAACTGCCTCTCAGTTCAGACCACATCCTGACTGGTCTTCAGTCCAGGGAGGTTTGGACAACCCAGAAAAGCAGGCCCAGCAAACTTCTATGGGCCAATCCCTGCGGAAGGCTTTCCAAGAGGAGCGGACCTGTTGCCCTTCCTGTTTCACGCAGGAAACTGCAAACATGGCAGAAGACCCAGGTGACAACCTGGTTGCCAGTTGGAGGAGTTCACTGACTTTCTGGGGTCCTTATCTTACCACCACCATCCCATGTAATGCCAGGGCCGTGACTTAGTGAATTAGAGAATCCAGGGCTCTGAGGTGGAAAAGAGCCTCTTCTTTTCCTAAGAGCTGAGCAGTGGAGGGGAGTTGTGCTACAACCCACCCTGTGGACGATCCTGACTATTATCCTAAGAGTTGAGGGCCATCCACACTCAAACTACTCCTGGTCCCAGGGACCCAGCCAAGATTAGGGATTCATCTCCAGAAATAACACCTCCCAAAGTCTCCTAAAGACTTACCATATGACCTTTGAATCTTAATTGGAAACTGGAGCCATTTCCTGGATTTGATGTTTCCGACTGTAGAAAATATGTTCTCATTCCAAGATGTTGTATAGCTCACATGACTTTAGACACACACACACACACACACTGTCTGAACACACAGATTCACCATGAGTGTGTGTGTGTTCTACTAATACCTAAAATTGATACAATTTTCTTTTTCTCTTTTCTTCTTGACCCACATCTTGCAATCTGTGATATATGTAGCGTTTGTCTTAGTCTATAGTGGTTACCAGCATGTGATGAATGACGTCTAATCTCATAAAGATTTTTTAAGTTATATTCTATTTGTGTTATCAAAATTTTGCTGAAAATTTCCTAATAAACTCAGTAGAGAAGAGAATAGGAGGCAAGAATAAAGAAAGATTGCTGTACAGTATATCAAGATATTATATAATGCAGAAAGAATGAGTACCCGTGCTTTATTTTCACCCACACATAAATACAAAAGCACTGAATGGAATCACAGAACCTACAGTTTGGAAGGGACTTAAGGAAATTATCTAAAATGCTAGCTAATTGAAAAACTAATAAGATAATTATTTACAAACAATATGACTGTCCCCCCCCCCCCAAAAAAAAACCTAAAAGAGTCTTCAGACAAACTACTAGAATCAAAAAGGTTGCTGGATACAAATGAATGAATATTAAAAAATCAATAGCAGAAAAAATCAATAATAACACCATATCCCAACAGAAAACTAACAAAGGTATAATTAAGAAACAAAAACAAGATTCCATTAACAATAGCAACAAAAACTTGGGGAACTTATAAACATATCTAACAAAGGAAATACAAGGTCATTACGGAGTAAAGCTTGATTGATGCACATAAAAGACTTAAATAAATGAAAGGATACACTATGTTCATGTATGGGATGGGAAGACTCAAAGATGGCAATTCTCTCCAAAGTAGTCTGCAAATTCACTGCAATTACATTAAAATCCATATGTTTTTCCCCTATGGCATTTGACAAGTTGATCCACAAATTAATATCAGAATAAAGAACCTAAGATGCCCAAGATAACTTAGAAGAGCAAAGAAAAACAGCTCAACACACTAGACAGCACGGCTTATTATAAAGCTACAGTTATTTCAAAAGAATGGCATTGGTGCAGAGACAGGCAAATAGAACAACAAAACAGAATAGAGAGCCCACAAAGAGACTCACACTTATGGGAAAACCTGATATCTGACAGAGATAACATTACAAATCAGTGGGGAAAGAATGAGACTATTCAATAGACGGTGCTAGATCAGTTCAATTCCCATTCGGAAAAAATTTTTTTTAGAAATCCATATTTCCCCTGATTTACAAACTTAATCTGCATGTCAACCCAGTGATTAAAATAGAAAGCTAGGGGCGCCTAGGTGGCTCAGTCGTTAAGCGTCTGCCTTCGGCTCAGGTCATGATCCCAGAGTCCTGGGATCGAGCCCCGCATCGGGCTCCCTGCTCTGCGGGAAGCCTGCTTCTCCCTCTCCCACTCCCCCTGCTTGTGTTCCCTCTCTCGCTGTGTCTCTCTGTCAAATAAATAAAATCTTAAAAAATAATAATAAAATAATAAAATAAAATAGAAAGCTAAACTTTAATATTTTTATGGCCTCAGGGTGGGAAAACATAAAACATAAAGAACAATTTTGGTAAATCTGACTGTGGAAAATTTTAAATGTAAACCATCATTTTAAAAAGTAAACAGAAGGGTGCCTGGGGTGGCTCAGTTGGGTAATTTTGGCTCAGATCATGATCTCAGGGTTGTAAGACTGCGCCCCATGTTGGGCTCTGCACTCAGCATAGAGTGTGCTTGAGATTCTCTCTCTCCCTCTCCCTCTGCCCCTCCCCCCACCGTGCACGCTCTCTCTCAAATAAATAAAATTGTTTAAAAAAATTAAAAATTAAACAGATGAGCTAATGATTGGAAGAAAATATTTTAATGCATAAAACCCAAGAGGGGCGCCTGAGTGGTTCTGTTGGTTGGGCAGCTGACTCTTAATTTCAGCTCAGGTCATAATTTCAGGGTTGTGGGATCGAGCCCCAGGCCAGGCTCCATGCTTAGCGGGGAGTCTGCTTCTCTCTCCCTCCCTCTCCCTCTGCTCCTCACCCCGCTCTCACACTCTCTCTCTCAAATAAATAAATCTTTAAAAACAAAAACAAAACAAAAAACGCAAGAAAGGTGTTTTCAATGCATAAAATCGAACAAGGGATTATTATCCAAAATATATAAAGAACTCCTATACATCAATAAGAAGAACACCAAACAGCCCACTGGGAAAGTAGGCATAGAATAGGAAGAAGGAATTCCCAGAAAAGAAACAAAGGGCCAAAAAACATAGTAGCTAGTGATCAGGAAACGCATATCATGACAACAATGGTCCTCCATTTCCTATCCCATCAGATTGGCAATTGTTAAAAGCACAATACCAAATGTTGAGGATGTGGGGAAGTGGAAATTCTCGTACACAGGTAGTGACTATAAACTGATATAACCTCTTTGGAGAACGATTTTGTACAAAGTTGACAATGGGCATACCCACAGAGCCCAGCAATTCTATCGCCATTTGTGTATCCCAGAGAAAGTCTGATATCCTATCCATAAGAACCCATACGTGGATGGCAGAACTGTGTATAGGAGAAACAGATATACCTTTAATGTCTATTAACAAGAGAATAAACAGAGAAAATTTGGTATATTCATAGAATGGGATATACATAGCAGTTAAAATGAATTAACTTTATATAAAAGGATCAATGTAAGTAAATCTTGAAACACAATGTTGAATCCCAAAGGCAAATCGCAGAAGGATAAGGTGATACCAAGCCTTTTCAACTTATTAGAAGGCATCACCATCCTTCCAACTTATCTCTTCCCTGAAAAACTGCAACAGCCCAATTGCTTCCCATTTGTGTCCCTTCTTAAGTCATCTTCCACATGGCAACTAGGGCATATCCCTGCTTATACCTTTCAGTGGCTTCTCACAGCAGCCTTAATAAAATCCAAATTCCTTATCAAGGTCTCCTTGGCCTTTCCTAATCCCTTCCAGCCCCTCCCTACCTCCTGCCCTCCAATCCCCCACCTCCCCTCCTTCCATGCTCCCTGGTGTTCACATCACCCCAGCCTCTGTGTGAGTCTCGCTCTTCCATGTATATATGGAACTCACTCCTATGTGAGGGCATCAGCACTTGCTTGCTGTTCCTTCTGTTTGACTTACTGTTTCCTATCATTTAGGTTTTGAATTTAAATGCAGTATCTTCAGCAAGGCCTTTCCTCAATGCCCTACCAGCCCCTTCATTCCCCTAACCCCTGCTGATCTGAACCACAATATCCTATTTCATCATTTTCATACATTTACAGATACCTACAATTATTTCATTTATTCATAGTTATATATTTAGGACAGGGTTTTACCTTATTCACCATCGTATTCCCAGAGGCTAGAACAGTGCCTAGCACATAGCAGGCGCTCGATAAATATTTGTTGATTTGTTTATATAAATGTTTAAAACACACAAAACTATGCTATATGCTGTTATGGGCACCTAGTTATATAGAAAAAGAGAAAAGCATGGACAATAACTGAGGTAGAGTTTATTTCTGGGAAGGGTAGGAGGTCAATAGGATTGGAGAGTGGGACAAAGAAGCTTTAAAATCAATCTGAGTTTGTTTTTTGAAGTTGTGAAAGAAATACAGTAACATTTGTCAAATCTGAATAATGTTAAATTTGAGTAGTGGTTATGTAAGTATCATGCTTTTCTAATCAAGATATTTCATAGTGAAAACACAATTACGTGCTTCAAAGAGATTCGAAATGACAAAATTACAGAGAACAAACTGTAGTTGTCAGGATTTAGGAAGGCGGTGTGGGGGTGGTGCCCATAAATGGGAGCTCTTGGTGGTAACCGAAAAGTTCTCTGTCCTGTTCCTGGTGGTACTTACAACCGACAGGTAATGAAATGGCACAGAATCATATAGACACTTCATAACAACATCAGTTTTGTGGTCTTTGTGTGCTAGTTACATAGGATGTAATCACTGGGGGGAACCGGGTGAAGGGTATGCAGGTCCTCTCTGTCCTTCTCTGTACAATCTTCACAACTTCCTGTGAATCTATAGTTCTCCTTTTAAAAGATTTTATTTAGTTATTTGACAGAGAGAGACAGCACAAGCAGGGGGAGCGGCAGGCAGAGGGAGAGGGAGAAGCAGCCTCCCTACTGAGCGAGGAGCCAGACGTGGGGCTCGATCCCAGGACCCTGGGATCATGACCTGAGCCGAAGGCAGACGCTTGACCGACTGAGCCACCCAGGTGCCCCCATAGTTATTTTCTATAAAAAGAGAACTATGCAGCCCACCTCACATAATATAATTCCTATTTGACAGATGAGACAAGTAAGGCCCTGAAAAAGAAGAGCCATTTTTGGTAGGTGGTGTATGGGACAGGGCAGGGAGGCCTACAGAACTTGCGGTTTTCTTTGAACAATCAAGTCATCAAATGCATGGGTCTAGATCCCTTGGTAGCCCTTCCTTAGGGCTCTGATCTAACACTGACTGCCCGGTGGGTGACTCAGGCTGCCTAGCATAGCTGCAGATCCCAGATATTAAAACTGGGTACGCTTGCCTCAAATCCCAACTCCACCACAGAGTGAAGGGATGGCCTTCTACTTCAAACTCTTTGAGCCTCAGTTTCCTCGTCTGCAAAATAGGGACAATGTGAATATATGCCACATACGGTGCTTAGATCAAATAACACATGCAAAGTGCTTGGCATAAAACTTGGCACATAGCATAGTAAGAGTGTAATTCAAAGTCAAGGAACACAGCCTATTAACTGTGAAATAAATCCAAATATGCTCACTATTTGTCCCAGGGCCCCTCCTTCGCATGATACTGTCCAACCATATAACCAGTTTCTGTGTTGGGTGAAGTGTGAAGGTTCTTCTTGAGAAATAGTGAACTGTGGCTAAGTGGGGGTCAGGGATGAAGGCGGCACTGAGGCAAATTACCTTCATTACCTATGCCCTCTCTTTGTTACTAGAAAGTAGTTGGGAGACCCAACCAGAAGAAAAGAATATAAAATAAAATGATTTATTTGGTCTGTGTAAACCCATTGACTACAATAAGATACAATCACACATTCAATGCCAACAGAACATAGACTCTATTAGATTGACCAGACATAAAGCCCCAAACAGCCCTATGCTTCAAGTTCCCAAAGGCTAGATAGCGAGACTGTAGACTGGGGTTGTTTAAAATTAAAAAGAAAAATGAGGGCCCTTTTTTCCTTTTGGTCATGAACTAACTAAATGTAAAACTACTGAAAAGAGATGGAGTCTCTGAGAGGAGAAGCATCGGGCTCCGTTTTCAGTTGGCTGAAGAAAGGCATTCCAGCTCCAGAGGCGCGCGCGAGCATCACTCACTCACACACACACACACACGCACATGCACACACACACGCACGAAACTGGAGACTCAATTTATTCTCAAAAGGTACATTAAAGTTGACAACAAACCCACTTGAAATTCTGAACTCAAAACAACAAAGAATTGCCGAAAGAATTGGTCTTTCAGATGAATTTATAGTGACAGGGTCTGCGCCGTGGCTGCAGAAATACATAAATCAGCTGGCTAAAAAAGGGAATGATCTAAAATGCAACTCCTTTTTAGAGCTAAATCACAAAAATTAGTAAAAATATGTGAGGCTTTCCTAAAGTGACTTGGAATCAGTAAAATATGGGTCTATTATAGAAAGAAAAAAAATGGTGGAGCATATTTTATTTTCAGTCATGAGTGAGATTCCGAAAGCATAGCCACCCCCCTCACAAATTCTTTTAAATCAGTAATACTTATGACAAGAAGTGCTTGTTTCATTTTGACAAGATTTTAAGTACACTAGTAAATCTGAGTTTAATGCCCATCAAATATTTTGCAAAAGTAATGAAGTCAAGGTAACAAAAGAACTCTCAATAAATCTCTACTTTTAAAGTATTACTGACAAGAAGAATTGGTACTCTGTGTTTCTGGTTGGCTTATTCAATTTGACATAGTAGCAGAATGTAGTAAAAGTTGCTTAAAGTACTGGTTACATAACGGTGAGATTCTTTTTTTAATTTTTATTTAAAACATAAAGATTAATGGCCCACAAGTACTAATTTTTCCCGTAACTCCCAGTGTTCGGGAGCTCATATTCCTCCACTAACTCTCTTACATAACATTCTTTCTAGCAATGGGAGCAAATATGAATTCATATTATCAGCCATCAGAGCAACAGAATTCTCTACAATGAATTAATTTCATATTAACTGCAAAATAAAAATAGAATCACATCTAAGGAAATAAGACTAATAAAAGGAACCAGAAGAGTTCTTCTCATGGAGAAGAAAAATGGAAAAATCATAACCACTCCATTAGGAAATTGTTAATTAAAGGATAGATCCGGTAAAGAATACCTTCTAAAGTCTTAAAGGACTTAAAAAGTTACAAGAGTTGGACAGTAGAAATTATAATAGTTAAGAAACATCTTTGTTTCACTTCTAAGCTTTTTTTCAGAATATGTAAAGAGCTGTAAAAATGAAAGTACTGTAATACTGAAGGTCAATTTTAGTCAAAATGAGAAGAGATTCAGAGTTTAGCTAAAATTTCCTATCTCAATTTCCTATCTTAACAGTATCTTCATCTCTCCTTAAATTTAAATACATTATTAACTTGAATTCATTACCTTCAGAATTCATATTATAAAAATGTATGTATGTGAAAATGTTAACAAGCATCTGACCTTAGAAACCAATTTATTTTCCCCTTATTTCAAAAACAATTTATTTCCAAATTTCCAAAGCAAATAATCTCCCAGGTGCTTCCTGCCAGTTGTAAAGAACATTCTATTTAGGGACAACATTGGAACGACACATTTTACCTCCTCTCTCTTCCTGCTGGCTTCCAATGTGTTGCTGGGAAATTAAGAGATGGAAATTAGAAGTTTTAATTAGGCAGTCTTTCTATGCCTGTTGGCTTATTTCCTTTATTTTAAGGCATAGTCTCTGTATGGTAGTGGAGTTGCTTACAGAGCCACAGGGGCTCAGACCTGAAATGGGAAAGTTATTTTAATTTAGTTCAGTTTGTTTGTTTTTCCTTTTTGCTGACACCTAGATCCTATTCTGATGTGACTGTGTCTTTGTTTAAGATGACTTTCAAGGGCAAGGGAGCAAGGTTTTAAAGGGGTCATTTTCCAAATAAGCAGGTCATTTGTGAAATAAAACACGTGTGTAAGTTCTGTGATTCCCAAAGAGTTGGCTATAATCGAAAAGGTATTTTGGGGTGCTACTATGATGACTTATACAGCAACTTAATAGCCACTCGGACCACAAGGGTTTTGAAATGTGACTTGTATCTTTTCATCTGTAATAGGTTTTAACTACAAAAACCTTAAATTAAAAATAAGAAATGAAGTGTTTCTGCATCGGTGGACCGCTCGAAGCATTTGAAGTCATAAGCAGATTAACTATCCCATGGGGGGTTAGAATCGAGATACAGAATCAAATCACTGTGGTCAGAACCACACACAAAATTATTTCCCTATCCAGAACCAGGAAAGCAATTAGCTGTCCGTAGGACTGGCCACCGCTCTGGTAGTAAGAGGGGCTGCAAGAGGGCAAGTGGTTGATAGGAAAAGAAACAAATACAAAAAGAGAAAGCAAAAAGAGAGAAAATTGAGATAAACAGACAGTAGGGATGACAGGCTTCTTTCAGGAGGAACTTTGTACCATGGCTGTGCTTAATCAATGTCTTTTGAACAGAACTAATTGAAGATTATATTATTACACATTTTTAAAAAAAAAAGGTTTTCTGATTCTGCCCTAAGATTTCTAAAGACAGGTTGTTGTTTTACCTGGAGCCTTGGTCGAAGCACGAAGCCATGTGCCTACTCCCTAGCTCCGGATGTCTCGGATCAGGCTGGGTCTGAGGTTCTCAAACTGGGTGCTGGGCCAGGCCTCTGGCTGGTTCTAAAGGCCCCAGGATAGGGCACTTAACATACCAGAGACATCATTTCTGGAATGGAAATTTAACTTCCAGGTCATTTAATTAGCAAATGAACAAACTCATTTGGTCTCAATACTAAATATGCTGTTTAAAAATTAACAGTATTTAAAGGAAAACCCTCAACTATGTTTACAACTTAGAAGACAGTAACTTATTCAAGCCTGAAATATTAATCAGTGCAACCCTTTTGGAATATGATTTGGAAATATCATAAGATGTTAATGCGCATACGCTTTGACCCTAAAATTCTACTGCTAGAAATGCACTCAACATACATATTCCCATAAGCACACAGCAATGTTGACACAGAGGTTTTTTTCCTGCATCATTGTAATAGCAGAAAACTGGAAACAACCTAAATTTTGCCTTTTGGAAAGGGATCGATTCAATCAGCGACGGTGCATTCATAGGATAGAATATTGTAAATGTTGAAAAGAATGTGGTTGAGCTTTTTGTTCCATAAAGGTATCTAAGGCTATACAGATATGGAGAGATCCCAGATATTAAAGTAAAAATATTAAATTGCAGAGCAGAATGCATAGTATACTATTTGTGCTTTAAAAAAAAAAAAAAACGATTTAAATATGTGCTTAGCTTGTGTTTTAAAATTCTGGAAGAACAAAAAAGAAACTTTTAACAATAGTGACCTCTGCAGAGGAGGTTGACAATTTTATTTTTCACTTCCTATGCTTCTGAACCGATTTGCTTTCTAATCGTGGTAATAATAGCCGCGTTGCTACTTTTAGAATAATTACAAACTAGCTAACCCTATAAGCTTATGTTAAACCCACATTAGCAAAATCAGAACGGATGCTCCCGTAGGAGACAATCCGAGGAAGCCACATTCTCGCGGGTATCAGGATAACTCAGGCTACGTGAACGGACGTTAACCCCTTAGATGCACAGCAAAATGTGAAACACAGCCGTTTCCTCTCAACTCCCCGCTCAGCTGGTGTATTTCCAATGCTAAACGCGTTGACATCGGGCCGGGGTCTAGCGCGCTCCTTTCTCCCGACGCTGCATCGCGGGGGGGGGCGCAGGGTCCCGGGGGGGGGGGCGGGAGCCGGGGGGGGGGGGGGGGGCCCGGGGGGGGGCGGAGGGTCCCGGGGGGGGCGCAGGATCCCGGGCGGCGCGGGACGCTGCCGGGCCAGAGCCACCACGGAGCTCGGCGCGCAAGCGGGGCTACACACAAAGCCCTTTTTCTGTTTGGCCCAGTGGCGCCGGGATCACGTCCCCGGCCACAGCCCGCGTGCACGTGTCGCAGGCATTGGAGTCACCTGAGCAGTGCCCTTCGAAAACTCTCAAGGGGACTGAAGGCAAACCATTACAAGTGAGCTTCCTCCTCACGCAGACAGACAGACAGACAGACAGACACACGCAGGCTTTCTTCTCCTCGCTCTCATCCTTTTCTTGCTCCTCCAACTGGTTCCTAGAAATATCTCCAGGGCTGTTCCGTTTCTGGTCTTGTAGACAGAAATCAAAACCGGCTCGGGTCTAGTCTCTCGTAGCAAGTCTCGGTTTTTACCCCCGTTTATTAACCATGCAAGTTCTCTCTTCTGGCGCTGCATTGACCTGCTCAGTCAGTGTCTTGGGAAAATTTGGGTTTGAAGGTCTGTAGCTTAAATACGTTCTTCCAAATATAAAATTTTCCTCCACTATAATGACCTTTCAATAATGCATTAAAAACAACAACAACAAACCAGTCACTTTGCTCGCAGAGTATTCTGAGGCTTAACTGCAGGGCCAACAAGTAAAAACTTGCTATCCAGCCAGTCCGTGTTAACGGAGAAGCCAGTAAGTTTAAAGAAAAGTTAACTCGTTGTCTTCTCAGGTCATATCTCTCACTTCTTCACTAATAGTCTCTAACTTGCCCTTCGAATATTTATAATATAAATGAAGAAAAGGACTGTGATTTTCATGTACAAATTGGGAAGCTAACTTTTCTGAAAGTACTGTTTCTCCCAAACCCTGCTCTCCCTCCCTCCAAAAAACAGTAACAGGAAACAAATCTCAAGGTTAACCCCAAAGTAGTCTCTCTAGTTACTGGGTTGAGAAATATTATGTAGAAAATAAGGGAGAAATGTACCTTTTTCTAAAAATTTGGGGGCTAATCTAGTGTCAGTAGCTAAAACTGTATTTTATTGCATCAGTAACTCTAAAAGTCCAGATAGTTGCTTATTTTTGCCATAAATCCATATTAACAACCTCGTACTTTGTCAACCTTCTCAGCTTTGGCCCTAATGGAAGGTGCTGTTAACAGCCCTCAAAACTAAAGTTCCTTTATTTCTTCTGCCACTTGAGAAAAAGTTCTGCCACAAAATTCTAATAACACTAAGTTCCTACAAATCAACTTGGAAACGTCTAAGTGTGTTTTTCCTAGAAAAAGTGCCAGACATCAGTTTTATCTGGCAACCATCAAAATACAGCAGACCACAGAACTATACATTCCTGGACCTCACAAGAAGCACGACAAGGAATTTCAGCCAGCCAACCAAGTGCTCAGCTGCAACTCTCTCTGCAATCTATGGGCAACAACCGAAATTAACCTCTGCTACCAAGCCAAGTAACAACACTCCCCCCCTACCCCCTTGGTCCCCCACAAAGGAACGGGTGGAAATTTCAAATCCACCTTCTCAATTTCTGGTTTGCGATTACATAGGATTATTCAACTCACCATCACACTAAACTCACTTTCACAGAAACAACCAGAAAGCCCAAGTAATGGAATTTTTATTTGCACATTCTGTGTTATTTTATATGAAGATAAATGACAGAAAACATGGGAATTTAGGTAAAACACCAATTTCCTACAATGTCACAGTTGGTAGAATGTGTGTAACTAGAGTATGCATAATTGATGCACACGCTGACCTCAAAAGAGGAAATGCCTTTGGAATCTATCAGTCATTTATTCAACACCTAAAATGAGAAACAGAGTGGGGATTACAAGGCACCTTCCTGTACAGAATTTGCCATCTAGCTAGGGGAGAGAACACTGCAAGAGTTCAAAACAGTGTAAGATCGGCAGGTGGAGAGGAGGCGGACCAAGGGATCCGTATTTTTCATTATGCCTTTCCATACTGCTTTATTTTTTTAAAACCTCACTACATGAATGACATTAATAAAGGTTTAAGAGCTGAACTTTAGCAATGGGAAGGAAGGGACAGATGTGAAAAGCAACAGGAAAAATTCTGCTCTAGCCAGAAACCTAATGGGGGAGTAGGAGATACATGCATATCTCTCACTCTGCCTTATGTCCCAGATCTATCAACAAGTTCCCCACTATCTCTAGAATCTCCCATAAATTCTTCCTCCTCACCCTCCTCCCTACCACACTGCTTCAGGCTGGACCACCTGCTCACAATCTCCTTCCTCAGGTACTTGAGTTCTGACCTTTTTGACCCGGTGGGCAGCCCAGCAAAGACTATGGACCCCTTCTCGGAAATACTCCTTTTAAATCATAAAATTAAATATGCAGATCACCAAAGATGAATTCTATTAAAATGCACATATCATTTTTTTTAAGTTGTGACATAATAATATATGTTCTTTATCACTTCATTAAACGATAAGATGTCCTGTGGGTCTAGATGGCTACAGAAATTTCAGTTTAGGGGTGCCTGGGTGGCTCAGTCGTTAAGTGTCTGCCTTCAGCTCGGGTCATGATTCCCAGGTCCTGGGATCGAGCCCCATGTCCAGCTCCCAGCTCAGCAGGGAGTCTGCTTCTCCCTCTCCCTCTCCCTCTCCCCCTGCTTGTGCTCTCTCTGTCTCTGTCTGTCTCTCTCTCAAATGAATAAATAAAATCTTAAAAAAAAAAAAAAAAGAAATTTCAGTTTAGTGAAAAATGTAAAGGTTATTTTGAGACATCTGCAACAACTGTGATACGATATTTTTATGATATGTAATATGAAAATACCTGATTTCTATTGGTGACAAACTTATGTCTTCTGCTAATTCTACTGTGACCTGTTGCCTAGATTTATATTTGAAGGAAAAGCTTGATTTCAGTTAGACATTAGTGACAGAAACAATGTAATTTTTTTTTTCCTATCCAAATTCTCAGATCCCAAGCATTCTATCCAGGGATCTCTTGCAAGCCCAGCGGCTGGATTAAGGAGCCCTGATCTGGGGTCACGCCCCTCCAGACCAGCATCCATATTGCCATCAAATCTGATGCTATCATTCTCCAGGTCAAAATCTTCCATAGCTTCCTCACTTCCTGGAGACAATGTGAACATTTCTGAAAGGCAAACCAAACCCTCGGTGCTCTGTTCTCTGCTCACCAACTTGGGCTTATCCCCCAACTCCTGGAATTTCCTCGCCCTGCTTCTGGCTCAGGCCAACTCAAGCTGTGAATGAATGCCAGGTCGAAAGCTGTCCCATTTCTGTTGCCTTCCCTGATGTCTTCAAGCAGACCCAGGTGTTTCTTCTCTGCTTCCACTGCCCATTGTACATACCTCACTATAGGGATTCTCTTACTGTACTGTAGTTGATGGCATGTGTCTTACCACCACCCAGACTCCCTTTGAGGCAGAGATTGTGTTTTTGAACTTTCTGCTGGATTGCCTCGTGCCTGTCACAAGCAGATGCTCAGTAAATATCTGATGAAGGACTGAGTGAATGAAGGACTAGATAAATGAGATAAACATAAAGAGGGAGAAGTCAAAGATGTTACAGTTTCTGATCTGGGTTAATGTAGGAAAAAAATGGAGAATGAACAAAAAATAGTGTTCATAACGTTTTAAATTAAGTACATGTACAGATTCTAATTTTTTCAAAGATATGAACTCATGAATGCAGTAGAGCATAATCATCCATGAAAACCAGCATTTATTCTAGTGTTCTTCCTATACATAAATATGCTACAGAAAAAGACCCAAACCAGAAATAGGTTGCATTCTAAAACAAAGTTTGCAAACCCATTGTTCGAAATTTAGAATACAGTTTCCCTCAGAAGCGAAATTAAAATTAGTAAGAAGGTGTTCTGTTTATCTCACCAAGTCCACTTGAGTTGTCGTATGCCTGACTGCCTCCATGTTCCATGGAAAATTGGGAGCAAGTAATACTGTTCCATGCTATTACCATATAGCCAGTTAAACAGAACAGTAAGCAGAAGTGAATGGGAACATCATTTATCCTGAATATTGGCATTGGAGAAAAGACAGGTATAATTTTAGCAGAGAGAGGAAGCCCGGAGAGATATTTATGAAGATCAGAAGGAACTTCTGGTTATTTCAGAAGCTTTTGAGGTAAATAGCCCTAACTCTTGAATATGTATAATTTCACTTCAAGACTTAAGACTGTTTGGCTCACACAAAGGAAAGAGAGAAGCTATTTTGCAGTACTTGAAAAAAGTTTTGGAAGACAAAGGGGAAGGAAGAATGGAATTCAAGAGGCTATGTGTGTCCTATAAAGGTTATCCGAGGTCGAATTAGCCAAAATAGAAAAAAGAGAAGGAAGCTAGCTTTATGTGGCACGGTGTAAGTGGTGATTATTACTGCTGTTCACCAGTATTTCTGTTTTTCTCCCCCTTCCTCGGCCCAGGGCAGGGCCTGACTGCCTGGCCCCCTCATGTCTCGGTGGCATCGTTTTGCAGAGTCCTGGCCAATGAGTGGAGAGAAGTGACAGGGCAGCTAAATGCCAACGAGAGATCCTTGGATTTCTCCTTTCCCACTGGCTAGGCACCTTGGTCATGTTTTAGGAGGTGACTGCTTTGGCAGCCTGGGTTCTAAAATGACTTAGGAGAAGCCCCACCCCCACTTGTGACATCTGGCAGATACGTATGGGCAGAGAAATCTGGCCAAGTCCCCCAGCATGCCCAGTGTGGAAGCCAACCTTCCAAGGGAGGCATCCATGTGCGGGACCCAAAGCCCCAGACTCCAGGGCAAATGTGAGCCTGCAGACAGGGAAGGGGGTCAACCTCTGCACCCCTCCCCATCTTCTCCCAGTCTTGTCTCCTCCTTTCCCCCCCAGATAGAAGCTGTTGCTGTTTTTCTGCCACCAAGAGTGTGGGCAGTTTGTTTGGTAGCATAACCTAGTTTATTATGACTGACACCTTATTCATCTCGTTTACCTCCAGAGAAAAGAAAAAGATGACAGGGACAAGACAGTGTGTTATGGCTGCCCCGGATAGAGAGCTAAAGGAGAACAGAAGGGAGAAGAGGAGTAAATCAGATGGATCTTCCCCAGTGGGTGCTCAGGGCTTGGGCACATCTCATTTCACTTCCATAATGAAAGACCCAATAATGCCCTAGTTACCCATCGGGCAGACAGGGTTCTAGCCTTCTTGCTATTAACTACATGTGACTAGAAGGTACGTGGCCTCACATACGTCATCATGGTACATGCTAGCTGGGGCCCTCGGAGCTTAAGGGCATTTGTAAGCTTGAGAAAAAGGACACAAGAGTGAATAAAAGCTTGGATTTAGGAGTCATACTGGCTTGAGTTCAAACCTCAGCTCTCCCTCTTAAATCACTAAATCCCTCTGTGGAGATAAAAGCAGAATCTACTTCACAGGTTTGTTGGGCGCGCTAAATGAGGTCCTATTTGTAAAGTGTCAAGAGCCGCGCCTGGCATTACTAAACGTTCTAGCTTTTCCCAGTTCCCCGGAAGCCCAAGAGTTGGCTTGTTACTGAAGGGCCACCTCACGGGCATGCCCTGGGCGTAACCAATCCCATGGCCTACCAAGTGCAGGTTCAAGCTGGATCTCGTGGGAGCGCTCGATCATGGCTGAACTCCCCCCCGGAGTTCAGCCGGCGACAGCTGCACACCCCCATAAGCTCAAAGGTGTGCCCTGCTTTAAAACAGATCCAGGAAAGTCCAAATATGCAAGGTGGATAGATTGGGGCAGGATCAATCATGCTCCAAGATTCTTTTCATTTTACCAAAGAATCCAAGATTCCAATAGTCTTTTGCAGTTTTTTTTTCTTCTTTTTTTTTTCCTTTGAATGAACTGCTTGACAAAGAAAAGGAAAACAAAGCTCTGTGGTTTTCTTGTCCACTAAGGATCAATCAGAAATGAGAATAATCTATGTAGGTGGGAAAAATGACTCGTAAAAACACGGCTGGTGCCCACGATTTTCTAGGAGCCCATCTCTGACCTTGGTCAGGGAGCAAAGACAGCCCTCCAGGTCCCTCGAAAAAGAAAATGTATCCAAAGAATTGGTGTGAGAATAGATGACACACATCAGGGATTTCTGTTTCTCCATCACAACCAAGATCTAAAGCCCCAAACTCAGACTCTTCGATTCGCGGTCGCCTTTGAAGAGCCCCAGCCAGGTGAAAACACACAATTCTTCTAACTAACCAGGATGACAACGGAAGCAATGGCCTCCAGCTGTGCAAAAGTCCACAGTTAGAAGGAAGTTATTTTTTTCAAAATAAATGATAATATATTGGGGCATAGAGGTAAAATCTACACTATAATTTATGTTGAAACTGAGACTCCAGAAAAATGTGCAGCCTGCCTCTCCTGGGGCCCCTCCCATCCCAGTGGGCCCACATCTGCGCACATGGGGTACGTCACTGGAAGGGGTCAAAAAAGCAGGAAGGTGCCAAGCTTCTCCTTTCACAGATGAGATAACAGAGGCCCTAAGAGATTCAGTGCCTGGCCCCATGTCAAACGACCAGAAATGGACCCCAAGTTTTCCCAGTCCTGAAAGACGATGTCAGCTACCTGCATTTTGACCTCAGCCCATACTTTCTAATTGATTAAATTCTTTCCAGCTTATCTCTGAACTCAGGCAAAAGACCCTGCAGGCAAATCACCCCGTGATGAGAACCAAGACTACCCCCTCAGGCAATCAGGACTGCCCTGACGCCAGCAAGACTCCACGTGGTTGACCCCAAGACAATGACCAGCCTTTTACTGCTCACAGGCCTGTACCTACCGACCTTTCTCCCACTTCTCCTTACAGAAACCTTCGAGTGTTCTCGGCACTTGGGAGGCTGTCTTTGAGATGTTAGTCTGACATCCTCCCGCTGTGGGCCTCACTGAAGTAAATCCCTTCCTCATTTCACCACCCCCTCCTCTCCGTGCCTTTGGATTTTGTCAGTGGTGAGTGGCTGAACCTGGTGTGTTTGGGACCCCCTGAGCCAGGGGATCCCACACCCCTACACCCCAATTACAGTCATAGTCCAAGATTCTGCTCCTCACCACCACGTCCTCCTTTCCTGAGAATGGAATCGGCCAAGTCCCCCAGCATGGCCAGTGTGGAAGCCAACCTTCCAAGGGAGGCATCCATGTACAGGACCCAAAGCCCCAGACTCCAGGGCAAATGTGAGCCTGCAGACAGGGAAGGGGGTCAACCTCTGCACCCCTCCCCATCTTCTCCCAATCTTGTCTCCTCCTTTCCCCGTGCTTAGCAGCTCACACCGACCCAGTCTCCTTAACTCCACTCTTGCTTTGTCCAGGACATTTGCCAGAGGGGCTCCAGACGGATGATATAAATCACAAACCTAGTTTAGTTACTCCCGCCTTTAAGAAGTTTTTATCCACAGCCCTCCGGATAAATTCCAAGCTATTAAGATCTACAAGATCTACCCCAGCTCACCCCTACCCTCCTCTCCAACCTCTCAGAGAAACACCTTCCTCACTGAGGAAGTCTAAAGACTCCTTGCGACCACCCTTCCATGAGCCGACATAAGGCACCTTCCTTTGAGCTCTTCTCTAACCCTTCATGGCAGGGTGATGGCACCTTGCCCACAGGTAACTATTACTGCCTTTAGCCCGGCATTTTACAATAAACCATTCAGAGAATTTAAGCTCCTATGCAACGTGGGATCCTGAGACACAGACCTTGGGCTTCAGAGCCCAACAAAACCTGGGTTCAAACCATGATTTCACCAGTTTCTAGTCAAGCTATTTTCTTTCTCCAAGCCTCAGTTTCATTTTAAATAAATGGGGAAATACCTACCTTACCAGTCTGTTGCAAGGATTAAACGGAATGATAATGCAAGCCATAGAACCCACGAGATTGTTCCCATGAGATTGTTTACTAAGTGTTCTTTCCTCTCCTCTCCATCTCTTCCCCTGGGCTATCAAAGCTCAGTCATGCAAGAACAGATTTTTACTCTTTTGTATTCCTCATGAATAATACAGTGGGCATGCAATAAATGTTGGCAGAATAAAGGGGAGAGGGAAGAAAGCAGGTTGAGAAGGGCAGGAGGGAAGAAAGGAGGAAGGAAATTAAATAATGAAATGAATCAACGAATGAATGAAGCCAGAAGCAAAAAAGAGACACTGATCTGTTAGAGCTAAAGAGGTATTTTATATATGAGTCATAGGACTTTGAGAATGTCCTGTTCTTCCCTACTCTCTCCTATCCCAACTCTGCAAGGATATCTGCAGACACTACTGTGTCACTAAGAAAAGATACTGAATCAAGAGACAGGCCGATCGACCACGAAGCAGTGTAGTTCAATATAGAATTGGCACATGTATTTTTTTTTTTTTCAGATTTTTCTTTTTTTTTTTTTAATTTGACAGAGAGAACACAAGAGGAGTAGAAGGTAGAGGGAGAGGGAGAAGCAGGCTCCGCGCTGAACAGGGAGCCCGATACGGGGCTCGATCCCAGGACCCCGGGATCATGACCTGAGCTGAAGGCAGACGCTTAACTGACTGAGCCACCCAGGCGCCCCACATATATATATTTTTTTAATGCATTCCTCCATTTGTTCATTCCTATTCTGCTCTGAACACTGGACTTGTTACAAAGAAGGATACAAATAAACTGATCTTACTCTAGTGAGGTCTCAGTTACAGAGGACATATTAATACCTAGGTCAGTGGTGGTGTTAAACCAGTCATCCAGGGAGGAAAAAAAAGGCGAATTTGTTGTTTCTGCCGATTTCTGTGGCGTAACTATTCCCACTGTGGCTGATTTCAATCTGCCAATGATTTACTCATAATGATTGAGCTCACAAAATCCCTAAGTACAGTGGACCCCCCTTCTCCACGGGGGATGCATTCCAAGACCCCCAGTGGACGCCTGAAACACGGGTAATACCAAACCCCACGTATACTCTGTTTTTTCCTATACATACATATCTACAATAAAGTTTAACTATAAGTTAGGCACAGTAAGAGATGAACAACAGGGTAACATAGAACAATGACAACAGTATACCGTAAGAAAAGTTTATGTGAATGTGGTCCCTCTCTCTCTCAAAATACCTTACCGCACTCACCCTCCTTGTGATGAGATGGGAGATGATAAAATGCCTATGTGAGCAGAGGAGGCAAAGTGAACGAGGCAGGCATTGCGAGGTCGCATTTGGCTACCGGGGACATCTGACCCTACGTCAGGATGAGGATCATCTGCCTTGGGGACCGCGACGGGTCATGGGTAACGAACAGAGCCGACAGCGAAGCGCTGGATGAATGACCAGGCGCCACTCCATCTACCGTCCGGCTCTCAGGAGCCCTGGGCGGGCCACTGATCCTCCATCCCCCGTACTTCCTGCACTCGGCCATCTTTTTAGCCACTCTGCTGTTTATTAAGAGCCTCGCTGCCTGACAGATGAGGAGAATAAAATGAGATCAGAGAAGCAGCTGATTTTTCTGTCAGTGGTTCGAGCAAAGGAGACTGAATGGGGAGGAAGTTGAAACTATTAGCTAGAACGTGTTTATGGGCTTCTATTATCCCCATTCTCTCTGCCCCGTATTACTGCAGATAAGTGAAAGCAGATGCCCTCATCAGATGTGCAAAATACAAACACGCTTTCTGACCAAATACCGACCTGATGGCCACAACCTGGAAACAGAAAGAGGGAGAAAGCAGCTATGGTGGAAACCTCAGAAAGGCCAAATTCATCAAGATGGCGGAGGGGATGTTAAAATGGGACTTTCTCTGGGTAGGAACAACATGGAAAGTATTTTTTCTGAATGTTAAAGATCACAGCAGCTTTCTGGACCCAAATCTAAACAGGAAAAAGCATACCAAACTAACAAGGGAAAACCGTTTGGCAAAACAAATTTTTATCTTAATGTGGCTGGAAAGCGGGGAGATTTAGGAAAGTTTTCGGAAGTTCTGCGATGGAGTCTCACCCTCTCTGCCACAGGAAAGGGGCTCGCTGGGTGGTTATTTATGCTTCGACAGAAGAGGAAGGTGGCTGGCACCATCTCGTTCCCTCTCACTAGGACTCTGGCTTGCCTTCCCCTTCCCTGAGTTTCTAACGGAGGCAGCACCACATGAGTAATACTTGACACAATGTGCTCCCCATCTCTCCAGCAAGGCAGAGTTCCTCCACGTGAAGGATGTAGTTCAGAGTTCAGAGTTGTCTATACAAGCACTTTTCTTTTTACGGCTCAGTACATGTTTGTTGATGTGAACCCCATTCCCGGTGACCACACTTGTCCATCCAGTCTGATCCAAAGCTCCTGAAGGCGTAGGAAGGACTATCTTGCTCTGCTCCATGATTTCAGCTTCCTTACTATCTCGGCATTTGGGATCCCGGGGCTCTTCGCCGCCTACGGTAGCGACAGCTGTTACTTTACTTTAGTAGTGAAGTGAAGGAACCCGAACTCAAGCCACAGAGAGGAAAAAGCAGAAAAATCAAAAATATGTGGTGAGAATCTGAGGACAAAAGAGGCCTACGCGGGAGGACAGAAACAAAATGATCACAGATTCATGCTTACAGAGGTGAGAAAGGAGGGGTGGAGGGCATTTCCCTTCCATTCAAATGGAGTGCAATTTAACAGTGAAGAAGGGGCGACCGGTACTTTACATCAAACACACACACACACATACACATAAAAACATGCCCATAAGCAAAGTGTGGCATTTGGGGCCACCGCCTTGTTTCACAACCTGAAAGGAATCAAAGAGAGATTGGGGACAGATTTAATCTTTAGATATTTTAAATCACTGGGTTACCCAACTCAAGGAGAAGATAATTACTCTCTTTCACTGCAGTAAATAAGGCTGAGCAGGGCTGTGTCAGATGAGCTAAAAGGCCCATTTATGACACAACGGGGAGAAAGGCAGGCAGGAATTCACTGTGCCATTATGCCCAGGAACGGGCAAAACACAGAAGGGGCTCCACTGGTGAGGACGGGAGGGTGGGGGGTCACCCAGGCACCCATGGCTGGGTGTGAGTCCCCTCTGGCAGAGATAGAAAGGAGATCACAAAACACACATGGATGGCAGGTTTCAGATTTTAAAGCAGCAGATAGGTTAGAAACGTAGAGGAGTTAAAATTAATGCCACACTCTAATGTGGATTCAGGACATCATGAACCCCAGCAGAAACTCTCCCCAGGGTTGGGGTGGAAGGAGCCAAGAACTGGTATTATCCCACATAGCATTCCAAAGGCCCGCTCTAAATTTTCAGAGGCAGAAAAATGTGATGTTAAAAGCACTGTAGGGGGGCGCCTGGGTGGTGCAGTTGGTTAAGCGGCTGCCTTCAGCTCAGGTCATGATCTGGGGATCCTGGGATTGAGTCCTGCATCGGGCCCCCTGCTCAGCGGGGAGACTGCTTCTCCCTCTGCCTCCTCCCCCCTGCTCATGCTGTCTCTCTCTCAAATAAATAAAGTCTTAAAAAAAAACAACACTGTAGGGCTTGCAGGATAGCAAAGAGGAACACGGACCATTCACACACAGGGTAGAAGGGTGCAGCTTTTGCAAATATGAAACCCGAGGTTAGACTACCTGGGCTCAAACACCAACCCTGCCATGGAGTTGCTGAACCGGGTGTGTGTGTGAGCATGTACACACAAATCTCCTGGGTCTGAAAAACCTTCTTCAGGAAAGTGTCAAGAGCTAAAATACATGATCTGAAAAGTGATTTCAAGCTTTAAAATTCTAGGAAATAAAAAACTGGGAGAGGTGACAGGCCTCTTAGTAAATGAAAGGCCTAGAATGAATGACAACCCGTAGAAGCATTAGAACCGAGCCCCTGACCACAGAGACAAGACAGGCCTCAGCTCAGCTGTTTAAATGGAACCAGTCACTCAACCCCCACTACCCTGTGCCTAAACCGACAGCCGAGAAGGGCACGGCCTGGTCTCAGGACATTCCATCCCTCGGATTATTTGATGACGTCTCTGTCTCCTACCCTCCTACCAGGGTACAATTTTCTAAAAGCAGAAAAAATCCTTCCCAAGAAAATAAACACTCCAAACAACTGTCCCATTCTGTTACCTATTTGGATTACATAATTACTATGAAGTCAAGACTTTCTTACTGACATGCCAAAAAAGAACTCTCAGCTCATAAGCTAAACTGCCTTTTCTTCACTGTCCAAAGCTCTAAAAAAACCCCAAGTACCTAAAAAGCAGTCCCTAGAGCCCACTACGATGGAATAAAAAACTCCACTGCCACAAATCCGCTCAAAGTGGAAACTCACATCAAAATATTTTAAGTCCGTGGAGATATAGGTTAGTTCTGTGTACTCTATTCTTTTAACAGTTAACAACCATAAGACAGACATACCCTCACTGATGTCCCAAAGTGCCCTCTGTAGGGAAAGCATACTGGTGATTTTTCCTGGCTCTGTTGAGGATAATTTAGTCAAGTGCACATCCTAACTTGGTGGTTCGACGATCTGTAAAATGGGGCTAGCAACAATCGGCAGCATTTACCAGCAACCAAGTAAGACAGTTAACCCTCTCCTGACTTAACATCCACACCAGGAAAAAAACCCACCGGGCCAAGGTGACGCGAATCCCACAGAGTACATTAATGAAGGTACCCACACTTTTCCCGTTGAGGCAGCAGTAAAAAGGCTGAGGCTTCCTTTTACAGCCTGTTCTAACTTGTTCGTCTGGATCAATGTAGAAATAGCAGCAATTTGCTCTTCATAATTCCTCTCCAGGAATAAAAAGGGCTAGGACGTTCCTGGAATGCCTCCTCAGGTGTACCTCCTGGGATCACTGAACTTTGCTCATTCGGTCGGGGTGAAGATTAAATGACATAAAGCATGTAAAGTGCTGAGCGAGAGAACTTGACACGCAATAAACTCAGTAAGGAAACGATGTTTGTAAACAACAACAACAACACAGCAAAACAACCCCCACACCCGCGCCCTGAAAAAGACTGTCTCCTGATGCTTATCAACTTACTCGGAACAGGGAAGACCGACACATAAGGTGATGGTTCTAGCGCACATCCCAGAGATCTTCGCTATCCTCTGCTTTTCTCCTAACTAGCCACCTGCTAAATGCTAACGCAGACCTTGCCACAGTCCCGTGAGTACTCATACCCCACCTGTCTGTCCAACCCTCAGCAGTGACAAGTATCAGAGTCTGAATCAATGAGAACAGAAATGCAGAAGACCTTAAAGAAATTCCAAAGCCCCTGGCCCCGATCCTGTGGAGGTTTTGCCAGAAAAATCAGACAACCCACACTAAACAACTGTTGTCAGTGGGGAAAGGGGGCAAATTAAGCACAGAATCTGAAGACCCTAATGAAAAGGTCCCCATTATAGACCAGACCCCCAAAAGTATCGCTCTTCTTTAAATTTTAGGCTACAAATAAATTTCTTTCTAAGGCACACCTAGCAATCTTTTGTGTTTGGCTCTGCTGTTTGGACATGCATGGTTAGGTTTTCCTTCCAGGCACAAAACCATTTTTCAAGAGCTTCATGAAAATGTGAATATTTTCATGACATGGAGATAAGCAGATTTTACTATAATTTATAACTGAATTTTCTAATTCACTTTGGGGCACACACATGATCTCCAACGTTCGCTTTCCCAATGACACACCAGAGTACGTAACTATGCAAGGTATTTTTTAAGGCGGCAAAACGAATACTGTCTGGACTGTAAAATTTAAAGAGGTTCATCCGCAACAGTCATGAGACTGTGTGACAAAACATAAATAGCCATAAAACTTTTAATTTTTATTTTGAATTATGCCTACTCAACCCATAGAAGACCAGGATGTGTCACAATCTTTGTAAGTTTCTAAACCATGTTTTTGGAAGCACCCAGGGCTTTAGTGTGATGCCTATTCAATGTGTAAAAGACCAGGCCACTGGACAACACTTGTCCTTTCGAAACCATGCTTTCCAAAACGCAAAGGGCTAACGCGGCCCATAACTTTAGAGAAGGGTAAGTCATGTTCTACCACTTGCCGAATATTTGGCTGATTTCACGTGATGTGAGTTTTTATGGCAACTATTACCATGAACGTGTCCGTTCTCTACAATTCCAAAGTAATAAGTGCAACTTGTAAAAGTTTTTTTTTTATTTAATACATTCTAATCGAAGAGTAACAGCAGTAAATAAACACTTTGAAAAAACAGGCAGGTATCCCCCTATATCTGGAAGAGAATTAAGTCAAAGTATTCTACATGGTAGAAGGGAGACAACTGCTGATGTCTGTGGTTAGACAATTCAAGGACAACTTGTTAATTTCTACAGCCATTTCCAAAAAGTCAATGGCAACAGGGTGGGACACAGCTACTTGAAAGGATCAAATGTCTGTATCTACATGGTTTTATTAACAGGGGTTGAGCTGCACCTGTAGAGTATGACATTCTTGTCTTTAGCCTTAAAGGAAAAGACAAAGTCTTTTCTGTGTGCACCAGTTTGAAATAGTTCTGAGATAAGGCTCCCTTAAAACGGATTACTACAGTACTCATTCACATGAGAGAGTTCATAGGTGTAGTAAAAAGTCAAATACAGGATTTCATGGTCACCTTTTTGGTTGATTTGGTTAATTGCATAAATGAAGGATAAATACTCACAAGCTTATCTGTTTAACAAAACTCCTAGGTACATCAAGAATGCAAAAAGAGAAAATGGCCTACAGGGGACTCTGACCACCAGGCATCTAAAATTGAAGCTAAGCCTGGTGTCAGTTGGGTTCCTTCTGTACTCCTGCATCCAGTTCTCTCCCTACTACCGGGGCGTGGACCTTTGACCTAATAAGGAGGAACCTCAGAAAGGCATTCAGACTACCTACTACTAAGGCATTCTGATAACACGTTCCTTCCAGCCTTTCCTTGGGACATTTTGTTTTTAACTTGAGAGGATTAACGGGTCTTGGTCAGCCTCAGGAAGGTAAGCATCACTCTCAGGTGAAAATATTTGGGGGAACTTTAAATACCTAGCTACCTCGGCACAGGTTTAAATTAGATTGACTTCAGCTGTTTTTAGAATCCCGAGTAGTTATCCAGAGCAGTCACTCAAGTTTTGGTTCTCTTTGACATAGCTGCATTCGGAGAGACTCTATATGAGGCATGGTTAGAAAAAGAGAAGCACTTATACCTGGAATTTATATTCTTCCAAGTAATCTTTTAGTCTCGTTGGTAAAGGCAGCCCCCAGATGGTCCCGGTACATTTGTTAATGGTGAGTCTACAGAGATGCTGCAGAGGTGGTGCTGATGTGTAGAGTGGTCTGGTCAGGTAAAGGTGAACGGTGCCGTTCCGGGGGGCTTCTGGCCCCGTCCGCTTATCCTTGCACATCTGAACATAGTAGTCGATCAGATGAACCACACTGTCAAATTGTTTAAGCTTGGACTTGACACATATGATAGAGTCCAATCTGAACTTCCCATCTTGGTATTCGATTCGCAGATTAGTTGGTCCAGCTGATGTCTTAACAGATATTGTTAGCAGGTAGTCTGAATGCGAGCTGTCTCTAATCAAGAAAGTTCCTTCTGGTGCCTCTTTTAATTTCTCTTTGGCTTCATTAACAGTCATACTTCCCCAGTACCAACCTGGGGTTTTTGGTCAAAAAGAAAAAGAAAAGAGGGTAAAATAGTTATTATAAGGAATTTTAAAAATAGGGCAAATACCTGGCAACAGTTTTTCTAGCTCTAAGTAGAAACGTGTGAGTGAATGTTTACCAGAGACTACCACAAATACTTTCGGTAGAAATTTAATGAAACTGTGGGCCCATTATACTTTATGAACCCAAACTGAGAGTCAGCTTTTGGCTTTAAAAAGTAGCTTTCTGTAGCTGTTCTTTAAATTATCCGAAGATTTTTCTCCTAATGAAACAAAAGAGTATTTGCAATATGACACACTGGCTGACAAAGCATGATGCGTCTAGCACTATTCAAGTGAAATCAAAGCAACTTAAGAGATAAATCAGAAGTTAGAACTAAAAGTCATGCCCTTACAAAAGTGGAGAGGCCAACTCCAGTAATTCCAACAGGGTAAAAACCAAAAGAACTTTTGGGAAGGTTGGTGTCCACCCTACTCCCCCCCCCAAATCTGTTCAGGGCTGCATCTGTTCAAAGCCCTTGGAAAGCACTGCTATTTACGTCTTCTCCAAGTGCAGACCCAGTCTAACAGCTTCTGTTTGTTGCTTTGATTACAACTACCTTATCAGTCATTGAGAAATGAGGGAAACCCCAACTGGTAATTAGCACTTCAAGCTTACAACCTGCAACTCTTTCGGATTTTGCCCTAATCCAAATCCGATCACAACCGTCGGTCTCCCCAGCATTCTCGATTTGATCGGCTTGCGTCATCCCAGGGTCCATCCTGTTTTCAGCAATGACTTCGAGACCTTTTGCATAAGAAGTCTGACAGTGTGCTCTCTTCCCCCCCACCACCACCCAAAAAAACAGCTCCGATACCTGCAATCTACCGGCCCGCCCCGCTGAGGGGAGAGCCTGTGGTTGGCACTCAAAGACCGGAACTGAGAGTGACTTTTCCCTCTCCCTAGTGCCACCAAAACTTCAACTTAGCCCCAAACGTAAGCTTTTAGGATTCCAGATTTTGAAAGCTTGCGTAGTTTGCCAGATTATTATTTTTTTTTCCCAATCTGTTCTTTTTTCAGACGCCGAGAGACGACAGCGGGCCACGCAAAGCGCAAGATTGCCCTCGAAACCAGCAACACCCTGGGCGCGCAGCCCCTGAAGGCCGCGCTCTGCGGGGGCTCCGCCGGCCGCTTTCCGCCCGGCTCTGCGGCAGCCGCCGGCGCCCTAATCCGTCGGTCCTTGGAATTTGGCCGCCAAGATCCCGGGCTGCCGCGGCTGCTCCGCTCGGGAGCCGGATGCAGCTGGAGCCGCGGGCAGCGCAGCGCCCACTCGCCGCGCCGGTTCCCCGCGGAAAGGGAGGCGCCTGGCACTTTCTCCCGCCGGGGTTCAAGCCCGTGTACCAACTCCCGAGCGGCCGCGGCAAACAAAGGTTCCAGCGCCCTACGAGGCTATTTTCAAGAAGCCCTTCTCGCGCTCTGCCCTCCCCTAGGCCTCAGAGTCCCTCGAGAACCACTTTCCTTTCGCATTCCCAAGGACCCAGGGCCGCGCGGGCATCCTCTCCGCGGTCCCCCGCCCCGAGGCGGAACGGGAACCGAGGGGCCCTAGTTCCATCCCATTCTTTGCTCCCCACCGCGGCCCCGTTTCCTAGCCGCGCTCCCCGCCAGCAAAGCCTGCAACCGCGTCTTTGGGGAAGCTACCCCTGTCGCCCGCGTCGCGGCGGATCGGCTCCTTACCTGTTTGACTGAGCTCCCGTAGGGCCTTCGCCAAACGCGCCGCCTCCGGGGACGGCTCCTCCGCGGATCCCGCGGCCCCCCACTGGCTCTGCGTCCCTTCCGCGCCATTCCCGGAGGGCTCGAGGCACCGCAGGGTCATGGGAGAGAGGTCACCGCGGCAAAGACAGGTGGCCACCCGCGATGGGGTCAGAGCCGAGCACGCGTCCTTCTTGGAAGTCAGTGGGAACCCAAAAACGAGTCCCTGCGGGGTATCCGAAATGGTGGAGGGGGAGGGGATGGGGTGCTTCTGGTTCTTCCTCCCCAGGTTCCAGTGGACGAATGGCAAAGTCCCCTGCAGGCGCGGTCACCCACAGTTTGCCTGCAAAAAGAAAGTATGGGTTTGGGTCAGTCCAAGCTGGACCCCTGAGGCTGGGGTGTGGGTGGGGAGACAGAGACGTGGAAAATCCCGGGGACTCCTCCACGTCTATACTCCTGCACCATTTAATCCCAAGCATCCAGGGACTGCCCCGGCCCAGCTGTAGAGAAAGGATAAAGAGAGAGCAGGGCTCCAAGACGCAGGAGTTGCCGAGAGGGAGGGGGTGGGGAGGGACAGGATGAGGGTGGGGAACAGGGTGTCTTCCCGCCCAGGGCTACTGGCTGAAATCGCAGACTAGCAGAGCAGTCACCTGCGGGTAGGGTGGCAAATAGGCCCTAGTCAAGGACAAGCAGAAAAACTGTAAAGGAAAGAACAGGAGAGATCCCCAAATTGGCACTCCTGTATCTCACACTCTGCACAGCCCGGGGGCTCCGGGACGAAGCACCCTGAGTCGCCAGCCCGGGGCGCCAAGGTGCGGAAGCTGCCGCACCCTCCCCTCCGCCCGTTTCCCAGCGCCCGCGTGGGGCAGAGGTGGGGGGCGCCGCCGTGCGCAGTGGCAGCCGCCGCGGGCGCTGTCGAGGAATCGGCCCAAGCGCGCAGCCCTCGCGGGGGCTCGGACCTGAAACCCCCGCCGGGGCAGAACAGGCGGCAGCTAGCGCCGCTGGACGTGTAAGACAACGATCGCGGAGCCCTTACCTCGGCCTCGGCCGCCGCCTCCACACCAGGCAGCCTCCCCAGTGGACATGGGGCGGGGGAACCGGGAGGGGCCCGGGAGAGGAGGGGTGTCTGCCCGAGTTTCCCCTGTTGACTTTTAATTTGGGAACGAGATGCCTTGGGGATGCGCTCTGCGGCAGCCAGAATTCTTGCGCAGAGGGCAAACAAAAGAGCCGGGGACCATCGCCTAGAACCCCCGGGCTCCGAAATCCCCCACCCTGGCCAGCTGCTGGCTTTTCCTCCGGCTGCGACCAAGGAGGTGGGAAGAAGAGAGGGAGGAGAAAGGAGCTAGGGCGGGAGGCAGGCGGGTGGGGAGGAGCGGCAGATCAGGTTATTAGGAGGATTATTAATTTGGATGGCAGTTTGCGGCGGGGGAGAAAACTCCGCGGAGACTTCCCGACGCCTAGAAGGAGCGGAAGAAAGCAGGCTGCAGCGCCCGGCCGCGGGACAGAGCCGCGGCTCCGACTCTGTCTCCGGCGGTTCTGAACTGCGGAAGCCAAGGCCGCCCCGCGCTCGCGGCCGCGCCCCGGTACCCTCCCCGGCGACCCCCCTGGAGAAGAGCCTTCGGGCTCCCCGGACCAGTACCTGCCGCCAGCGCCCGGCCGAGCTCCTCCGGCGCCCCGGCTGTGGGCGCACGGGATCCTGAGGCTGTGCGCACGGGTCCCCGGGGCGCACTGTCCGCAGCCCGCGCAGCGCCGGTAGCGGCGGGCGAGGAGGCTCATGCTTCAAGGGAAGCCCAAGGCCCGCGAGCCGCTGGGGCGGCGGCGAGACATGGCAAGAGTTAAACGTCTGTCCCCGGAGCCGGGTGTGCGCGCGACTTCCCAGCCCCGCGCGCCTCTCTCGCCCCCGCCTCCCTCCCCTGTCCGCGCTCCCCTTGCGCCCCGCCCGGCTGCGGCGGAGGCCGCTTTCCAGGAACTTTCCAGGAATCCACCTCACGTGACCGCGGCCCCCGCTTCTGCTTTAAAGAGGCTCCGGCGCGAATGCGCAGGCTTCAGGGGAGGCGGGCTGAGAGCGCTTGGTGCGGGGCTGGGCGGAGGGCCTGCCTGGGAATCCGCCCGCCTCCGACCCGGCCGCTCCGAGTGCTCGGAGGCGCGCAGGAGAAGCGCCGCTGCCACCGCCGTCCCCGCTGCGGCGGCTGGAGCCTGCCCCCCGCCGTGCCCGCCGTGCGCTGGGGTCTGAGGACTGAGACTTCCACGGCCAGCCGCGGGGCTCTGTCTCTCCCACCCTCTCCGCGCCTTCTCGACGCGACCCTCCCGGCTGCACATTTTGTGAGCGGGGTGTGGGAGGGACGGGGGGGGGGCGATAACGGCCCCTCTCGCTTTACAGCACAGTAACGGAGTGGGAGAGGCCCCTTTCCAGGCGCCCGCGCTCCCGACCGAGAGCCGGAGATGAGGGCCGAGGGGAGCGGGCCGGAGGCGGTGCCCTCGCCCAGGTCCTAGAAGGCAGCCCACGGGTGCAGAGCGGCGCCTCCTTAAGCAGCGTTAGCGGCTCTCAGTCTCCTCCCCCAGGCGCTCCAGCTCGCTGTCTCCCGCACCGGCCCCACCGGGCTCCTCCTCTCCTCCTCCTGCTCCCCCACTCCGCTCCACCGTCTCCTTCCGGCCGACAGCCCGGCTCACCTGCACTGACTGCTGAGGGGGGCGCCCTTACCTGCGCGCCTCGGTGGTGCTGGGCGGTCGGCCTCGGTGCCTGCAAAACCGAGAGCTTTTGTCTCGGCGATTTCCCGCAGGGCTGGCGCCCAGGGACTGGGAATTATGAAAGATCCCGTCACTTCCCTGCGCGGAGACCCTCACCTCCTCCCACCCGGTTGGAGGCCACCTGGCCTTAGTTGGAACTCAGCTCCTTGCCTGCATGCCCGTCTCCAAAATGTGACCTACTTTAAATGTGACCTACTTTTTTTGAAAACCATTAACACTCATGGGAAAACCGGATCCAAATTTTCGATAACTATTTTTCTTTGAAATACTATTCTATTGCATCACTTGTCAAAAGCTTGAAAGGTCAATGGCCACTTGCAGTAGAAGCAGCGGCTAAGGGGAAGTTGGGCGCGGAAGGGGGAGGAGGCGTGGGGGCGGCGCGGCTCGCAAACCTTGCCTGGTGCCCCCCCTGCTGGCCCTAGGAGGAAACAAACCAGCTTCCTGCCTTCCGTGCCAGGAGTCAGGGAGGAATGGTTTTCTCAACAATTTTCCGGCTTTTGAGTAAATAACTCTGCAAATGATAGGCAGGTGAGCCAAGAAGTGAGGGGACATTTCCCAGCTAACAAAGGGCTTTGTCAATGATAGAGTCGTGTGCATGGAATCATGTTTTGTTTTTTAGAGTCTTCCATGTGGAGGGCAGAGCTAATTCAACCCTGGTTAAAACTCCCTATAAAGTAGCTGAATAATTTTGCCCAAGTCATTTAACTTGTCTCTGGACTCTCGGCCTTTTCTATAAAATTAAGGGACCGGACTCCAGTCCTGGCTCAGGGACTGGGATGAATGAACAAATCAAATTCCATGCAGAGTTTGTGTATAGTCTGAGGCCCAGAACCTTTAAGAACTGGTAGTCATACTAGGGTTCACTATGTTCTAAATTATTCCATATGGCTTCTGTTCCTTTCTAGAGAATCCCAGATGAAGGGTGTACCCACTGTTCTGGGTAGTTTAAATAAAAAGATTTTAAACATTTTACAAAGATAAATTTCTGTTAGTCAGTTGAAATGAATCTGCCAGCAACCCTCCTTATAATGTGCTTTCCTGTTGCCTCCTAACATGTGCCATTCCCTCTTTCTCGCACACACGGTTCCCTCTTCCTGGGTTGCCCTTCCCCAGATTGGGTATGTGGCCAGCTCTCATCATTCGAGTCTGCGCTCAAAGTCATCTCCACAGACAGTCATTGTCCACAAAAATTACAATGAGCACAATGTCAGCTGTAGGGGCACCAAACTTTGTAGCAAAGTAAGATTCCGACTTGTTTCTGAAATGTTTCCCAGCGATACCCAGCATTTTGTTGGCCTTTTTAATCACCAAGAAACACATATGGGAGCCTCTTAGGAAAATATTTATGGGATCATGTTAAGTGAAAAAAGGTAGAATATGGAATTGTATCTATGCTATGATTACAACATAAAATTATGTATGCCTGTGGGCAAAAACAGAAGGAAATGTGGAGAAATGAAAGCAGCTGTTTTTAAGGTGGCAGGATATAGGTGAATTTTTAAATTTGACTTCCCTATGCTTTTCCAGTATATTTTTTAAAAGATTTTATTTATTTATTTAGCGGGGGGTGTTGGAGAGAGAGAAGCAGGCTCCCCACTGAGCAGGGAGCCAGATGTGGGGCTTGATCCCAGGACCCCAGGATCATGACCTGAGCTGAAGGCAGACACAACCCACAGAGCCACCCAGGTGCCCCTTTTTCCAGTATTTTGGGTACAGTTATCATTTTCCAAAACTGCATGTGGATCAGTGTCTTCGGTGACTCGAAGGGAGTAGAGTGTAGTTTGTAGAGCTTATGACCCCAGTCCAGATGGATCTCTCTCCTGAACTCCCAGACCTGCCACTCAGCATTGCCTTTCAGATGTCTAATAGACATCCCCAGTTTAACATGTCCCAAACTGAGACCCGATAATTTTTTTTTTAAAGATTTTATTTATTTATTTGAGAGAGAGAGAATGAGATAGAGAGCACGAGAGGGAGGAGGGCCAGAGGGAGAAGCAGACTCCCTGCCGAGCAGGGAGCCCGATGCGGGACTCGATCCCAGGACTCCAGGATCATGACCTGAGCCGAAGGCAGTCGCTTAACCAACTGAGCCACCCAGGCGCCCCCCGATAATTTCTTAAAACAACCCCCTTTAAGACAAAAACAAAAGCGATTCCTCCATTTTCCCCCATCTCTGAAAAATGTCATTTCTAGTCTTCAGTGGCTCTGGTTAAAAGCCTTAAAGTCATCCTTGACTGCTCTTTTTCACACACCCCACATCCCACGTGTTGGCCAATCCTTTGACTCTGATTTCACAAAGAACTCAGAATTGAAGCCCTTGCCACATTTCCAGCACATACCAGTCCAAGCCTGGCTTACCAGTCTCGCCTGGCTGACTGCTGCAGCCTCTTGCTGCCACCCTTGTCCCTCTGATAGACTCTTCCTGACAGAACAGTGGGAGGGATCCTGTTTCAAATGACAGATGTTGGCGAGGATGTGGAGAAAGGGGAACCCTCTTAACACTGTTGGTGGGAATGCAAGCTGGTGCAGCCACTCTGGAAAACAGTATGGAGGTTCCTCAAAAAGTTGAAAATAGATCTATCCTATGACCCAGCAATCGCACTACTGGGTATTTACCCCAAAGATACAAAGGTAGTGATCTGAAGGGGCACGTGCACCCCGATGTTTATAGCAGCAATGTCCACAATTGCCAAATGATGGAAAGAGCCCAGATGTCCATCGACAGATGAATGGATAAAGAACTTGTGGTATATATATACAATGGAATATTATGCAGCCATCAGAAAGATGAAATCTTGGGGCACCTGAGTGGCTCAGTCGGTTAAGCGTCTGCCTTCGGGTCAGGTCATGATCTCAGGGTCCTGGGAACGAGCCCCACATCGGGCTCCCTACTCGGCGGGGAGCCTGCTTCTCCCTCTCCCTGCCTCTTTGCCTACTTGTGATCTCTCTGTCAAATAACTTTAAAAAAAAAACGAAATCTTACCATTTGCAACGATGTGGATGGAAATAGAGGGTATTATGCTAAGCGAAATAAGTCAATTAGAGAAAGACAATTATCATATCTCACTGATATTAGGAATTTGAGAAACAAAGCAGAGGATCATAGGGGAAGGGAGGAAAAAATGAAATAAGACAAAACCAGAGAGGGAGACAAACCATAAGAGACTCTTAATCTCAGGAAACAAACTGAGGGTTGCTGGAGTGGAGGGAGGTGGGAGGGATGGGGTGGCTGGGTGATGGACATTGGGGAGGGTATGTGCTATGGTGAGTGCTGTGTATTGTGTAAGACTGATGAATCACAGACCTGTAGCCCTGAAACAATACATGTTAATTAAAAAAAAAAAAAGAGCCTCTTTAAACCAAGCAATGGCATGTCCCTCCTCTGCTACAATCCAAATGGCTGCATCACACCAGAGTGAATGACAAAATCCAAGTAGCCACTCACAACATCCTACAAGATCTGGTTCTATTTACCTCCCTGATCCCTCCTGCTCTGTTCCTTGATCGCTGCCTAAGACACATTGGACTTCTTGCTGTTTCCAAGACCGACTGTCCTTGCTCCTTCCTCAGAAACTTCTATGCTGTCTCCTTGACCCACCATGCTCTTCCTTTAGATATCTGCATGGTTTGCTCCCTCACTTCCTCAGACCTTTATTCAGTGCCACCTTCTTAGTGAGACCGTGCCCGACCACCCTATTCAGAATCGACCCCCCCCACACACATTTCTCTCTCTTCCCTGCTCCAGTTTTCTCCTTAATGCTGATCACTATCTAACCTAGTTTATATTTTATTTCCTGTCTTTCTCCTTCATTAGAATGTAAGCTTCATGAGGACATATATTTGGATTTGCATTGTTCCCAGCTATGGCTCAGCACCTCGAATAGTCGCCGGCATGTAGCAGCCATTCCACGGGACTGCTGAAGGAGTGAACGGATGGGTGGGTGGTGCTTAAGCAGTAGGCTTTAAAGTTAAACTGCCCGGCAGGGTCCTCACTCTGCTACCATTTGCTACATGACTGAACTTTGGCAAATTAGTTAGCCCTTTACAGAGATAATACTGGAACTTATATCTCATCTCTCTATCTCTATAGCTCTCTAAATATCTATCTCATCTCTGTTCTGTTCAGTGGGGCAGGTGCCTGGCTGCAGTGGGGAACTGTCACTCTGCTTGAAGAGGGAAGGGAGAGTGATTTTCACAAAGCGGGAGAGTTTCTTCTGTTGCCCGCACTGAGGAATTGCCAAGGCCTGAAAATCTCTGTGTGCCAAAGTCAAACTGGCTGTTCTTGATTTGCAAGACAGATGTTCTAGCACCAGAATTGACAAGTGCTCCACACTGAGCTTTTGCCTAGCTGCAGAGAGTTCTTTAGTTTTTGTTTTAGGGGTGGGGGAGATACAGGATGGTCTTTGGCTCTTATGTTGGAAGTGCCTGGGAGCAGAAGGTCCACTTTTAATTGGCCACCGTCTCTTCCTTTTAAACTTTGCCAGGTCACCATCACCACCACAACCACCATCACACATACCCCGCCCGCAGGAATCCCCGTGATTCTGGAACCCACTCCTCTGGAGAACATGCGACCTAGGTTAATCAATAGAAGTATCTTATTCCCCTGGACAGGGGGTTTTTCCAAAATCACAGCCCAAGCAGATTATTTTTTTTAGGATTTGATGTAAGTGCTGCAAGAGGACTGATCCCTCCCCATCCGAGATGATGAGCAATAATGACCATGTAAGCCAACTTTCCTACCACATAGGAGTCCATCAAAGAAGAAGAGCAACAGAGAGGAAAGCAGGGCTCAGGTTTGAGTGAGAGGAAGAGGTTCCCAAGTACTTGACTCCAATATGCCTGAGGCTGCACTACCCTTGGACTTCTCAGATACCGGAGCCAACGAGTTAATTTTTTCCTACCTCGTTTGGTTTGGGTTTCTGTAACTTGTAATAAAAAATGCTCTTGTGGGGTGTGGTGAGTTGGATAGGGAGGAATCCAAGGGGAGGAATAGAATAGAGAATTGAGAAGATGAAGAACAGAGCTGTCTTCTGTATGATGAGCATCTCTTACTTCTCCTCTGGTGCTTCTCAATACCAATTCCCTTTTACAATGTCCTGCTTGCTCCATCTCCATAATGGAGGACACTCCCTGGTGTCCTGGCTGGCTTCAGTGCTCTGGGTCAGGGACTGCAGGAGGGAAAAGCCAGGCAGATGGCTTTCCCCTAGACTTCTAGGACCCGGGAACTTGGGATATGGCCATGCCCCTGGTCTTTGTATGCACAGAAGTTGAGGGGAATCATATTCTACAACAGTAGTTGTTAATATAAAGTCACAGATCTTTCAGAAATTCTGGTAAAATCTATGGACCAGAGTTACAAACCACCTGCCTATGGGCCATATTTGATCCTTCAGGCTGTTATGGCTGGTGTGCCAAGATTCTTTTTTTTTTAAATTTATTTTTTAAAAGATTTTATTTATTTGACAGAGAGAGAGAGAGCAAGAGCAAGGAACACAAGCAGGGTGAGTGGGAGAGGGAGAAGCAGACTTCCCGCTGAGCAGGCAGCCCGATGCGGGACTCGATCCCAGGACCCTGAGATCATGACCTGTGCCGAAGGCAGACGCTTAATGACTGAGCCACCCAGGTGCCCCCCAAGATTTTAAAAAAAAATATATGAATCACTGGAGCGACAGTGATGGGTATTAAGGAGGGCACGTATTGCATGGAGCACTGGGTGTTATACGCAAACAATGAATCATGGAACACTACATCAAAAACTAATGATGTAATGTATGGTGATTAACATAAGATAATAATAATAATAAAACATTTTAAAAATATGAATCAAATTAAAATTCTGGAGATTTGGGGCACCTGGGTGGCTCAGTCGTTAAGTGTCTGCCTTCGGCTCAGGGCACGATCTCAGCGTCCTGGGATCGGGCCCAGCATTGGGCTCCCTGCTCGGCGGGAAGCCCGCTTCTCCCTCTCCCACTCCCCCTGCTTGTGTTCCCTCTCTCGCTGTGTCTCTCTCTGCCAAATACATAAATAAAATCTTAAAAAAAATTTTTTTTTTAATTCTGGAGGTTTCACCCCCAAAATGATCCAGATTTCTGCTTTCTCTTAACCAACCCTGAACTCTGTCAACACCGGATCCCATTCCCTCAAGGCAGGGATCAGCTGAAGAAGGGTAATGGCTGCCCGTATGGAAGGCACATTCACCACAGCCCTCACCATCCCTTACGGTCTCCCCAACACTGAATATCATTTGCCATTGGTCATCACCCTTGCACTGTTGTTTCTCTTATGGTGAAGAAGTATTTCTCTGGACCCAAGTCTCTACCAGAAGCAGGGAAATGAAAGATCCAAAAGACTGGATATTTCAAGACAAATTGGAGAGACCTTATTTCTCTGTGAAAGTGAAACATACTCCTCTGTGTATAATGAGCCAAGGGTGGCAAGTTCTTAGACCTGACCTATTTCATTCTTCTATATTCCTACATGGCCCAGGCATTTCTATACAGGCTCCATCTAAGACTTTCTCTGAGGAAAAATGTCCTGGAAGCAGAGATTCAGGGGATCAATTGAGAATCTGAAGGCTGACTATGACTCCTGAGGGTCCTCTTGACCCCAGGTGAGAACCCTGTGCTAAGGGTGATAGCCTCCATTGAAGTACACTCCGGAGATAAAAGTCTGCCTTCAGCATCGTATGGGACTCTCTTTATTGCAATTGGTCTATATAGTCGGAGGATCATCAATCCTAAGACTTTGGTGTTAGAAAGGACATTATTGCACTAGTGCAGAATAATTTTCTTTGTCTCTTTTCTTCTCCCACATGATGTTCTAATCCTCTGGCCTCCTTGTTTCTCAAACACACCAAGTCTAACTCAGGGCCTTTGTACTTGTTCTCTCTGAAATATCTTTCCACAGTATTCTCATGGAATCACTCTCTCACTTTGTTCGGGTCTTTGCTCAGAGAGGCTTCCCCTTTCTTATCAGTGACCATTTCTTTCTCCCGCTTTATTTTTCATTTCAGCACTTACTACTACCTGACATGATAATGGTTTTTATTTGTCATTTGTTTCATGTCTCTCTCCTCTTGGAACATAGGCAGGGACTTTGTCTATATAATCATTACTGTGTTCCCAGTGCCTAAAGAAGCTCCTGGCCCCTAGTAGATACCCAGTAAAAAGTTATTGAATGAATGAATGAATGGAGTGCTTCTACAAGTAAGGAAGCTGAAACGCTTTTACTCCCTTCTTTCTGGCCTGGGTGCCTTGAATTCTCATCTTCCCCAGCTAGATGTGCTTCTCACCCTAGCTTGTGGTTTAGCTTTCAGACTCTGGTCTGCTACCAAGAGGAACTTGGCTGGTTTAGAACTTCTCCTTAATCTCTTGGAGCCTGACCTCACAACTATGGTACTTAGTAGACAGCATGCGAGGGACTCACCCGCTTAAGAAACATTCATGAGGACTTAAATGTTCCAGGCCTTGTAGACAAATATAATTCAGCCCACTCTTTTTTTTTTTTTTTTTAAGATTTTATTTATTTATTTGACAGAGAGAGACACAGTGAGAGAGGAGCACAGGCAGAGGGAGTGGAGGGGCGAGAGGCAGGCTTCCCGCCGAGCGGGGAGCCTGATGCGGGGCTCGATCCCAGAACGCTGGGATCATGACCTGAGCCGAAGGCAGGCGCTTAATGACTGAGCCACCCAAGCGCCCCGATTCAGTCCACTCTTAAGGGGGTCTCAGTTTAGGGAGAGAGATGCCACTGACAATTCATTCTAACAAAGGGTTAAAAGTCATGGAGAAATGCACAGACTGGTTTTGCAAACAGCTGGGAAGCACCTCTCCAAACCACCTTGGGAAGTCCCAAAAGGCTTCACAGGAGGGGGGGATCTTGATCAAGCCCCTTAACTTCTCTGGATTCTTGTTTTCTCTTGAAAAATTTGGATTCAATGAACAGTTAGGTTTCCTTCTCATTCAAATCACCCTCCAAGCCCTGTTCCAGGACCTCCCAAAGAGCAATTGATGGTGTTATTAGACCTAAGCCTGGGCGGCTTAGGTATGTTTGATTTTCCAGAGATGTTCACAAAGGTCAAGGCCTGGAATGATGATGTGGTAAGCAGAGCAGTCAGAAGAAATACCTGTTAGTAAATAACAAACACCGCTCCTGGCTTAGTCATGGAATTCTGAGAAGCACCAGCACCCAGTGAACCAATCTGGAGATTGGCAGTCATGGATGAAACTAACTTTAACCTGAGGCATGTGGCAGAGCTACAAGAGGCAGCTCTGAATAACACAATCAGCACCTCCACGAGCCACAGGACAACCTCTGTATATGCTCCACATGGAAAGACCAGCGGATCACATATACGGGCCTTTTCTGCTAACCTAGCGCATTTACACTACAGCGGTCATGCCCCGACATAATGGAAAGCAATACAATATCTTCAGTTCTCCTGTATATGATGGCTTAAATCTCTCTTCACCAATATATTATAGCCTATACCTGATTTTATTCTTATAACACTTTGACAGTGGTAAAAAAAAAAAAAATGCCAGTTTGCATGGGAATAAATAAAGCCAAAGTAGATTAGGTAGGTTGTTCTGTACTTGTAAACAAATCGTCCTTAGGAAAACAGTATAAGGTTTAATATGAACAAAGAAAACATTTTAAGTGGGAAAGTAGCTTGGAGGGTAAGTTACTTTTTAAATAGGTCATTCAAATCACTGAAAGTGTTATTCCAACAAATGTGGCTGTAATATTTTCAAAGGTTATTTATAATATTTGAACCAAAGCAAGTGATAAAGAGTTGAGGGGGAAAGTGAGTTTCCTTTGTTTTAAAACACTCCCAATCAAGAAATTGTTACATTTCAGTATATGCCAACAATTCTAAAATAAACACAAAAGTGAAGTTTTATTTCTTATAAAATTAAAAAAAAAATCTATTTAGAAAAACTCTGTGAACATCGTGCTGGTAAGTCCTATCATTTTTCCCTTTGGCTTTTCCAGTGTTGCTGAAAAGACTTTTATTTCAAGTTCTCCCTTTTTTCCCCTCCCATTTTTAAAACCAATACTTAAAAGAGGCAGATTTGTCTCACAACATCATCAGGCAAATCCTTGTCTTTCGTGACACAATATTTGTAGCCCAAAGTCTACCATGCCTTCTGTTTTGCCACTAGCATCTAGTTTCCCCTGCTCCATGCTCATTGCCAACAGATCAGTTATATTGTAATATAACAGCCATTTAATGGACAAAAATAAAGATGGCATAATAACGATGGTATAGTAAATAAAGATGGTATGAATAAATCTCACTGATAGCAACTGGGAAATCAGAAGACAGTTATAATATGACAGTGTCTCACATAAAGACAGCTGCTACAAAAGAATAAAACACTAAATCCTTCTCAAAAGAAATGGATAATCTGGATAGCCCTATCTCCATTTAAGAAATAGATTCCAGATTCAGAAGCTTCACAGGTAAATTTTACCAAACACTGAAGAGATAACACCTATTCTTCATAAACTTTTCCCAAAAAATAGAAGTGGGAACATTTCACAGTTCCTTCCAGGAGGCCAGCATCTTTCTAGATACCAAAGATAGATAAAACAGAAAAGAAAATTATAAACTAATATCTCTCAAAAGAACACTCACAAAACATTAGCAAACTGAATCCAGAATATATAAAGAAGATAATATATGAATGACCCATTTGGATATATTCCAGGAAGGCAAGGCTGGTTCAATATTCAAAATCAGTCAATAATTCGCAATCTCAACAGACTAAAATAGTAAAATCATAGAATTATCTTAATATATGTAAAAAAAAATTTGTAAAATTCAACATCCATCCATCATAAAAAAATTTCAGCGAACTAGGAATAGAAGGAAACTTCCTCAATCTGACAAACCTTATCTACAAAAAAACCCCCAGCTAACACCATTCTTAATGATGAAAGATTGAATGCTTTCCCCCTAAGATTGGGAACAAAGTAAGAATGTCCATTTTGACAACTTCTTTTCACCACTGTGATGGAGATCCCAGCCTGTGCATTAAGACAAGAAAATAAATAAAAGTATATAGATTGTAAAGGAAAAAGTAAAATGTCTTCAATTGCAAACAGCATAATCACCTCTAGGAAATTCTAAGGAATCAGAAATACAAATAGTTACTACAATAAATATGTGAGTTTAGCTAGGTTTCAGGACATAAGGTCAGTACAAAAAATAAGTTGTTTTTCTATTTACTAGCAACAAATTATTAGAAATGTTAGAAATATCATCTACGATAGGTTTAAAAGCATGGAATAGTTAGAGAGTAATCAAATACGTGCAAGACCCATACATGAAAAAGAAAAATTTAATGCTGAGAAAAATTAAGGAAAATTAAACAAATGAAAAGAGAGACCATGCTCATGGATGGGAAAGGTCAATATTGTGAAGATGTCATTCTCCCTAAATTGATCTATAGATACAACACAACTTTTTTGTGTTTTTGTTGTGTTGTAGAAATCAACAAACTGATTCTAAAATGTATTTGGAAATGCAAAGGACCTAGAAATCATTTTTGAAAAAGAATAACAAAGGTAGAAGATTCACTCTATCTGATTTGAAGATTTATTCTTCTTTTTTAAAGATTTTATTTATTTATTTGAGAAAGAGAGAGAGAGTACACATGCAGGGGGTACAGTAGAGGGATAGTCAGAAGCAGGCTCCCTGCTGAGCAGGGAGCCCAATGTGGGGCTTAATCCCAGGATTCTGGGATCATGACCTGAGCTGAAGGCAGATGCTTAACTGACAGAGCCACCCAGGAGCCCCTTGAAGATTTATTCTAAAGCTATAGTAATCAAGACAGAGTAGTACTGATCTAAAGATGGACATACAGATCAGGGGAACAGACTAGAGAGTCCAGAAATAGATCCACCAAAATATAGTCAACGCATTTTGAACAAAACTGCCTAGGTAATTCAATGAAGAAAGGATAGTTTTTCAACAACTGGTACTGAAATAATTGGACATCCATACACCAAGAAAATGAACCTTGACCCTTACTTCATACCATACACAAACATTAATTTTAAATGGATCATAGACCTAAATGTAAGAGACAAAACAATAAAACTTCTGAGAAACATAGGAGAAAATCTTGTTACCTTGGGTCAGGCAAAGTTTTCTTAGGACACAAACATCACAAATGGTAAGAAAAAATTGATACATTGGACTCATCAAAATGAAAAATTTCTGCTCTTCAAAAGATAATGTGAATATATCTCAATAAAGCTGTTACAAAAAAGATAATGTTAAGAAAAATTTTAGGGCACCTGGGTGGCTCAGTTGGTTAAGCATCTGCTTTTGGCTCAGGTCATGATCCCAGGGTCTTAGGATGAAGTCCTACATCCAGCTCCCAGCTCAGTGGGGAGTCTGCTTCTCCTTCTGCCTCCCCTTGGTTGTGTGCATGTGCTCTCTCTCTCAAATAAATAAATAAATAAGATCTTTAAAAAAAGAAATAAGAAAAATTTTAAAAACCACAGACTTGGAAAATTATTAGAAATTTCTGTATCTGATAATAGATATTCTAGATACAAGAATACTCATAAAGAACCTTTACAACTCAATAAGAAAAATATAAAAATCCAACTAAAAAGTGGTCAAAATATTTAAACAGACACTTTCATCACAGAATATATATAAATGACAAATTAGTTCATTAAAAGATGCTAATTTGAATTTAGGGAAATCTAAATTAAAACATGACAAAATACCATTACACACCCACTAGAACATCTAAAATTTAAAAGATTGACATTACCAAACATTGGCAGGCATATGAGGCAACTGAAACTCTCAGACTGCTGGTGAGAATGGGAAATGGTAAAACCACTTTAAAATAGCTTAGTGGTTTCTTATAAAATCAAACATACACTGATTATGTTTAACAGCAATACCACCCCCAGGTATTTATGCAAGAGAAATGATTTCGTATGTCTACACAAAGGCCTGTACATGAATGTTTACAACAATCTTAGTCATAATAGCTAAAGACTGGAAACAACCCAAACGTTCAGCAACACGTAAATAGGTTAAAAAATTGTACTACATCCAGAACATAGAATAATACTCAGCAATTAAAAAAAAAATTAAAAAGAGCAAACTACTGACACATGCGACAATATGAACTAGTCTCAAGAGCAGTATGTTAAGTATGAGAAGCCAGGCACAAAATGCTATATATTATAGGATTCCATTTACATGATTTTCTGGAAAACAGATTAGATGTTGCCAGGAAATGGGAGTGGGTGAGGGAGACTGACTGCAAGGGACATGAGGGGACTTTTGGAGCTGGTAGAAAGATTTTACATCTTGAATAAGGCAGCAATTACATGACTATATACAATTGACAAAACTCATTGAACGATACACTCTAAAGGGGTAAATTTTATTTTATGTAAATTATTCCCCAATAAACCTGACTCTTGAAAAGATAAAACTGAAAAATAACTAACTTGGAGAGGAACAACTTAAAGGTCTAGACACACACCCCCCGCCACCCCACCTTAATTCAAGTGATTCAAGAAAGAGAATAGTTCATGGTCAGTGAAATTACAGATAAGAAAAGATACTGATTTACCTTTAGCATAAAAAGAGATTTAAAAATAGCACTCTTACTAGATGCTATAACCACAAAAAAGAAATAATATTATGGGACAAGAGTGATAATCATGTTGCAATATATAAATGTATCAAATTGACATGTGGTATACCCTAAACTTACACAATGTTATATGTCAATTATATCTCAATTTTAAAAAATAAAAATAAAAACCAAAAATATCACTCTTACATGCTCCCATTGCTAGGGCCTTTTCTTATCTGTAATTTTACTGGCCTCTTCATTCTTCAGGTCTCAACTAAGCCATTGTTTCCCTTGGGAAACCTTCAATAACCACCAAAGCCTGGGGGCCCCTCCTGAATGTTCCCACAGCATCTCTACTTCTGGGTACGTGAACACCCGCCACTTCATTGCAATTGCTTGTTTTCCCCACTAGCCTTAAATTCCATAACCCAAAGACCATATCTTATCTTATTCACTGTGGTAGCTGTAGTAGTAATATCAGCAATAGTAGTAATAATATTATGAGCTAATGTTTATTAGAAGAATGCCTGTTATATATAAAGTACCTAAATGTTCTAATCTATTAACTCATTTTTTAAAAAATTTTTTAAAGATTTTATTTTTAACTCATCTCTACACCCAACATGGGGCTCAAACCCACAACCCTGAGATCAAGAGTTGCACGCTCCACCGACTAAGCCAGCTAGGTGTCCCTGATATATTAACTCAATTTAGACTTCACAGTTATAGGTAGAGCCTATTATTCAAGGTAAATCCTATTATTATCATACTTCACAGATTAGGAAACTAAAATATAGAGAGCCAGGTAACTTGCTTGAGGTCAACATTCTAAGCAGAGTGTTAATAAACAACAACAGCTATTTACTGTGTGCTCCCTAGTTCCTAGCCTGGTGCCCAGCAGAGAGAAGATGTTCCATAAATGTTTGCAGAATTGATCTGAGGTGAGGAGGTTGTACTTGAGCTGGCAGCTCCTATCTGGCAGAGAAGAGAGGGCAGGCAGGCAAACTCACAAACATCGTGGACCTACGCCAGGCTTACGTGCAGGGACACGGTGGTAAAAACACTCTCCAGCAAAGCTGCCCGAAGGCCTGAAGAAGGAGCTCCGGCTTCTCGGAACAGCTGCAGAAAGATTTCTGTGTATTCTTCATTCTTATTTCCAGGAGCCACACTCTGGACACAACCTTAGAATCCCCCTGACTGGTTTATCTCACCCTGCGCTGACTGGTGACCCGGTAACTCTCCCACTTACCCCTGAAATGATTCCACACCCCGTCTCACCTCTTCTTCTAGGGGCTTTCTCTGGTGTGCATGTTATGTGACTTTCCTGGACAGCTACTGAGGTGAGGACACACCACTGTGACTAAGAAGGGTGCCCTGGATGGGGCTGTTCACTCTGCACGGGAGTGTCTTTTGTGTCTTGTGCTTCTGGAAGTCGTAATTTGGTCTTGATGAAAGAAAGTGGCACGTCTCCACTCACTCCCGATGGAACAGGACAGGGTGACGGTGAGAATTGGATCTCCTATTTGTCCTTCTCTGAATAAATAACTCCTGGAATCCAAACCCCACTCATTTGCTGAGTGACCATAAGCAAGTTACTTAACTCTCTGAATCTCAGTGTCCTTTTTTCTAAAAGTAGGGATAATGCTCCCTCATAAGAATGTTGCGGGAGGTAAATAAGATGGTCCATGTGAAGGTGATAATACAATTTATAAATAATACAATACAATTTATTTCGTCATAAATTGCAAAGCTTGAGCCAAAAAGTCACAGCACCTGACAAATAGTAAGTGCTCAATAAATGGTTGTTGTTTTTGTCTTAGTTTTCTATAAAGGATGTTAGTCTCACCCCCTAAACCAGGACTTCATTTTAAACTTCATTTTTGGCTTTATTTTTCATTCCAGGAGCCCTCCGGATGTTCTCCCTCAGATACTCCTAGGTGTTACATTTAAATACCCATCACGTCGATTCTGCCCTAACCACATTTCCATTGCATCACTGTGATCGTTGATCTTACACAGTCGACGTGACCGGGCAGAGAAACACCCAGATACCGGATAAAACATTCTTTCTTGGTGTGTCTGTGAGGGTGTTTCCTGAAGAGATTAATATGGGTAGACTGAGTGAAGAAGATCACTCTCCTCCTCCCCCATGTGGGTGGGCATTGTCTAATCTGTTGAGGGTCCGAATAGAACAAAAAAGCAGAGGAAGGGAGAATTTGTTCTCTGCCTCAGCTGGGATGTTCATCTTCTCCCGCCCTCAGGCATCACACTCCTCATTCTCAACTCAGCCTGGGACTTAGAACCATCAAGTATCCCAACCCCCTTCCTTGGGCCTTTGGGCTTGGATTGAATTATACCACTGGCTTTCCTGGTTCTCCAGCTTATAGACAGCAGAGGGTGAGACTTCTCGGCCTCCATAATCATATCAGCATATATATATATATATATATATCTTCTACTGGTATTGTTTCTCTGGGCAACGCTGGCTAATACAATCACCTATGTCTTACTGGAATCTTCAGGCAGGAGCTTCTTGGATGATTGTTTCGAGGAATTTCCTCACCTCCTACTGACGTCAGTGGATCAGTTCGCATCTCATGGGAGCTTCCACCCACAGTTTCCTATCTTCCTTGGAATGCAACTTTGTAATCAGTGCTGTTGTGTCCTGTCCAGACCCCCTTTTCCCCAGCAGGTCTAGTCAGCCATGACTGCTGCAAGGATTAGCTGCTACAGGCTTACCGCTGTACCCTTCCCTGCACAGTTGCCCTTGACCCGTGGGAGCCACCTTGCCCAGAAATATTTGGGAGGTAATTCTACCCGGGGGGCAGCCTATAGCCAATGGCTAGCTGATACAGAGCATAAAAGCTCATCTCCCTTACCTCAAGCTGGAGCAATTTTGTGAGACTGACTGGTGTTTCCTGACTCCACTCGTGACACTGAATACATGGTTTTTCCTAACACCAACCAATTCTCCAGCACCTACTGGGTGTCCACAATTCAATTCAATCTTAATACTATCTACACCTGGAGTTCGTTAGCATGAGCTCCTAAGTTAAAGGGCTCAGTCCCACAAGACTGCCCTCATTTCAGATGCCAGTGGCAAGTGGGGCCCCCAGGTGACCAGCACTTCTGCTTAACTGACTACAAAATTCGGGTGTCCCCACGATGCCCCCCACCTGGGTTCAATTATTTACTAGAACAATTCACAGAACTTCGGAAAGTGCTCCACTTACTATTCAAGCTTATTATAGAGGATACAAATGAACAGCCAGATGAAGAGGTACATAGGGTGAGATGTGAAAGGCTCCCAAGAGCAGGAGCCTCGAGGGTTAAGGGTAGGCCACCCTTCCGGCATGTAGATGTGTTCACCACCCCATTTCTAAGGGTTTTAGGAGCGCTGTGCCAGGTATAGAACTTTTTATTGTATCACAGGCAGCAAGCATCTTTGTGAGATCCTGGCTCCAACCTAGAACACACCTGTAGCTTTCGGCCCCTCACAGGTATTCGTGTGTCTATCATGTGAACTTTGGGCGTTCCTTGGGATTTAATCCAGATCTAATTTATCTTCGCCTTCCTGTAATACCTTCACCATGCCTTACACACACACAATTGTCAGAAAATGTTGTGGAAGGACAAAATATTTCGTATTTTGAAATCACTTACATGGCGGGGCAGAACTGTGAAATTACTGGCTTGTTTTCTCTAATTCCCATTCTGCACCCACCCACCCCCCAAACTGGGCACACGAACGGCGCAATTCTCCCCCATGAAGACAAGGGCAAAAGACTTCTAGATGTGGCTGGAGAATAGGCCGGTGTGGAAGGACCCCCAGCCGTTCCACCCGGTGCCGGAGAGACACAGGGCTGCTCAGTGCCTCGAGTATTTCCGTTCTTTCCGGCTTCTCTGCCCGATCAAGTTAAATAGTCCCTAAGAGTAAATAAATGTAGCAAAGATAAAACAAATATTTTTTTCTAATCGGATTGGTTCAGTCCTTGTGTGGGTTCAGATGAGGGAGAACCAGAATGTTTTGATTAAATCAGCTGCTGCCATGAAATGATCTGCTTGTTTACTAGCGGGCTGTCTTAACTTCTTGTCATTATCTACCAGAGTGGGAATTCTTGGTATTATTGAGTGGACAGCTTTGAATAGGAAAATGACAAGGTTCCTTAACCTAATGTTCTGACTATGTTACAAAGTGTAAAAGCACTGAATCCAAGGCAATAGGCAAGTCCAATGCTGCACAATCACAGAGTAGAGAAGAAAGAGAGGCAGGCGTGTGTCCTTTGTCCCATTTACGAGTCTCTCCTGACTGTGTGTTTCTGACAACTAAGTTTTTCACTTTCCTTTCTTTTTATATATCATATGTGCATCTCCCCCATGATTTGACCTCCTGGAGGAGGAGGGGTGGTGTTGCTCTGGTGATTCCCCCAGTATGGAGACCACGGTTCTTCCCAACCGAAAAGGTCTTCATGGTCCCATGAGGAGCCACTGACTCAATGATGGTGGTTGTTTCGTTATTCATCATTCAGAGCAATGGTGACCCTGGACAACTGCGAACGGTGATGATTATAGAGAATATTTATCGGACCTGTCTGTCATTGTTCTAGGACTTTAGGCCTGTTAATTGATTAATACCTCATCACAACTCTATGAAGGAGGTAACTTTAATATCATCATTTTACACAAGAAAAAATTGGGCCTGATAACTTGCCTAAGCAGAGAAGTTCTAAGTGACAGAGCCAACTTTGACCTCCCATATTGTGGCTCTAGACCCAAGGCTTACAAATTACTACACAGACTACCTAGTAGTGTTAGCCCTAATAGCAACCAGTACTATTCGAGTGTTAATCATATGCCAGCCATGATGCTTAGTTACATGTACTAACATCAATCCTCATAAAAACTCCATCAGCTAGATAGGTATCATCCTCTTTTCACTGAGGCACAGAGAGGTTAAGTAACCTGCCTAGGGTTGCCCAGCCAGTAAGTGAAGGAGCCAGGTTTCAAGTCTGTGTAGAATGCCTTTGGAGGTAACACCCTCAGGCTTGTCTGCTCTTACTCACAGGTGCGATGAGCTTTGGCTTTGTGGAACAGGTGCAAGTTCCTATCCACAACACTTTGGAAAGTATATGCTATTCTGTCCCCCCTGGGGAAATATCCAGAGAGCCACAGAACAAGACATACTAGAGACCCAGGCTACAGTACACATCTGCTCTGGTCTCTCTGTTCGCCTGCCCGGCATTTCCCCTCATTTTGGGAAGAGCACTCTCGTTCCCTGTTGGGAATGTATTCGTTTTCTGTTGTTGCCATAATACATGACCACTAACTCGGTGCCTTAAAACGACACAAATTTATTATCTTACGGTTCTGGAGGTCACAGGTGTCCAAAACAGGTCTCACGGAACTGAAGTCAGTTCCTCCATCTTCAAACCCAGCAGCGTCCGGCCAAGTCCTTCTCTCACTACCATCTCTCTGGTTGCTCGTCTTCTGCCTCCTTCTCCCACTTACAACCCTATTGCTTGTATCGGGTTTACCTGGATCATCTCCCTAGTTGAAGGAGCTGACTGGCAACCTTAATTCCCCCGTGCCATGTAGCCTATTCATAGTTTCTCAGCGTTAGGATATAGACCCCTGGAGCGTTCTTCTACCTGTCACTGGAAACCTCCCCTTTTCATTCTTGGATCACACATTCTGGGGGAGTCCAACTCAACAACCCTGGCTCAAAGGATGGGTTTGGGACTTCACTGGAATTCTTGGAAAAGAGGGGCCCTCCCCCGCCAAATTGCTGATCATAGCTCATCTGCTCTGAAGATGGCTCAGGAGTGGGGCCTCTCCTTGAGCAGTTGGAGCCCTTTCTGTATGGGCTGTTAGATATTGTGACAATCCTCCAGGCTGCTGGGGTTGATGAGCCAGTAGCTTCAATGTTCACCTGCGCCAAAACATGGGATGAGCATTCCTAAAAATGAGGCCTCTTCCTCCTGCTGCTTCTTCAGGGAGCTACTATCTGGTACTTACGACCTCTAAAAAACCAGAGATAACTAGAATAAGATCTCTTTAATGCTATCCAGCTTAGCACTGTTTAGTACTTTGTTTAGTCCTTGCTGGCTTGATTTGAGCATTAGGACTGAACACCAATGTTCAGCATCTTAACTCCTCTCTAGCCTCTTGTCATCCTCAGCACCCCAAAAGTTTTTAAAAATGCAGTAAAATATCTGTTTGCTAGGATCCACCTGAAGGACATGTTATTTGTTGGGCTTCTGCTGTGTGAATGCTGTATAACAAATGACTCCAAAATCTCTATGGCATATCAGAAGCATTTCTTTTTCTTCCTCCCAGGTGTGTGGGACTGCTGGGACAGCTCTGTGCTGGGCTGCAGATTGGGATCAGGTCCACTCCACATTTCTCTCATTTTCCTTGGACCGGAAGATGCCCAGGTCAGTTCTCATGGTGGAGGACAGGACAAGAGGCCAAGCCAACTACAGGAGCACATTTAAAGTCTCTGTTCGTCTCATGTCTACTAGTAAATTCCACTGGCCAAAATAAGTCATGCCAAGTCCAACATCAGTGGATGGGGAAATATAGTCTGATCCCTCCGGTAGGGGGCACTATAGAGCAACGTGGCAAAGACGGGATATATTCCAAGGGGGAGGGGGAAGAGAAGAATTGGAGTAACCCAATCCTATCACCAACACCCTCCATTTTGATATTGTCCTCTTCTTTCGTGAAAAAAGAGAAAACTACATAAAAAGGTAATTTTAAGGATTTCTGCAAAATTTTTCTGAAAGCTTTTTCCAGAAGTTACCAGGATTAGTAAGATTAGTAAGTTTATGGTCCCAGATAGTGAGGATTAATGCTCAGAATGGCAACCCTTAGACCCATAGATTCTAAGATGATCCCAAATCCAATTATAATAACCACGTTCTTTCATTCATTCATTCAACAATGTTTACTGGGTGCTGTTGTAGTTCTAGGTTTTAGAGGTAAAACCGTGAACTAACCAGCCCTGCCTTCATTGTGTTTACACTGTGCCATACTTCCTGTTATCTGCCCACTGGACAGATGACATGCATGTACAGCCATTAAGGGGAAATCAGATGCAGACACACGTAACAGAGTGTGCCATCGATAATGTGGGGTGGGGATCACACGCAAATCCCAGCAGTCAGCAGCAACTCCATGCAACCCAATCTCTCCCTTTCAAGGAAACAAATCAGAATGCAAGAGGGTAAGAGCAATAATATTGGAGAGCTCATCTTAAACCCACTCTGCAGTGTAAAGATAATAAATATTTCACAACTTGGCTACTTTAGATTTTGTTCTAGTCTCTAAAGTGGTAAAAAGACAGATCCACTTTGGAAGGGTTTTCAACCATAAAGACTGAAGTCAAAGAGCAAACCGAGTTTCTGGTTAACATCTCCCAGGGGCTCTGCAAATATTGTGAGAAATGCCACTTGGTGACAGCTTCAGCTGATCCCCAGCCCCATCCTTCAAGAGAGCTCCTTCCTCTGGTACTGCTCAGAGGAGTGGAAAGATGTCAGACTGCTGATCTGCTTGAAAGATCAGAACAGGTGTAGTTCATCCTTACGCAGCAGGGATCCTGCCCCGGAAGGGAACCGGTCCCTTTTCTCATTGGCTTGCTTTACAAAAATTCATGCCCTTGGGCCCAACACCCTGACTCACCCCCACCCCAAACCAGACTCTCTGCTTCCAAGCAAGCCCAGCTGGAGTAAACATGCTAACACCACACACAGATGCCTCCCTGAGACAGAGGGCCCCAGTGGCTCTGTCAGGCTTGTTCTCCCAGGCTCCTGAGACGTAGCCTGCATCAGGATCACCTTGAGCGCTTCTTAAACACAGACTTGAGGGCTCCACCCTAGAGTTTGTGATTCATTAGGTCTTGGGCGGGTCCGCAAATTTCGCTTCTCCAGTAAGTTCCCAGATGCTGGATGCTGCTGGTCTGGGTACCAGCCTTTGAGAAGTACCGCTTTAGGGCATTGCCTCCGGTCCTGAAAAGCTGCCTGAGCAACACTGTCCTCAGAGCTGAGAATGTTCCCGAACAGACCCTAATTCTCTGGCTTCTGATCGGCCCCGCTTCAACTTTCCTCACTTCCCAATCACTCCTCAACTCCCTTTGATAGTCCTTGTGCCCCACACTCCACAGAAAGTGTTCTTGCTAAAGTTAAAAACGATACACCTGCTGCCAAATTTGATGGACAGGGGACATCACGCTTGGGCGTCTCACTAGCTGCATCACAACTCAGCACGTCCAAGTGGAACTCAGCGCCTTCCTCCCCACAGTGTTTGTCCGGTGTTTGAGCCTGCTCAGCTGCCTCTGTTCCCCTCCTTCTGATGAGTATTGCTCTTCTTTGCAGCAGCTGCCCCTCCCAGTTAGCACAGTTCAGATGTGACTTCAAGCCAATCCTCCTGACACCTTGATTTGGGACTTCTGGCCTCCAGAACTGTGAGACAATAAATTTCTGTTGTTTGAATCCCCCTCCCCCCACCCAGCTTGTGGTAATTTGTTATAGAAGCCATAGGAAACTAATATATCCTGCTTCCACTCTAACAGGGCAATAGAGGTGGGGGAACCCCGCTTAGGAGATTTGACCTAAGACAGAGTAAGTCTTAGTAAGTAAGAAATTCTAAAGCTTTCTCAGGGCAGGTCTGGTCTTGAAAAATAGTCCAGGCACCAGCCTATCCAATATGAAGATAGTCGCCATTTTGGCACAGATACTTAACCCACGGAAGTAGGACTATCTGTCTCTTACACCAGTCCTATTTATTGGGTACCTTGAAGTTGTAGAGCATTCTCTCTCCGGTTGATCAGAGACAGGCTTTCTCTGTATAATGAATTAAGAAAAATTTCTAGTTTCACTGAACATCTCCTTTCCTAGAAAGTTTAAAATTAATTTTCTTTGTAATTTCTGATAGTAAGTACTGATTGCAAATTTCCTTACCAGCATTTGTAATCCCAATGCCATCACAGAACTTCCATTGCTGTGGGAAATTGTTCTGCTACGTGGCTGTGATGACATCGGCCTCTACGAGGGGAAAAAGAAACAACAGGAAATTCAGCTGTTAACTGATAGATGAAGGAGGAACTGGTTTTCAAGTAAGTTCCCTTAACTAAGCAGCATTCTCAATTACTTGGCTTTATTCAATCTATTTATTTATTTATTTATTTATTTATTTATTTATTTATTTATTTATTTTTTAAGATTTTATTTATTTGACAGCGAGAGAGGGAACACAAGCAGCGGGAGTGGGAGAGGGAGAAGCAGGCTTCCCGCGGAGCAGGGAGCCCGATGCGGGGCTCGATCCCAGGACCCCGGGATCATGACCCGAGCCGAAGGCAGACGCTTAACGACTGAGCCACCCAGGCACCCCTCAATCTATTTATTTACATTAAATCACTTGAAGTATAATTCCCTAGTCAGAAAATCAGGGTGTATACTGCAGAAACCATCACTTTGGGGCCCTAGGTCATAGTTCATGTCAGGCATGAGCAGAGGGGCTAAGAAAGACCCAGGCACAGGGCAAGGAGATAATTTTAAGAGAGAAAGAGAGAGAGAGAAGAACGAAGAAAGAAAGAAAGAAAGAGAAGGAGGGAGGGGAGAGAGAATGAAAAGGAAAGAAGGAAGAAAAGAGTAAAGAAATACAGGTGGCTAATGAACAGCTGAATGGGGTAACTTCACTAGTTGTAGCTGTCAGGGTTCTCCAGAAAAACAAAACCAATAGGATATGTGTATATTTAGAAACTGGAACTTTATTTTAAGGAATTGGCTCATGTGGGGATAGGCAAGTCCAAAACATGCAGGGCAGGAGAGCAGGCTGGAGACCCAGGAAAAAGTTGACCAGAGTCTTTTCTCTAAAGGCCGTCAACTGATTGGATGAGGCCCACCCATATCGTGAAGGGTAGTCAGCTTAACTCAAAATCTACTGATTTAAATGTTGATCTCTAAAATATGCATTCACAGCAGCATCTAGATTGGTGTTTGACAAAAAACAAAACAAAACAAAACAAAACTGGGCACCATAGCCTAGCCAAGTTGACACATAAAATTAACCATTACATTAATAACAAAAAAGCAAATATAATTGACAATAAGCTATTTTTCACCCAGCGGGTATCCAGAGACTGAAAAGAACTGCACCTTTTGTTGAGAGATAACAAAGTATCTGTACCCCATTGCTGGAGGCACAGACACCAAAACTTTTCTGTAGGGCAGTTTGGCGGTATTGAAATGTCAAATGTGCATACCTTTTGACACCACAATTCCACTCTAAGAGAATCTTCAAACAAATATAAAGTGGTAGGTATATGCAGATGGGCCAGCAATGTTACATATAATGATAAAAAAAACTGGAAGCAGGGACGCCTGGGTGGCTCAGTTGGCTAAGCGTCTGCCTTCAGCTCAGGTCATGATTCCAGGGTCCTGGGATCAAGCCCCGCATCGGGCTCCTTGCTCAGCAAGGAGCCTGCTTCTCCCTCTGCCTGCAGCTCCCCCTGCTTGTGTGCTCTCTCTCTGACAAATGAATAAATAAAATCTTTTTTAAAAAGTAATAAAAATAAAAAACTGGAAGCAGCTTCAATGTCCACCGATTGTGAGCAGGTTAAGTAAATTATAGAACATTTATACAATGTACACCCTAGACTTTAGAAAGGGTGAAGATAGTCTATATTCCTGACATGAAATGATCGCCATAGTATGATGTTGTGTAAAAACCCAGGTTTCAGAACATCACATAGAGTTTGATTTCATTTATGTGCAAATAAGTAAATTGATATATTTCCTAGAAAAGATATTTACCAAAATCTTAATTGTGCTAATCTCTGGGTGGAGAAATTTCAGGTTATTTTTTAACATTTATTGAGGGCTTATTATGTGTCAGTACTTCACATGGATTCAATTCATTTAATAATCTGTATTATTTGCATGTTTTAAAAACAAAAGTATGTATCATTTTTCCCCCAAAACTACGAAGCAGTTTTTAAAAATATCTCTTCTGTTCTCCTACATGAGAGGGAGCCCTTGTTTCCTAAAGCCCCACAATCTTGGAACCACTGAGAGTCTGAAACTGCCCTATGCGGATCCCACCAAGTGTTATTATTGGGACTCTCCCCATTTTTGCAAAAAAAAATGGACTTTCTTTCCTTGCTGTTGGAGTGTTTTGTTGTTTTCATGGTCCTTCTCTTGTTTATTATAGATTGAGTGAGTGAGTAATGTGTTCTCTTTTAACCCTCTTTCTTACTTCTAACCCTCTCCCATAGGCAGTCCTTCTGATGTACTGAATTTGCATCCTTTGGTGTGTGCTTCCAAAGTATGCATTGTTTAATAAGCTTGTATTTTTAATTTACCCAAATGCCTAAATGGTCTGATTTTATTTCTCATTCCTGGGTCCCCCCTGCCCCCACCCCCCACATCCTTCCTCCCATCCAGCACCAATACTCTGCGCTCACTGTTTCGGCTGTTGCTGCCTCAGGGATTCCTGGAGCTGCAAGGGTGTCCTTCATCAACCCTCCATCAACCACTGACCCCCAACCCCGCGGCTGGCCGCAGCACTTACAGTTAACCCCAAAGTCAATCTTGGTTTATTTTGTTTTGGTTTGTCTTTTCATATGCACGGCCCTCTCTGCTGAGAAACTTGGTACAAGTTCCCCCATTTGCCAGCCTGGAGAGAACTGCCAAGCTAGCAATGAGTGCCCAGTCCAGAGCATTCAAGGCATCTGGATGAGGCACTATCTCTCAGCTCTCTTACCTCCAAGTTACCCCCCTGCCCTCCTAAGTCACTTTCTCTTCTCCACTGGGTTGAAACAGCCTTGCTTTCCAATTTGTGCTAATGCTTACATCTGGAGGCCTGATAGCCCCAAGACTCCTTTATGTATCTTCCAGAAGACCTAACGTGTCCTGCGTCATCTTCCAGCCTGAGAGCTCAATATTTGCAAGAGGAATAAGAATGTATATGTTGGGGTGCCTGGGTGGCTCAGTCGGTTAAGCGTTTGCCTGTGGCTTGGGTCATGATCCCAGGGTCCTGGGATCGAGTCCCCCATCGGGTTCCGTGCTCAGCGGGGAGTCTGCCTCTCCCTCTCCCGTTCCTCCTGCTTGTGCTTGCTCACTCTCTCTCTGTGTCAAATAAATAAAATCTTAAAAAAAAAAAAAAGGATGTATGTGATGAGTCCCCACTGTGACCTTTCTATAATTTCTGCCTTCTACTCATCCCTTTGGCTGCCTTTAACTTTAGTCTGATTTAATCTGCAGAAAAATGCTAGGGGTGGGGCACGGTCAGAGGAGGATTTATCTCAAAGTTAATGATGCTTGAGTTTCAAGGCCCCTAACTTGTAAAGGCCCTAGAAGGAGCCCTAATAATGTATTCACAAGGGGCACGTGTTTTTGTTAAACTTGCAGAATTAAGGTATTTTAATCACAATCAGTTAAGACCTCTGTCTTTGCTCTCTGATTTTCCTTTCTTCACAATCACCCTCCTGTCAGAGAGCTTCGGAGAGGGGCCTTGGACATTATGAGATCTAGCTAAAGGAAAAGTTGGCTTGGGGATACACATAATAGGGTTTGGTGGATATATTTAAATGTTTCTTAAGCACTGCTGGGTCTCTTTGTTACAGTATTTGTATCCTAAAATTGTATTCTTTTCTTTTTTTAAAAGATTTATTTCAGAGAGAGAGCGAGCACAAGCATGGGGGTGGGGGTGCAGAGAGAGAAGCAAACTCCCTGCTGAGCACGGAGCCCGATGTGGGGCTCGATCCCAGGACCCTGAGATGATGACCTGAGCCAAAGGCAGACGCTTAACCAACTGAGCCACCCAGGCACCCTAAAACTGTATTCTTTTCTTAAAGAGGGTTTCTAAAATTATAATGCTTTCTTCCACTTCCCAGAGCTGAGTCTTCCCACACAGTGAAGCACAGTGTGATTCGCTTCAGAGCTCACATACCCCTAGGGGTGACCTTGGATGATGGTTTTGTCCCAATCTTAGTTTTGAAACATCCCTGTTGTAGGTGGACCCCTAATTTCCACTTAACAAGTGCAGCCCTTGGCTCAGAGTATGGCTTCCAACTCACATATCTTTGTTGGTTTTCTTTCTGGGGCCTCTCCCCATCATCGCACTACACACACACACACACACACACTTTTATATCTGCTTCATTTGAATCTCCTATTTAAGTATCACAAGCTGGAGTGCAGAATGGCAATGAGCCAGTTTTTGAAGATGAACTAAAATGTACAAGGCAAACACTTTCAAGAATGCACCCTGCCAGTCTTAACCTTAGAGGGCGAGCGTAGGAAACAGGCTTATGCAGCAGGTGCTCTGTCTGGGTCTTTGGAAACGAGGCTGTTTAATGAGGTAAAAATATTTCCACCTCTTCACCTAACAAAACGGTAAAAGGATGAAACTCTTTTGAATTAGAAAAGTTCCTCAAACTAACATCTCAGCAAAATTTTTAGCACACAGAAAAGGTGCTCAAGAACTATTAAGTTAACAGAATCTCATTTTAGAGGAAAGCACCTCCAGTATTGCAAATGGACTCCATTTCCACCTACAATGTCTTGGAAGAAAGTTTTTTCCATTGGCCTACATTCAAGATCAAGTTTTTTTGTGTGCTTTCTTTTCCGTTCTTTTTTTTTTTTTTTTTAGGGGAGAGAACCGTTTTTATCTTCTTTTCTCCCTCTAAAATGCCGTTGCAGACGTGTTAACCCTACCTATAGTTTTAAAAAATGTTAACCTTCATTTCTCTGGCAGTTCATTCATGTATTGATTGAACAAATATTTATTGAGTGCCTACAATATTTCAGGCCCTATTCTAGGAGAATTTCACTAGGAGAATTTTCCTATGTTTTTAAATCTCTTTGCAAACATGATTTAATATCATAACATTTTATAATAAGCAGGGCCCAGAGTTTATTTAGCCATTCTCTTTTTGTTAAACATTTAGATCTCTAATTTCTCCCTATTGTAAGTAATGCATCAGTGATCTTCCTTGTAATAGATGCTTGTCCATATCTATGATTAATTCTACAGGACATATATCTACAAGTGGAATTACTAGATCAGAGTGTATGAACACTTAAGTTTCTTGATAAATACTCTGGCAGACTTTCCAAAGCATCTCATCACCTTTGACTTCCCCAAATCCTCTTCAACTGAAAAACCGCCCACCACTATTTAAAGACAGGAAAGCATATTCTATTCCTTCTATACAGGCTTGCTGATTCCTAAAATAATTTTATTTCCAGGTGGCAATAAAAGTAATCAGGTTGTTTCCTTGAACACCTCTAGTCCTTTCTGTACCACATTCATTTTTTAAGGATCACATTTCTGCATTCTTTTCATAAAGAAAAAAACACTTAAAGAAGAGCGAGTATCCATATACTTGTCTGTTCATTATTATCACTCCAGACAGACAAGAGGTCAACCTGGGGAGGAAATCATCCATGAGAAATACAGAATCATGCAAAGGTATGTAAGATTATAGTAATCATCTTCATTACTGTTCATATGGGGCTTTTGGGGAGGGACAATGTGTAGCTAAACACATCTCTGAATAGCCTTGTTCACAATAACAGCACAGTGGGTAAATGAGCCTTCCTAGCTCATCAGCATCTCTGCTCTGGCAAGTCAAATGGTAAAAATACCTCACAGAGGTGTTTTTCAATGTAAAAGTAAATTTCATTGCATAGCACTTTGTCCTCTAGTATTTTCTGGAATAACTTTATTCCTTCTCAAGAAAAATTTCTGCTTTCCAAGAAAACCAGTGCCACCTTGAGAATGCCCCCAGTACATGGTGCTCAAGGAGAAACACTAGGGTAAATAAACAGAACCAGGAGCAAGTCCCCTTTGGTCTAGTCAAGGTGGAATATTTGTTAACTGCATTGCCTTGTTGTCTTACTTGTATCAGAAGCCCCTTTGAGCAGGAATTTTATTTTTATAATGGTCTGCTTAGGACAAGAGCTATGAAGATTGAAATTCAAGCTTTTCTCTTTCCTGGAAGCCAGGCAGCCTAAAAGTAACTGACTGCCTGGGATTTTTCCCCCCTCTGACTGAGTCCAGGCTGCAGGAAAACTTCTGACAAGGGCAGACTTTCCTCTCTGGTTGACCAAAAGGTGTTTTACCAAAGTGGAGAACAGAATCTGTGGTGGGTGAAGAATGACCATCATTTGTTCACCTGTCAATGAGGTACTGAATGTTTAGTACATGCTAGAAACCAGGCTGGGGGGCACTGTGCGAGTAAAATGGGCAGATAACCTGCTCTCATGGAGCTTGCTCCTGAATGAGAAGCACATTAAACAAATGATCATGCCCATAAATATAAAACTGCAATCTTGGTAAGTGCCAGGGCATCAAGAATACAGACCATGAATGCCTATGATAAGGAATAACCTTAATGGGGAAGGTAGGCAGTTGTGGGAAGGAAGTGTGTTTCTGGCAGAGGGAAGAGCAGAGGGACTGAAGTTCAGAGAGTGAGAAGAAGGGGGAGCAGGCAGACTCCAGAGATGTGATCAGGGCCATGCAGGGGGTTTGGTCTTCATTATAAATGGGTCTTTAGATTATTGAAGCCCATATTTCTTGACAATTCCACTCTTATTTACCAAAGAGAAATGAAAACTTAATGTCCTCAAAAGACCTGGATATTTATAGCAGTCTTAAAATAGTCTAAAACTGGAAACAATCCAAATCAACATCAACAAAAGAATGGATAAAGAAATTGTGGCAATATTCATACTTAATGTAAAGGAATGAACACAACAACATGGAACACTCTCAAAAAACTTACATTGAGGGGGCTCCTGGGTGGCTCAATCAGTTAAGCATCTGCCTTCGCCTCAGGTCATGATCCCGGGGTCCTCGAATCGAGTCCCTGAGTCGGGCTCCCTGCTCAGTGGGGAGCCTGCTTCTCCCTCTCTCCCCTGCTTGTGCTCTCTCTCTCTCTCTCTCTCAAATAAATAAAATCTTTAAAAAAAAGATTTTACTTACATTAAGTAAAAATAATCAGACATAAAAAAGTCTACACTCTGTGATTATATTTGTACCAAATCCAAAACAAGCAAAACTAATCCACAGTGATAAAAATCAGAAAGTGGTTGCCTCTGGGTGTGGAGGCCAGGCAGGGGCCAATGACGGAAAAGGGAGCAAGGGAACTTTCTGAGGTAAAAAGAAATGAAAAAGAAATGTTTTATATCTTGTTTGGGGTGGTGATTTCACAGGCACCTTCAATTACCAAAACTCCTCAAACTGTACTGAACATCTGTGCATTGTGTTATTATATAATATATACATAATATAATAACACATATAATATATATTTGTATAATATATATCAAAGTTGGGTGTTTTTTTTTTTTAAAGTACAATACATACAATAAAGTGTTTTAAGCACAGCAATGACATGAGATTTGTAATGTGACAAGAGCCCCCTCGCTGTGGTCTGGAGAAGGATAAGAAGGGGCCAGAATACTGAACATCAATGCATATTAGCCTCTCATCAGCCTTTAAATAGGAGAATTCAGACCGCCCCTTGTTGACATCCCCCAGGAATTGTGCAAAGCAGTTGTCAATGGACCGCAAAGGGAATTCAGCTGGAGAAAAAAAAAGCTGGGAAACTGTGCTAAGAGCACTAAGGAAACCACAGACAAAGGAAATAGGTCGAACCAGATTTCTATTACATAGCATCTTTCAAGACAGGATTAAAGTAATCATGTTTGTTTTAAATATTTCAAATCTGTCAAATGCTTTCTTAGGTTTTCTTCCCCACATCTACAGTTTTTCTTCTGAGATTAAGAAATCTAGCAGGCTAGAATCAAAAATTATGTTTTATCTCCAGTTAGAATGAACAGAATTAAAATGAGATGAGAATCAGGTTGTCTCCACAAGAACATGGGCAATACTAAGCAATGGAAGAGGGTTTGGGGGCAGGAGGACTGGGTTGTAGCATCATGTGTGGAATCCTAAGGCACCAGTACAAAGTCAGAGGGTCACCTGCTTGATAAAGGTTTAAAAGAACCACAGAATCTAATAATTTCAGAGCTGGAAAGGATTCTCAGAAAGCATATCAGCCTACACATTTTACAGATGAAATGCAGAGGTAAAGGGAACAAAATTACCCAGGAATATTCATAACACTTGATTAGCACTTCACCAAGCATTTACACATTTATTGCCCCATTAAATCCTCATAAAGTGCTGGTAAATAGCAATTATTAATTTTTCTTTTCAGAAGAAACATCGGGGCTCAGCGCGTGGGGCAGAGAAAGCTAGTTCTCACCAGTGCTCACATTTCTCCTCTTGCAGGACATGCCACAAGCTCACAGTTCTCAGCTCTCTGGCAGTTGGTGGAGTGGGCTGGCAGAGAACTGAGTTTTGGCTAATGGAATGTGGCAAGAGCCCCCCTCCCCTTTCTGGGCTGACTAAAACCTAGTATACAATCCTCTCTTCCACACATTCACTCTTCTCTTTTGCCTGCCATTAGATCATTAGATGTACGGGATCCAGTAGAGGATCTGAGGCCCCAGGGGATGAGGAAACCACCGCTTGGCAGGAGCCTGGGTTCCCTGAATGACTCTGTGGAGCAGAGATGTTTTTTTCCATTCACTGACCCAAGTTAGACTGCAACAGGAGTGAGAAATAAACCTTTATAGTGTCCAGGCACTGAAGTTTTGGTGGTGGTTGTACCGGTTAGACTAACTAACATAGAAAGGCTAAGGGACTCATGCAAAATCTAGATATTAATTTAACAAAAATCTGCTGAGCACTTATTATACATGCCAGACATTGTGGCACAGTATGGCACTGTGTGTCCATCAGTGAATTTGAGAGAGATCTGGGCCATGACCTCATGGGGCTTAATCTAGTAGCTCACACAGTTATGGACAGGGCTAGGATGCAAATGAAAATCTGCTAACTCTAAATTTCTTCTATTTTCTACTTCACATCTTTCCTCCCAAATAATATGAATCAAAATGTATGACATTCCTCAAAGATTGCTTTGGGAAAAATAGAAGATTCATCCCACCATATGAATTATAGGATGGAGAAAAAGAGGTAGAGATTCTTTGTTAAACTTCTATGTCCTTCCAGACCTGAGGAGGCTCAGCCATGAAAAAATTCCCCTGTACTGGATGGCTCAGTCAGTGAAGCATCTGACTCCAACTCAGGTTATGATCTCGGCATCCTGCATCCTGGACGTCTGCATCCTGGGATGGAGCCCCACAATGAGGACCTCCATCGTCGTCGTCATAGTCATGGTTGGGCTCTGTGCTCAGCGTGGAGTCTGCCCCTCCCCTTCCCCCTGCTCGGTCTCTCTCTCTCTCTGAAATAAATAAATAAAACCTTTAAAAAAAAATTAGCCTGTACTGTAGAGCTTCAGTCAGTAGAAGAGACTGGAAAACCATTGTTTTCATTTATTTAAATTTTCAGTTATTTAAGGATTAACTTAAACCATGTATTTCAACTTACATTGTGAAAAGGCATGAGTCCATTCCCCTTTATTACTAAGTAGTAGGTGATTTTAACTCCTCCAGATCTAAAATTCTATGAGCCAATGGCTTTTTAAAAATTTTTTATTTAAACTCAATTAACATATAGTGTATTACTACTTTCATAGGTAGCATTTAGTGATTCATCAGTTGCATACAACATGCAGTGCTCATTCCTTCAAGTGCCTTCCTTAATGCCCATCACCCAATTACCCCATCCCCCCACCCACCTCCCCTCCAGCAACCCTCAGTTTGCTTCCTAGAGTTAAGAGTCTCTTATGGTTTGCCTCCCTGTTTTCATCTTACTTTATTTTTAATAAAAATATGTTAATGTTTTGCTAAAATATGTTACATTAATGTTTTGCTTCTTAAATTCCACATATGAGTGAAATTGTATGGTATTTGTCTTTTCTCTGACTGACTTATTTTGCTGAGCATAATACCCTCTAGTTCCATCTGCGGAGCCTATGACTCTTTCTGATAACTGTGGATTTCTGGTACCTCATGATCACTACTCAGAACTTTTCTCATTATAATGTATTGTTACAGGACTGGGCTGTATCCCAAGCAATTGGTTGGATTTTTTTTTAGAATACTCAGAGCCTAGTTTCTTATGCTTTACTCTCTTTTCTAGATGATTAATTTTGGCAAGTGTGTAGGACAAGCTGACATGGCCAATAGACTCTGAGTTTTCATTTGTTTCTCAGATATTGCTCAAAAAAATTCAGATATATATGTACTTATCTAATTTTTCCTCTTATCCAAGTGAATTTTACATGATCCTTATTACATCGGTTAAGAGTCATTTGTTTATAAGTAACAGAAATATTCATTCAAATGGGCTTGAGCAGAAAGTTAATTTTTGATTCAAGTAATTAGGCCTGGGTTTCTCTTTCTCCATCTTTTGGCTCCATGTCTTTTAGGTTGACTCCATTCTCATACAATCCCTTCATGTTCATGAGACGGATGCAGAAATGCCAACCTCATAAACCCTTAAGTTCATATCCCGAGGAGCGGAAAAACATACCTGCTGGTGGCATTCATAGAAATCTTGAAATGTCCTCAGACTGCACCGGTTTGGGTCATGCACCTACCTCAGGAACACATGTGCATGTTATCTTGGGCCTTTGTCATGGCTCCATTCTTGATATGGAGAATGCATTGAGACCTCACAGACTCAGAGTGGGGAAAAGGTAAATCCCTAGAAGAAAACTAGAGGCTAATTCCATTGAGGCAGGCAAATAAGAACTACGGAATGCAATGACTTAACACTGCATTAAATACATTAATGATTATAAGCATTGAACCAAAATCAGATTCTTTTTAAAGAACAAAGCCATTAACCAACTTGGATAGCTGTCCTTGAACTCAGCAAATGTCTCGGTAACACAAGGATTAAGGGTTCTACTTAGCCTTAAGGACTAGAAAAGCTGGAAGAGTAGACAGTAAAACCTGTCAAAATAACTCTTTGTTAGAGAAAGTGCAAGCTTGAGTAAACACTTGGTAGGTTATTTATAACTAAGGGGGAGAAAGATAAGAAAGTAAACATACTTTCTCTTACAAATCATTTATTTCTTGTTCCCTTAGAAATGGACAATTTAATAAAGCAACAAGATAATATACATTCAGTGCAATAATGTGATGGGGAAATATGCAAGGAAGGGAAATACAATTTAAATTGAGGTTGTTAATAAGAAAAAGATCCTTGGGAGATTAACTGTGATAGATATTCTAATATTAGGTGTAAGTAGGGAAAAAATCAGTTTGAACAACTGCTGTTTTTTTTTTTTTTTAAAGATTTTATTTATTTGACAGAGAGAGACACAGCGAGAGAGGGAACACAAGCAGGGGGAGTGGGAGAGGGAGAAGCAGACTCCCCGCTGAGCAGGAAGCCCAATGCAGGGCTCGATCCTAGGACCCTGGGATCATGACCTGAGCCGAAGGCAGACGCTTAACGACTGAGCCACCCAGGCGCCCCAACGACTGCTGTTTTTATTAGGAAAAACATAATAGCCATTTGTGGTCACTTTATTTCCTACCATTTGGGTTCAATGTTTGAGATGCTTATCAAAATGAAGTTAACTTCATCTTAAAGGATTTAAAGGATAAAGGATTGAAGACCTAAATGTGAGACCTGAAACCATAAAACTCCCAGAAGAAAACATAGGCAATAATTTCTTTGACATTAGTCATATAAACATTTTTCTAGGTTTGTCTCCTGAGACAAGGGAAACAAAAGCAAAAATAAATCATTGGGACTATACCACAGAATAAAAGGCTTTTGCACAGCAAAGGAAACCATCAACAAAACAAAAAAGCAACCTACTGAATGAGAGAAGATATTTGCAAATGACCTATCCAATAATGGGTTCATATTGAAAATATATAAAGAACTTATACAACACCAAAAAAACAAATGATCCAATTAAAAAATGGGCAGAGGACCTGAACATTTTCCCAAAGATATACAGATGACTAACAGATGCATGAAAAGATGCTTAACATCACTCATCACCAGGGAAATGCAAATCAAAACCACAATGAGATATCACTTCATACCTGTCAGAATGACTAAAATAAAAAACACAAGAAATAAAAATGTTGATAAGGATATGGAGAAAAAGGAACCCTCATGCACTTTGATGGGAATGCAAACTGGTGCAGCCACTGTAGAAAACAGTATGAAGGTTCCTCAAAAAGTTAAAAATAGAACTATCCTATGATCCAGTAGTTCTACTACTGGGTATTTACTTGAAGAAAACAAAAACACTAATTTGAAAAGATACATGCACCCCTATGTTTATTGCAGCATTATTTATAATAGCCAACATATGGAAGTAACCCAAGTATCCATTGATAGATGAAAGGATAGGGCGCCTGGGTGGCTCAGTCAGTTAAGCGACTGCCTTCAGCTCAGGTCATGATCCCAGGGTCCTGGGATCGAGTCCCGCATCAGGCTCCTTGCTCCGCGGGGAGCCTGCTTCTCCCTCTCCAACTCCCCCTGCTTGTGTTCCCTCTCTCGCTGTCTCTCTCTCTGTCAAATAAATAAATAAAATCTTTAAAAAAAAAAAAAAGCTTTAAAAAAAGAAAGGATAAAGCTGTGAGTTTTATATATATATAATGGGATATTAGCCATAAAAAATTAAAAAGCCATAAAAAAATGAGCTCTTGCCATTTGTAACAACATGGAAGGATATAAAGGGTATAATACTAAGTGAAATTAGTCAGGCAGACAAAGACAAATACCACGTACAATATGATTTCACTCGTATGTGGAATTTAAGGAACAAAACAAATTAAAAAAAGAGATAAACCAAAAAACAGACTCTTAAATACAAAGAACTGGTGGATGCCAGAGGGAAGGTGGGTAGGGAGAGGAGTGAAATAAATAAAGGGGATCAAAAGTGCACTTACCTTGATGAGCACTAAGAAATGGATAGAACTGTTGAATCACTTTATTGTACACGTGAAACCAATATAACACTGTATGTTAATATGCTTCAATTTAAAAAGGGGGGAATGAAGTTAACCTTTGACAATATAAATGAAATAAGCTTTGACAATATAAATTCAAATAAGACTTATTTGAAGTCATTGTATGAGTGAGGTCTCTCTCCTTTGGTGAAAAGTGACTGAAACCCAAGTCAAAACTAGCTTAGGCAAAAAGGAATCTGTGTTGGAAGGCTCATGGTTCTGAGATGGCAAGAGCACACCTGGGCCTCAGACAAGGGATCAGAGATTCAAATGCCACCTGGAGTCTTCTTTCATCTCTCATCTCTGTTTCTCTTGTACTGGCTTCTTCCTAAAAACCAATGCCACAAACACATCGATGCTTCATCTCTCTGTCTTAGAGAGGGAGTAAGCCTCTTTCCCAGCATCAGTTTTTCAAGTCCCAAGGAAGGACTCTCACTGGCCTGGTTTAGGTCATCTGCTCACTGAAGACCAAAACACAGTATTTTTGATCAGCCCTACTTGATGTGGTTACTCATCTTTAGTCCAATAAACTTTAGTCAGGAGTTTGGACTCCCTACCGATGTTTGTAGGAGAGAAATGGACATTTTCTAGAAGAAAGAGGGTTGGAATACTTGGTCAACAAAATCAGAGATATTTACAGCAGACACCCAATTCTTTTCTTAATGATAAAGAATATTAAAGTCAATAAACATAATTATCATTTTAGTAAGTAGAGACTTAACAATTCCAACACTAAAGCCCACATGCCAGGATAAAATGCTTGACACAGGAGATAACCCAAATATTTCACAAGTGGCTTCAGTCTTTGCTTTGGTGCCCAGCCTTTGCAGATGGCCTCACTTAATGCATATTTAAAGACAGAGCTTCACCCAGATTCCTAAAATGAATCCTAACCTTTGGAGTTCTATGTGCCACTCTGGGACTCAAGGTCACAGCATCCTTATCTTGCTTCTGACCTTAAGCTTCAGGTCTGATAATTAGACCTCTACTTTGCTTATCTTCACTTATGCCAAGTTTCTCCTTCTCTCTGACCTTCCATTCCCTCAAGTGATCACCATATAGCCATAGGCCTTCACAGGCAAGCTTCTTTAAAGGAATAGTACCCCCAGATCATGGTTTCTAAATATCATTTTCCATTCAAAGGAAACAGGAGTCCTTAGACAAATGGCTGATGCTAGGGCTAGGGCAGGGAAGAATAAGAGGAGCCTAAAACATCTTACTATGCAAGAAAGTAGAGGTAGTCAAAAAATGATGGGACATGTCAAATGGCTTGAAGGTCTCCTTATATCACTTGACTTCTTAGGGGCATATAAAACTACTAATATTCTCCTTCTTGAAACTTTTTCCTTCTCTAACTTCTGGTCTTTTTCTACTTCTGATTCTCTTCTCTTCTTTTTTCAATGGCAGCTTCTTCTAAGAGTCTTTTCTGGGTATCTCACTTTCTGCTCACCTCATAAATACAGGTGTTCCTTGGGGTCCTGTCCTCAGCCCTTTTCTCTTCTCATTCTATTCCCTCCCTGATGATCTTAGTTAACCCCACAGCTTCAATTATTATATAAATAATGGCTCTCAAATATATATATATATATATTTTTAAGATTTTATTTATTTATTTGAGAGAGAGAGAATGAGAGACAGAGAGCACGAGAGGGAAGAGGGTCAGAGGGAGAAGCAGACCCCTGCTGAGCAGGGAGCCCGATGCGGGACTCGATTCCGGGACTCCAGGATCATGACCTGAGCCGAAGGCAGTCACTTAACCAACTGAGCCACCCAGGCGCCCTCAAATATATATTTCTGAGTATACTTATGTATGGGTAGAGATAAGAGATAGATACACTCAGCACAGACATCTCTCTTAAGCCCCAGAGCCATATAGCCAACCAAAAGCCTCCTGGATAGCTCCACGAAGTTTAAACCACTAATATCTCAAAGAAAACCTGTTAAAAATTGAAAACATTACCTTCCTCTCATCTAGTATTCTTTATTTCTATTACTAGTACTACTAACACCTGATTGTCCAAGCAAGAAACTCTGGGATTATTCTTAATGTCTTTCAGTCAGAGACAACCAGGAACACATCTCTAGTTGGAGGTGAGTTTATAACTCACTTCAGGAAGAATGCACAGCATAGGGAACCATGGAACTCAGTACAAGAGCATTATAAAGAACCCATATAGGATTTGCTATTTGCGTGAGAGATTTGAGAGAGGGTCTAAGGAAGCAGAGGCCTGTTCTAGATTGGATGCTGTCAGAAAGAGGGGGAATTTTATGATTGAGATCTCAACACATCTTACATGCAGGATGCACCATCCAGAGCAAGGATAATGCTATAATTGGTAAGAAGTAGCTGTTGCTCATTTCAACCGAAAGAAGGGGGTGTGTGGAATTTGGTGGATGGCACAGTGACCGCTTTTGTTTGTGCTTAGACAAAATTATGGAATGAACCTGTTTTGTCTCATGTTACTATGGCCTCAGAATAATCTTATGCCCAACAGGAAATAACATGGCCTACCTGTAAATGCCAAGCCAGCTTCTGAATGTAGGAGCTGTCATTTCCCCCTTCCTCATTCATTACATTCATTACTAATATTCCCATATAAATTAGTTACCAAGTCCTATTAATTTTCTCACATATCTCTGGGCTCTGTCCTCTTCTCTCCATCTTCTTTGCTTCCTCTCTAACCCAGGTCATTGTCATTTGTCATCTGAATGACTACATCAGTCGCTGAACAGTTCACCCAACATTTCATCTCCCTCCTATTCCAGTCCATCAGCTCCCCTCCATCCTTTACCCACCATGATGTGGGTAAATACAGCACCCCTGCTTAAACTCTCCTTTGGTTACATTACCAGCTGTGTTGCTAATATTTAAGTGGTAAAATTAAAAATCAGTAAGGTTAGCAATGAAAATTAATTTTTTTCTTTTCTCCCTAAAATGAATCAAAAAAGATGGATGGGTGTATTTACATAAGGAATCAACTGAATATGGAGACTATTTTGATATTCTGATTCCCTATTAAGAAATTATGACTCGGGCGCCTGGGTGGCTCAGTTGGTTAAGCGACTGCCTTCGGCTCAGGTCATGATCCTGGAGTCCCGGGATCGAGTCCCGCATCGGGCTCCCTGCTCGTCAGGGAGTCTGCTTCTCCCTCTCCCACTCCCCGTTTGTGTTCCCTCTCTCGCTGTGTCTTTCTCTGTCAAAAAAATAAATAAAATCTTAAAAAAAAAAAAAAAATTATGACTCAATGTGAATCAACAGAGTGACAGGACTGCTAAAAAACTTACTGCATTATTGGCACCATTAGCAGAAGTGTATTTATTGTCCAGAACAAGAAATTTATGTGCAATTCAGTTCTGGGTAATACATTTTAAGAAAGACATTATTAAAAGAATATGTCCAGGGGCGCCTGGGTGGCTCAGTCGTTAAGCGTCTAACTTCGGCTCGGGTCATGATCCTGGGGTCCCGGGATCGAGTCCCACATCGGGTTCCCTGCTCGGCGGGAGGCCTGCTTCTCCCTCTCCCACTTCCCCTGCTTGTGTTCCTGCTCTCGCTGTCTCTCTCTGTCAAATAAATAAAATCTTTAAAAAAAAAAAAAGAATATGTCCAGAAGAGGGCAACCAGGACAAGGAGGTTCTGGAAACCATGTCATATCCAATTAGAACAAGTGAGGCTTACAGAAAAATAACGGGGGATATGACAAGTGTTTGCAAATATCCAAAGAGCTGTCATATGCAGAAGGGAGTAGATTTATTTTGTACAGTTCCAGAAGTAGGATCAAGTCTGAAGACTACGAATCAGAGGAAGATTGATTTCTATTCAATCTAAGAAAACATCTTCTAATAATCAGAACAGTCCAATAATGAGTTGGCTTCCTGGAAAGGTAATGAACTCCTAGTTACTAGAAGAGTTCAAGCCAAGCCAAAGCTGAATAATGGTCTGGAAAGTATATGGTAAAACAGGAGTTGTCAAATCTTCTGTTGAAGGGGATAGTTCTATAATCTGGTGTGGTGTGATACTCTTATAAATTACAAAAACAAAAACAAAAACAAAAACAAACAAACCCTAAATTAGTAGAAATGAAAAAAGTTAAAAGTACACGCTTATATTTTTTACTATCTGATTCAATGAACATTAAATTTCAGCAACTAGAATTTGAACAAACATAAAAGGGAAAAAGTGATAAAACTTGCTCACTGAAAATGCGCATTTAAGATTAGAGAATTTCTAGAATTTCTAGAACTGAAGAAAATTATGAGTGTATTGTAATTCTCTAGACTAGACCATTACGTACACACTTTGAATAAATATCTTGCGTATTAATATTTTTAAGTTTTTAACATGACAGATTAGCTAGTTTCTTATTAAAATATCTAATCCAGGGCGCCTGCATGGCTCAGTTGTTAAGCATCTGCTTTCGGCTCAGGTCATGATCCCAGGGTCCTGGGATTGAGCCCCCCCTGCTCTGCAGGAAGCCTGCTTTTTCCTCTTCTACCCCCCCCCACCCCGCCCCTGCTTGTGTTCCCTCCCTTGCTGTGTCTCTCTCTGTCAAATAAATAAATAAAATCTTAAAAAAATAATAATAAAATATCTAATCCAGGTTGGACTGACAATACTACTTTCAGGGAATGATGCATATCTAAACTGCTTCTGTGTGTTGCTTTAATATTATTCATAAGAAATAACTATATTTACAAAGGGATGATGATGATGAAAATGGAAAAAAGAGATTTTAAAATAATTTCCACATGCTCGGACTATTCATTTTTAACTTTGTCCAAAATGAAGCGAGTGATGCTGTATTTTCAAAATTCATTTTCAATTCTTCACTAGTTGCCAGTTTATAATTAAATTTAAATCATTTTTTTATGAAATAAATGGATTCCAGATCCATGAATTGGCTGTATCTGGACATTCTTTTAGTGGAAAATAAAATTCAAAGCATCCTATCAAATTCATAATGGTTTGATAACTTTTTTGCAGATGTGCAACATCAAGATAATCACCTTCACTGGGAATTGTTGTTAAATTATGGAACATGTAAGTCTATAGAAACCCTATTCTTTCAAGCTTCTACCTTTTGTTGTGCCCTTCAATTTGATCTGCCATTGAAAAACATGTTGCGGGGCGCCTGGGTGGCTCAGTTGTTGAGCGTCTGCCTTCGGCTCAGGTCATGATCCCAGGGTCCTGGGATTGAGCCCCACATCGGGCTCCCTGCTCCGCGGGAAGCCTGCTTCTCCCTCCCACTCCCCCTGCTTGTATTCCCTCTCTCGCTGTGTCTCTGTCAAATAAATAAATAAAATCTTAAAAAAAAAATTAATAAAACAACCTGAATGTTTAAAGAAGACATTGGTTGGTTCTGCCATGAGGTGATCTTGGGCAAATTTACTGAATCTCTGTTCCCCTCTCTGTAAAATCAAAGTATGTACCCAAAAATCATCTTGAAGGTGTCTTTCGGGTCTACTATTCTATCTTCCACAATCCTACTGATGGTAGTTATAGCTGGGTGGCAATGATGAAAAGGGCCAATGGGATTAATTAAAATTGCCATACTGACCACGTTATTAACCACAAACTATGCTCTAATTCAAGACAAGTTAAAGAAAGTGATTCATTAGTAATTCAATGTGCTTTGGATTATGGAGAAGGAAGAAGTGAATTCTGACTAGAAGGGAAAGGAGAAAAGGTCTGGGCAAGATATTTTGTCAATCAGGAATGAGGTCTCATCTTTGAATACACTGTGGCTTGAACTCTAGGTGCTTAATAAAATTTGCTGAAATAATTAAATGCCTGGAGAGAACATTAGAAAATATAATATTGCTGAATTAAAGACTGACTCAAGATTCTACTTGCAATATCCAGATGTAATTGTGGAACTCTGCCTCAGTTTCTCCATCTAAAAATGTACTAATTTACAAGCAATATTGTAAGAATTTAGGCAATCACAACTGCGAAGCATTTTAGGTTCCTACAGGAAGATGCTATATAAATATGAGGTGATGTTACTAAATCAAAGCAGATGCCTTTGTACAAAACTAGAAAGCACATTACATATTCTTCCTGAGCATTTCTTCCTGATGTGTTAAAATATCTTTTCTTTCAAAAGGTTACACAGCACATTAGAAAATAGTTGGGGGTAGTGGCCGAATTGTAATTGGGACAATACTTACAAATTATTTTGCTAAGAATATTAGCAAGTCATTTTGAACTTCTGAGAAAAAAAATCTAAGAAATCATTCCCTTTGACTATAAGCCATGGAGACATTTATTTATGCCTCCAGCAAATAAAATAATTTGCTAACCTCTTGTGTTTATGTGCTGATATTCAAGTTAACTCATTTCTGGAAATTGAAAAATACACATCTGAAACTGGAAAAATATTCCTTAAGTCAGGGTTTGTTCACATTGCTAGAGCCTTCCAAAATGAAGGCATATGATGTCTTGTTTTCTTCTGTTCTTAAAAAAATGTTTGGAATCTAACTAAGGTTGCTTTCTTAGAATATGTGGAAACCACACTTTCTATCTTGTATATCAATACCAGTACTAATATTATTATGTACTTAGCTGCACGCAAGTAAGAACTAAGGTATGATGTATTTTGAAATAGCCTTTAATGAACTGAAAAACCACAGATTCTATTCCCAGGAAAACACACAAGATACATATTCTCAAAAATTCTACACAACTTCAGGAGTTTCATAGATACCCCGCAACCCCTAATCCCATTCATGAAATGAGAGGGCTTTAATCCTCTGCATTATAGCAATTCTTTTATAAAATCATATGTCTGTGGTACAATGAATGTACCAGCCCATATTAAGCACTGGGGACACAGTGGTATACATAGCCAGTCAGGGACCTTGCAAGTTAGAGAGTTTACAGTCCAGTAGATAAGATGGATATTTATCAAATAATCATACACACACAAATGCTTAATTAAAAACTTTGATTAAGTGCTCTGGAGTTAAGAACTATATCTAACTTCCTTCAGATACCATGGGGGCAAGAAGAGAATGGAAAGAAATATTTAAAGCATTGAGAGCAAAAAAACCCTACCAACCTAGAATTCTCTACCTTGCAATATTATCCTTCAAAAGTGAGGGAGAAATAAAAACTTTCTCAAACAAAAATTTAAAGAATTTGTTGTCACTAGACCTGTCTTGCAAAAAAATATTAAAAGTAGTTCTTTAGAGGAAAAGAAAATGATACAGGTCAGAAACTCAGATCTACACAGAGAAAGAGCAATGAAGAAGAAACAAGTGCAGGTAAAACACAAACTTTAACTTTTCTTATTCTTCACTGATCTAACATTAACAGTTTGTTTAAAAAATAGCAACAGGGGCACTGGGCTGCTCAGTTGGTGGAGCCTGCAATTCTTGATCTTGGCATTGTGAGTTCGAGCCCCATGTTGGGTGTAGAGATTACTTAAAAATAAAAAATTATTTTTAAAAAATAGCAGCAGTGTATCTGATTATATGTATATATGCTTATGTATGAGAAATGAATGACAGGAATGATACAAGAGACAGGAGGGAGGAATTAGGATTATTTTGTTATTATAAAGTACTTGTACTGCCCATGATACAATATAGTGTTACTTGAAAGTGGACTTGGCTTAGTTGCAAATGTATATATGCAACCACTCTAGGGCAACCACTAAAAAAGATTAAAAAAAAATAAGTGTATTACAACAGGGCCTGGCATGTAGGGAAGGCCTTAAGGAAAAAAAAAAAAAAAAGAATAACAGATGTGCTAAGAAAGGAGAGAAAACAGAATCATATAATCAAAACCACAAAAGGCAGAAAAAGAGTAAAACACAAAAATAGAAACAAAGAACAAGGGCAACAAACAGAAAACAGTAGCAAATATAGTGGATAATAACCCAACTATATCAATAATCACTTTGAATGTCAATGGTCCCAATGCATCAATTAGAAGACAGAGATTGTTAGAGTAGATTAAAAACAAGACTTAATTCTATGTTGTCTGTAAGAAACCCACTTAAAATGGAAAAACACACATAGATTAAAAATAAAGGGAGAGAGAGGGGCACCTGGGTGGCTCAGTCGTTAAGCATCTGCCTTCGGCTCAGGTCATGATCCCAGGGTCCTGGGATAGAGCCCCACATCGGACTCTCTGATCAGGGGGAAGCCTGCTTCTCCCTCTCCCACTCCCCCTGCTTGTGTTCCCTCACTCGCTATCTGTCAAAATAAATAAATAAAATCTTTTTAAAAATAAATAAAGGGAGAGAGAGAAAGATATACTATACTAATACTACTCAAAAGAAAGCAGGAGTAGCTATATTAATTTCAGACAGAGCAAGCTTCAGAGCAAGGAACCCTATCAGGGAAAAGAAGGGCATTACATAATGATAAAAGGGTAATTTTTCTAGAAGACATAACAACCGTTAATGTGTATGCACCTAACAACAGAATGTCAAAATATGTGAGGCAAAAACTGATAAAACTGCAAGGAGAAATAGATGAATGCAGTACTGTAATTGCAAACTTTAATCCGCTCTATCAGAAATGGACAGATCCAGCAGGCAGGAAATCAGTAAGGACATAGCTAAACTCAACAACACCATCAGTCAACTAGATATAACGGACATCTAGAGATTACCTCAACCAACAACAGTAGAATATATATTCTTCTCAAGTTCACATGGAACATTCACTAATATAGACCACATTCCTGGCCATATAAGACAACTTACCAAACTTAAAATAGAATTCACACAATGTCTGCTCTCAGACCACAATGGGATTAAACTAGAAATCATTTACAGAAAGACAGCTGGAAAATCCCAAATACCTGAAGATTAAATAACACACTGCTAAATAACACGAGTCAAAGAAGAAATATCAAGAGAAATTAAACAGTATTTTGCACTAAATGAAAATAAAATAAAACTTATCAAAATTTGTGGGATGCAGTGCAAGCCATGCTTAAAGGGAAGATTTTTTTTTTTTAAAGGTTTTATTTATTCATTTGAGACACAGAGATACAGAGAGAGAGAGAGCATGAGCAGTGGGAGAGGCAGAGGGAGAAGCAGCAGACTCCCCGCGGAGTCAGGAGCCCGATGTGGGGCTGAATCCCAAGACCCTGGGATCATGACCTGAGCCGAAGGCAGACGCGTAACCATCTGAGCCACCCAGGCGACTATATGGGTTAGATCCAGAGAAATATCTAAAATTAACCATCTAAGTTTCCACCTTAGGGAACTAGAAAAAGAAGAGCAAATTAAATCCAAAGTAAGCAGAAAAAAAGAAATAATAAGAATTAGAGTAGAAATCAATGAAAATGAAAACAGGAAATCAACAGAAAAAATTGATAAAACCGAAAGCTGGTTCTTTGTAAAGATGAATAAAAAATAATAAGCCACTAGCCAGGCTAAGAAAAAAAGAGACACAAATTGCTGATACTACAATTCCCATGGATAACTCTATACCACAGATAATTTAGATGAAGTGGACCAATTCTATGAAAGACACAATCTGGCAAAATTCACACAAGATATAGACTACTTAAATAAGCCTGTATCTATTAAAGAAATTGCATTGGGACAACTGGGTGGTTTAGTCAGTTAAGCATCTGCCTTTGGCTCAGGTCATGATCCCAGGGTCCCACATCAGGCTCTTTGCTAGCCTGCATCAGGATCCTTCTCCCTCTGCCTGCCGCTCCCCCTGCTTGTGCTTGCGCGCTCTCTCTCTCTGTCAAATAAAGTCAGTCAGTCAGTCAGTCAATCAATCAATAAATAAATAAATAAATAAATAAATAAATAAATAAATAAGGAAATTGTATCAGTAATAACCTTCCACAGAACATAAAGCACCAAGCCCAGATGTGAATTCTACCAAACATTTAAGGGAGCAATAATACCAATTCTCTACTATCTTTTACAGAACACAGAGCAGAGGGAATACTTCCTAACTCATTTCATGAGGCCAACATTACCCTAATACCAAAACCAAAGACATTACCAGAAGAGAAAACTACAAGCCAATACCTAAGTAAAATGAATATAGATGCAAAAATCCTCAACAAAGTATTAGCAAATCAAATTTTAAAAAAGTATAAAAGAGAATTATGCACCATGATCAAATGGGATTTATGCCAGGTATGTAAGGCTTGTTCAACTTTCAAAAATCAATTAATATAATCCTCCAGTATTGAAGAAGACTGACACTATCTTATTTCAACTCTTACTATAAAGCTATAATTTTCAAGAGATTGTGGTACTAGTGAACTAATAGACAAAATATTTCAAAAGAATAGAACAGGGGAGCCTAAAAAATAGAGCCACACAAAAATAGTCAATGTATTTTTGATGAAGGAGTAAATGCAATACAATGAAGCAAAGACAGTCTTTTCAACAAATGGAGCTGGAACAACCACACATCCACGTGCAAAAAAAAAGAATCTAGGCACAGACCTTATATCCTTCCTAAAAATTAACTCAAAATGGACCACACACACACACAAAGATCACAGACCTAAATGTAAAATGCAAAACTATAAAATATAAAACTTTCAGAACATAGGAGAAAATTTAGATGATCTTGGGTTTGGTGATAACTTTTTAGATACAATATCAAAGGCATGATCCGTGAAAGAAAAAACTGATAAACTAGACTTAAGGAAAATTAAAAATTTCTTCTCTGTGAAAAGACACTGTGAAGAGAATGAAAAGGCAAGCCACAGAGTGGGAGAAAATATATGTAAGACACCTATCTAATAAAAGACTGATATATAAAATATACAAAAAGACTCTTAAAACTCAACAATAAGAAAACAACTAACCCAATTAAAAAATGGACCAAAGACCTTAACAACAGACACTTCACCAAAGAAGATATACAGATGGCAAATAAGCATATGAAAAGATGCTCTACAGGCAATATATCAAAGAAATGCAAATTAAAACAATTAAGATACCACTACACACCTATTAGAATGGCCAACATCTAAAAACACTGACATCACCAAATGCTGGTGAAGATAATGGAGCAATGGAAACTCTTATTCACTGTTGGAGGGAATGTAGAATGCTCCAGCCATTTTGGAAGCAACCTGGGCAGTTTCTTACAAAACTAAACATATTCTTACCTTACAATCCAGTAATCATGCTCCTTGGCATTTACTCAAAGGAGCTGAAAACTTATGTCCACATACCTGTGCACAGATGTTTATAGCAGCTTTATTTACAATTCCCAAATTTGGGAGGAACCAATATACCCTTCAATATATGAATATATACCCTTCAGTAGGTGAATGGATAAAGTGTGGTATATCCAGACAATGGAATATTTTTCAGCACTAAAAAGAAATTAGCTATCAAGATATGAAAAGACATACTAGTAAGTGAAAGAAACCAATCTAAAAATGCTACATTCTGTATGATTCTAACATATAACATTATGGAAAAGGCAAAACTATGAAGACAAGAAAGATCAGAAACCTCTGATCTGGAATTAGGAAGGAAAAGAAAATGAATAGGCAGACACCAGTTTTAGGGGTTTTTAAGGCAATGAAACTATGCTATAGATACTGTAATGGTAGACATATGCCATTCTGTATTTGTCAAAACCCAAAGAATGCACAACACCAAGAGTGAACCCTAATGTGAACTATGAACTCTGGGTGATGATGTGTCAATATAGGTACATCAACTGTAACGAATGTATTATCCTGGTGGGTGATATTGATAAGGGGGAAGCTATGCATGTGTGGGGATATGGGAAATATCTGTACCTTCCATTTAATTTTGCTGTGAACCTAAAACTGTTCTAAAAAATAAAGTCTTTTACTTTTTTTTTTTTTAGGGGGTTTTGGTTGGGGGGGGGGGCGGGCAGAAGGAGAGGGAGAGAATCTGCACTGAGCACAGACCCTGAGATTATGACCTGAGCTGAAAGCAAGTCAGACATTTAACCAACTGCACCATTCAGGTGCCCCTAAAAATAAAGTCTCTTAGAAAAAAGGAAAAGTATCCAGCAGGATGTTAATAACAGCATTATTTATAATAGGGGACAAACAGAAAAAATGATTATGTCTAAAAGTAGGGAATTAATTATAACAATCAGATTATACAATACTATGCATTTGTTACATGAGAGTATTTAATGATATGGCAAAAAAATCAATTATATTAAATGAAAAAAAGCAAGTTATAAAATAGCATGCATAATTAATACTACTTTTATTTTCTGAAATATAGTTATGCAGTGAAGTAAAATGGAAGAAGGAAAGCAAAAATTTTAGTGTTATCTTTACAAGGGACAATTATGGGTAATTTCTATTTTCTATTTATCTATTTTTTAATTAAAAAATAATGCATTATGTTCATGGTTAAGAAAAATCATTATAAAAATTAAGTACCTCAGTAGATCCTAGTAAAGTAGACACAATCATCCTTAGAAGGGACCATTTTTTTGCTATTGGGTTAGCAAAAAGTATAATGCCTCTTCGTATGTTTTACGGGTTTGGTAAATGCTTTACAACTAGATCAACAGAATAAATAATGAGTTCACTACTGCCATTTTTTCTACTAGTCATTCTTACCTAAAGAACATCCAAATATTCTTTGGTAATTAAGCACTTTAAGTTACTACCTTTGGGTGAGCAACGTTTGAATTGAACACTATGTGAGAGTGCCCTCTGGTGGTTTCACTGATAGTGCTTTTTATCAGCCTAACCTGTTGATCCACCTCACCAATGGACACATGAGAACTGGGTAGTTAAAAAAAAAAAACTGGGTAGTGAATTTTTCATGAAGCTAAATTAATTCCATTTAAAGGACCGTCCCACCTTATGTAGTTTTTAAGTTTCAGGGAAAAAGGAGACAAAAAAGTGGACATTTAATAAAATGTTAGTGTTAGCAGATAAGTACCCCTGGGGTAGTAGGGAATGGAAGGAGCAGAAAGGAGGTGATGGTGGTGATAGAATATGTACTTACTTAGCAAAACTAAATAACAGCAATCCATGAAAACCAAAATTCCAGCAACTACAGTATTGATCTGTATTTCTAATACAGTAAGATTGAAGTTAATTCTCCAAAGCTTTGACATGCGGATGTGTGGTTTAAGAATCCTACAGTTGAACAATCTCCATTTAGTTCATCTTTGTACTTAGAAAAAAATTTTTTATTTAATTCAATTCTTTATTCTCCCTACTTTTAAAATGTGGCATATCTTAATCTTTATAAAAATTTGGATATAAATCAACCTGAAAAAAATTTAACCATTTTTCAATGTCATTAAACATGTCTGGTAAAACTTTCTGATTACTAAGTTCTATCAACTTGTTTTTCTTTAATCTTTCCCCCCCAATATATTAATGAAAAAGTAAGCCACTAAAAGACATTTCGTTTTGATAACAGAGGGTGGCCATTATTAATTATTTCCCTTACTCTTCCCTATTTATTATTCCATAGATTCTACTAAAAAACCTTCAGCTAGAGTTCCTTTATTAAAAGAACTAGATTCAACAACAGACTTTAAATGAAGTTTCATTTCAATGAATTTCATTTCAATTTCCCTTCACTGAAATCATCTTTCACATCAAATTTTAAAATACCACAAATATTTTACAAGTTTGAATAAAACATTTCTCCACCTTCTTAAGAGATTCCTCACCTCCTAAATAGAAATCACAGGGGCAGTAATGCCATCAAGGATCACATATAAAGTGGTAGTGACAATCAACAGCAGAATAATCTATTAACGTTCTCATAACACTAGTTTAGTGATATTAACATTTTAACCAGAGCTGCATGTGTTCTGAAGCTAGCATAATTTTTTAAAGAGCCAGTAAAAAAAAAAATCTCAAAACAAATTTATAATTTGTAAGCAAAATGTACTTTCTTTCTAGGAAAGTACATTCTTGGGTGAAAGAGAATACCCCTTTGTCACTGTAATGCACTGTAAAAAAGCTTTGGGGCCTGACCATTTGGATTTTTGGCTCTCCCACTTGCTAAGTAGATAGGGTTCAAGTCACTTGGCCCTACCCATAAAATGGGGATGATGCTCTATCTTTAAAGGATTATTGTGAGAATTTAATAATGATGTATATAAAGGACCCAGCAGACGGAACTAATTAAAATGTACCTACAGTTGACCCTTGATCAACAAGGGAGTTAGAGATACCAACCTGCCATGCAGTCAAAAGTCCATCTATAACTTTGACTCCCCCAAAACTTAATTACTAATGGCCTACTGTTGACTGGTAGCCTTACTAATAACATAGTCAGTTAACATATATTTTACATGTTATATGTATTTTATATTGTATTCTTACAATAAAGCTAGGGAGAAGAAAATGTTACTAAGAAAATCATAAGAAAGAGAAAATACATTTACAGTACTGGACTATATTTATTAAAAAAAAAAATCTGTGTATAAATGGACCCACACGATTCAAACTGGAGTTGTTCAAGGGTCAACCGTAATTTAATTATTTCCTAGAAGCCACAAGAAAGAATTGTAACGTTTATTTTCTGGGTGGACCTCATGAGTTTCTTTTCAAAAGCAATTTAAAAATCTCCTTGAGAAGGAGAGCCATGCATATTTCTATTAATACTAACAATATTTGGCTGATAATGTAAAAATAATCACACTAGACACATAAAAATAAATGGTAGATCTTAATATCTCAAAAGCAAAGTAAGATGAAGTAGGTTTCTGTAAGTAAGAATGTCAAATCCACAATTCCCTAATTTATATAAAGAAATATACATGCTAATACATGAAGACATTTTATTATTTTGCTATATAACATATTAGTAAATATACTCAATTGCATTTTCTCAAATGGCAAATGAGACACAAGATAACATCTTTTTAATTCCTGAAAACCTCAGTATCATCTGTCTTTTGGAGGATCCAGTTTCCTACGACGTCTATGATACCTTGAAAAGAAGAAAATATTTAAGATATTATTTTATTAAATATTAACTGTTCCTGAAAGAAATATCAAATTTCTGTTAGTTTGTTGTTCATTAGTACTCAATGAAATCAATGAAACCTAATATAATGTTAGATATATCCAAGATAAATATTTAAATTTTTCTTAATAAGAAGCCATATTTCCCCACTGTGAAAATTGTTTTCTACTAAATAAGCATTTTGGAAAGGTTTTTTTGCCACTCTTGAGGTTAATTTCAATATGGTAACCTGGATAATTCATCCTTAATTAAAAATTAGTAATTGTCTTGGGGTGTCTGGGTGGCTCAGTTAAGTGTCTGCCTTCGGCTCCGGTCATGATCCCAGGGTCCTGGGATCGAGCTCCACATCGGGCTCCCTGCTCAGGGGGGAGCCTGCTTCTCCCTCTTCATCTGCCCCTCCTCCCACTTCATGTTTGCTCTCTCTCAAATAAATAAAAAATAAAATCTTTAAAAAAACACAAAAGCAAACTAATAATTGTCTTTTGAACATGCTCTAAGTTTTATTTATAAGGGGATGTTCCCCCCTAAATGGAGGTCTCTTAAGCTGCAAAATCATGTTCTAATATACAATAGGATACGATTAATGTTTATAGAAAATGTATGTCACAAAAATGTTAAGAAGTGCAAATTAAAACAGTGACGAACTTTTGTTTTTGCAATCACAAATATTTTAAAAATCATAAGGCCCAACCCAAGCACAGGTGTGATGAAATAAGCAACATCAGACCCAACCTGTTAAAGTATTAACTGGTACAATACTTATGAAAAGCAGTGTGGCAATATATATAAAAAAATTTTTTAAATAGTCATAGCTTTTGATCTAGTAATTCCTCTTCTGGAAATCTAGTCTAAAGCATATAGAAAAACAGTTAAAATACTATTTTAATACCAAAATATTAAATATTAATCAGGGAGGGGCAGATGCAGGATGCAAATTTATATATACAGTATGATTAAAGCCATGTAAAAATACACAAGCTAACAAAACTTATGAAATATATAAAAAGAGAAATGAAATGCATTGTTAGCAGTGATTGACTTTGAGTGATTTCACCAGGGAGAATTTTTCTTTTTGCTTCTTTGCATTTCCTTATCCACAGAGAGTACATGTGTTTATGGTAATGAGTTCTCTTCAAAAATTCCCTTAAGACCAGATTTTGGCAAGTTGGTCTTTTATCTACTTTTTTGCTAATATGGAAATCCAATGTAAGGATTTCTACACCATAAATGGTAAGATACGTATCTTATGCTCTTTACTTGTGATTAAGATATTGAAAGCATTCTTTTTTGCTTATCTTATGGTTTCATACAGGCAACTCTCCTATACATTGTTTTTTGATACCGATTTTTTGAAAATTGCAAAACTAAGTTGAAATAATGAAGTACATCTATATACAGTAACACAGAACATTAAGTTGTAGAATAATACATATAGCATAATATAATTTATGTAAACTTTTCTACAAGTACTTATACTGGCATAGAAAAATTATGGAAAATTATCATTTTCTTAAGGGTTCCAGTTACGTGCCAGATAATCAAGGTTTTACTAGTACAACCCTGAAAGGTGTCCTCTTAAAGCAACTAATCACCAGAATAGGGGTTTGGGAAGTCACACTCTCTTTTTTTTTCAAGATTTTATTTATTTATGGGGAGAGAGAGAGCGAGCACATGCACATGAGTGGAGGGGAGCGGCAGGCAGAGTGAGAGGGAAAGCAGACACCCTGTGGAGCAGGGAGCCGGACAAAGGGCTCTATCCCAGCACCCTGAGATCATGACCCGAGCCAAAGGCAGACACTTAACAGACTGTGCCACTCAGGCGCCCTGGGGAAGTCACACTTTCTTACGATGCACAAATTTCAATATCTGCTACAATCACTAGCCAGGGGCAAGCACCTTAATTATAGGGTGCCCTTAAAACTTATCAGACTCGGACCCTTGAGAGAATTAAAAACCCACCCTATTAATAATTAACAAGAGAGTTAAACCAAGACTATTCCTGGAAAACCAAGACACACTGTTACCCTTCTTAAATAACACAATGACTCAGTGACATCTAAGTCCACAGTTCTTAACCCAGAGCAGAACTTTTATCTCCTGGTTCACACTGCAGCCTGATGTTCAGATCTGTTTCCTACTGATGGGAGTAACTAATTTTTGTGGCCTCCATGGAAAAATAATAAATAGTTATTTAAATAAAAGAGTACTGCTATTCATACATTTATAGGATCGCTCTACATTTTAAGAAATTTAAAATTATTTTCCAAATCCTTCTTACTTTCCATCAGGCCTTCTTTCAATCCCTTCCATCCTTCTTTCCTTCAACATAACTTTGTATGTAGTAGAGCTATGTTAGCTTACTATCTTCTTTTTAAAGAGGTATTATGACAATCAGGATCATTTACCCATTCATTTATTAATTTTTAGACGTATGAGCATCTACTACATGCCAGCGATGACTACTGGGTGCTAAGAATTCTGTAGTACACAAAACAAGACAAAATCTCCACCCTCATGAAGCTTACATTCCAGTGCAGGAAACAGGAAAGCAAGTAAGTTGGCCAGGGAAGGTTTCAGGGAGTAAAAATCCAAAGGAAGTGAGAAAGCTAGGTTTGCTGATACTAGCAGGAAGAGAATTCTATGTAGTGTGAACAGCAAGTAAAAGGGCTCTGAAGGAAAGGCATGTTCAAGGAATGGCCAAGAGGCCATGTGGCTGGAACAGAGTAAACAAGGAAGAGAACAATAGGAAATGAGAGTGGAGAGGTAATGGAGGATCAGATCACACAGGTTCTTATAGGTAACAGTTAAGGCCTTTAGCTTTTTTCTGAGTAAGACGGGAAACTATTAGAAGGTTTTCAACAGAACAATTGTAAGAACTAAGGGAAGTTTTAACAATGTTACTCTGGCAACTTGCTAAGAACAGACTATAGAGAAGTAAAGCAGAAGGAGGGAGACCAGTTAGGAAGTAACTTCAATAAATCAGGCAAAAGATGGTGGCATGGACCAGGATGGTGGCAAAAGCAATGGTGATAACTGGTCAAATGTGGATATATTTTGGGAGACAGAGCTAATAGGATTTGCTGACAGATCAGATGTTGGGTGTAAGACAAAGAGAAGAGTCAAGAATGGCACCAAAGTTTCTGGCCCAAGCCACCAGAAGAATGGAGCTAGCATTAACTGAGATAGGGAAGGCTATAGGAGAAGCTGGTTTGTGGGAGACCATCAGAAGCTCAGTTAGAGACAATATTAAGTTAGGGATGCCTATTAGACATGTCAAGTAGGCAGCTGGAAGGATATACAGTTCTGGAGGTCAGGGGACAGGTCTTGACCAGAGACAGAATTGGGAGCCATTAGCATGCAGAAGGTATTTAAAGCCATGAGACTGGATGAAATCACTGTCTTAGAAAACGGGACAGGAAGGAGCAGACAACCGAAGACTGATCCTTGAGCACTCCAAAACTTAGAGGTAAAAAAGATGAAAAGGAATCAGTAGAAGAAACCAAGATAGTATATGAACTATGGATATGTAAAAAGGGTTTCAATGGTTATTAAGGTTGAATTAAGGAGAAAAATAACAGAAAACCCACACACAACCATTAGGGACTGTAATATTGCTAAAATGACGTGTTCTGGAAAGAATTATAATGGAAAGAATGCACCATCACTTTTGATTTTTTTCATGCCAACTGAGGAAGACTGAAGAAAGGAAAAACAGCTTGTACATAAATGCTAGCAACTAAGGGCACTGACATACTTGCTTTCTGAGTACTGGCGACCCTAAAGGCCAACAGGAGATACCTCAGGGGCTGCTGGGGAGGGCAAAACTCATAATCATGTCCTCAGCAACTATTTACAAAGGGGCTATCTAACACAAACTGCTGTTGGGAATATGAAAAAAATGGATTTGCATAAGGGGCACCTTTCAAAGAGTATGCTCCAGGTTCCATGACTTCCGGTAAATATAATGTAATGGCTAAGCTAGTTTAATTTGTTTTCATACCCATAATATCAAAACAGGAAGTAGCAGGAGCTGCATGGTTACATATGTTATCTTTTGAAATCAACCTCTGCACAAATGAATGTAAAAATAGTCATTAGGGCAAAGGCAGAGAGTAAGGAACTAAAAGTTCAATTTAACCCCAAACCCAATGTCCTGGATTTCCTCATCACCCACCTCCCATATTAAAAATTCAAAACAGCCCTAGCACCCACTCTCAGCATAAAGCCCAAAACTAAGAATCTCTGAACTGCCATCCCAAAGTAAATAAAATCACCAGGGTTAGGAAAAGGCAAAAGGCAATTCACAAATTTAGTAGTAACAATATTAACTTTAGACTTCCAGACTTGAGATTATCTAATCACCAATGTTTATTGGCCACTGGGCTATTTCATAGCATCAGTTTTGTACAGTCATGCTACCTACCCTTCCAGCCCACCCACTCTGGGCGAAGTCAATAATTAAATGCATGTAGGTTCAGGACTGAATGAAGTGAGGCAACACCTTGGGATCATGAAACTCACTTTGCTGACCTTGATTAAGAATTTGATAATAAGGAACATCCTACTCTACCTGAGACTCTCCTAAATAAAATGGGAATTGAATAAACCCACATAATTTGATAGCTAAACTCTGGGAATAAAACTTCTAAGAATCACTGAGAAATTTACCAGTGGACCACCCCCAAAACTAGCATAAATAAAGTACCATTTCAAAGAAAAACTGAGAGGCACTTGGGTGGCTCAGTTGGTTAAGCGTCTGTCTTCGGCTCAGGTCATGATCCCAGGGTCCTGGGATCAAGCCCCGCATCGGGCTCCCTGCTCTGCAGGAAGCCTGCTTCTCCCTCTCCCACTCCCCCTGCTTGTGTTCCCTCTCTCACTATCAAATAAATAATAAATAAAATCTTAAAAAAAAAAAAAAGAAAAACTGAACACCTTCAAGAAGCTGTGAATATGGGCGCCTGGGTGGCTCAGTTGGTTGAGCAACTGCCTTCGGCTCAGGTCGTGATCCTGGAGTCCCTGGATCGAGTCCCACATCGGGCTTCCTGCTCGGCAGGGAGTGTGCTTCTCCCTCTGACCCTCCCCCCTCTCATGTGCTCTCTCTCAAATAAATAAAACCTTTAAAAAAAAAAAAAAAGAAAAGAAGCTGTGAAGATAATTAGGTAAGATAATATTTCATCAGACAGCAACTGAGCAAGCACTCACACACTGTATTAAGAATACTGTATTAGAGATCACGTGGAAAAGTACAAAACAAAAGATGCATTCCTGATGAAGAGAGAATAATCTAGAGCAGGAGATGTAAACAAAAATTTACCCACAAATATAAATATAACATTAACAGATATCTAGCCACCTATAGTTATATATAGTTGGGCTAACAGGGGTAACAGCTATTCAAAATGACTATAATCAAATTAAATTTCATGAAGAAAAGTGAGCTAAAGGCAAATGACAGAAAAATGAAAGTACTGAAAATCAAAGGAAACAGCATTTAAGACGACTTAATACTGAAATGAAAAGTAAAACTGGACAAAAAAGCAAAATCCAACTATATTCTACTTCTAAGAAACCCACCTGAAATATAAAGACACAGATAAGTTAAAAGTAACAGAAACAGAAAGATCATGTAAACACTAGTCAAAAGAAGCCTGGAGGGGCTATATTAATACTAGACAAATTATGTTTCAGGATATGAAATATTAGCAGCAATAAAAAGAAGACTTCAGGGGCGCCTGGGTGGCTCAGTCGTTAAGCGTCTGCCTTCGGCTCAGGTCATGATCCCAAGGGTCCTGGGATCAAGCCCTGCATCGGGCTCCCTGCTCAGTGGGAAGCCTGCTTCTCCCTCTCCCACTGCCCCTGCTTGTGTTCCCTCTCTCGCTGTGTCTCTCTCTGTCATTGGTGGGAAGCCCGCTTCGCCCTCTCCCACTCCCCCATTGCTTGTGTTCCCTCTCTCACTGTGTCTCTCTCTGTCAAATAAATAAATAAAATCTTAAAAAAAAAAAAAAGAAGACTTCATAAAGATAAAGGTGTCAATTCACCAAGAAAATATAAATAATAAACATATGTACAGCTAGTAACAGAATTTCAAAATATATAAACACAGAATTAGGAGGAGAAATAGAAAAATCCGTAAGTACAGATGTAGATTTCAATGTTCCTCTAATAATAATCAATTAGATAAACAGAAAATTAGTGAGGGTATAGAAAACCTGAATAACACTATCAGCCAAGTAGACCTAATTGATATTTTTAGAACACTACTAGCAATAATGGCAGAATATACACCTACTTTTCAAATGTATGTGAAACATTCACCAAGAGAGACTACAATCTGGGCCATAAAACAAATCTTAATCAATTTAAAGACTGAAATCATACAAAGTATGCTTTGTGATCACAACAGAATTAAACTAGAAATCAGTAACAGAAAGGTATCTGAAAATTTTCCAAATATTTTGAAATTAACTCACTGCTAAATAACCTATGGGTCAAAGAAGAAATCACAAGAGAAATAAAACATTTTGAACTGAATGAAAATGAAAAGATATCAAAATTTGTGGGATGCGCTAATGCAGTGCTTAATGGGAAATTTATAGCATTAAAAACTTAAAAAAGACAGGTTTCTAAACAATAAGCCTTAAGAAACTAGAAAAGGAACAAATTAAACCCAGAGTAAGCAGAAGGAAGGAAATAACAAGGAGCAAAAATAGAAAACTGGGGCGCCTGGGTGGCTCAGTCGGTTATGCATCCAACTCTTGATCTCAGCTCAGGTCTTGATCTCAGGGTTGTGAGTTCAAGCCCCAGTGTAAAGCCTACTTAGAAAGAAGGAAAGAAAGGGAGGAAAGGGAAGGAAGGAAGGGAGGAAGAAAGGGAGAGGGAGAGGGAGGGAGGGAGGGAGGAAGGAAGGAAACAGAAAGACAACAGAATCAATTAAACCAAAAGCTGGTTCTCAAAAAAATCAACAAAATAACAATACCAGGAATGAGAGAGATGACATCACTACAGATTATGAAAATACTAAAAGGATAATAAAGGAATATTATAAATTATGTACAAATAAATTCAACAATCTACATAAAATGGGCAAATCCCAAAGGGATTTGATACAAACTACCAAAGCTCCCTCAAGAAGAGATAAACTGAATAGTCCTTTCTATTGAGTACAGAAGTTGAATTTGCAGTTAAAAATCTTTCCACAAAGAAAATTCAAGACCCAGATGGCTTCACTGGTCAATTCCAACATTAAGAAATAATACCCATTCTACACATATTCTTCCCAAACACTGAAAAGGAGGAAATAGTACCAAACCTACTCTATGTTGCAAGTGTTACTATGAAACCAAAACCAGACAAAGATATTATAAATCTATAGACCAATATCCCTAATAAACAAAGATGTAAAAATTCTACAACAAAATTTTAGCAAATAGAATCCAAACAATACATAAAAAAAATAGTAATAATAGATCATCGCCAAGTGAAGTTTAGCCCAGGAATGAAAGGTTGGTACAACATTTTAAGTCATTCAGTATAATTCATCAAATGACTAAAAAAGAAAAATGTTATGATCATTTTAATAAATATAGAGAAAAGCATCCAACAAAATTCAACATCCATTCATGATAAAAACTCTCCATACCAGGAATAGAAGGGATTTTCTCAACCTGATAAAGGGCATCTATAAGAAGACCCATATTGAAACATCACACAATGTTTAAAGACTCAATGCTTTCCCTCGCTAAAACTGGAAAAAAAGCAATGATGTCCATTCTCAACACTTTATGCAACATTTTACTTAAGACTCTAAGCTGTGCTATAAGGCAAGAAAAATAAATAAAAAGCACAGATTGTAAAAGAAGAAGTAAAATTACCTTTATTCAATGATACCATGATCATCTACACAGAAAATCCTAAGGAATATATTTAAAAAACTACTAGAACTACTCTCAAGATCACAGGAGACAACATCAATAAACAAAAATCAATCACATTTCTACAATAAATAAAATTGTATTAGAAACAACAAATCTTTGGAAACTGAAATTAAAAACCCAATACTAGTTATAACAGCATAAAAATTATGAAATATTTGAAATAAATTTAACAAAAAAGTACCATATCCATACACTGCAAGTTATAAAAAACACTGTTAAGTGAAAAATTTTTAAAGACTTAAATAAATGGAGAAATATACCATTTTAATGGTCAGAAAGATTCAATACCATTAAGACAGCAATTCTGAAATTGATCTAGAGACTGAATGCAATCTCCTTCAAATCCCAGCAGGCTTTTTATAGAAATTGATAAGCTGATTCTAAAATTTATATGGAAATGCAAAAGACCTAAGACTGCTGAGACTTTGAAAAAAAGAACAAAATTAGAGGACTTTACCTGATTTCAAGGCTTAAAGTTATTTAGCCAAAACAGAATGGTATGGCATCCAGCACCCACATATATGGGTCAACTGAGTTTTAACAAAGTTGGTAGGGCAATTCAGTGGTAAAAGATAATATATTCAGCTAATAGTGTTGGAACAACTGGAGATATATATATATATATATATATATATATATATATATATATATATGCCAAAAAAATGAACAACTTATGCCCCACACCATATATACAGATTAACCATAAATGGATCAGAGACCTGGGCGCCTGGGTGCCTCAGATGGTTAAGCGTCTGCCTTCGGCTCAGGTCATGATCCCAGGGTCCTGGGATCGAGTCCCACATCGGGCTCCCTGCTCCTTGGGAGCCTGCTTCTCCCTCTGCCTCTCTCTCTCTCTCTGTCTCTCATGAATTAATTAAAAAAAAAAAAAATGGATCAGAGACCTAAATGTTAGAGCTTAAATTAATAAAACTCCTCGAAGAAAACACAGAAGAAAGTCTTAGTGACCTTGGATTAGGCAAAGATTTTTAAAGTAGAATGTAAAGGAAAAATTTGTAAATTGGACTTTATGAAAATTATAAAAATTTTTGATCTTCAAAAGACACTATTAAGTGAAAAAGCAAGCCACAGAGAGAAAATATTTGCAAGACATCTGTCTCACAAAGGGCTTTGATCCACAAGTTTTACACCATAATAAGACAACTAATCTGCTTTTTAAAAATAGTCAAAAGCTTTTTACAGATATCTCACCAAAATAACCCCAAAAAAACCCCAAACAAAAAAAACCCCTCCCAACGTACAAAGGCCAATAAGCACATAAAAAGATGCTCATAAGTATTAGCAATTAGGGAAACATAAATTTAAACCACAAGGATACTACTACTCACTCAACAGAATGACTAAAATTAAAAAGACTGATAATAGCAAGTGTTGGGAAGGATGTGGAACAACTGGAACTGTCACACACTGCTGGTGGGAATGAAAAATGGTTCAGCCCCTTTGATAGTTTCTTATGAATTTAAACATGTCCTTATCATCTGACCAATTAATCCTACCCCTAGGTATTTACCCAAGAGAAATGAAAATATGTCAATAATGACTTGTACTTGAATATTTATGCAGCTTTAGTCATAACAGGCCCAAACTGGAAAGAATCCAAGATGTCCAACAACTGGTGACTAGATAAACAAATTGTGGTCTATCCATACAAGAGAATATTACTCAGAAATAAAAAGGGATAAACTACTGGTAAACACAACAACAAAGATGAATCTCAAAAGCATTATACTAAGTTAAAAAAGCCAGACACAAAAGGCTCCAGACTATGTAATTCCATTTACATTAAATTCTAGAAAGGGAAAAACATGAAATTCTAAAAATTCATGAAATTCTAAAAAGTGATAGGAAGGAGATCAGTGACTGCCAAGGGTGGGGTTAAAGGGAAGAAACTCACTGCAAAAGAGAGAACTTTTTAGAGTGATGAACCAGTCTTTATTCTGACTGTGGTAGTATGATTGTATGATTATACAATTGTATACATGTTTGTCAAAACTCATCACAGTGAATACTTAAAACTGGTGAATTTTTCTGTATGTAAATTATACTTCAAAACAATCTATCTAAGAAAAGATATTTCAAAAAGTGCTTAACTTACACGGTTATATATATTTTTTAAAGATTTTAATTTATGGGGTGCCTGGGTGGCTAGGTCATTAAGTGTCTGCCTTCGGCCCAGGTCATGATCCCAGGGTCCTGGGACCGAGCCCCGCGTCGGGCTTCCTGCGCGGTGGGAAGCCTGCTTCTCCCTCTCCCACTCCCCCTGCTTGTGTTCCCTCTCTCACTGTGTCTCTCTCTGTCAAATAAATAAAATCTTTAAAAAAAAAAGATTTTAATTTATTTATTTGACAGAGAAAGCGAGCACAAGCAGGGGGAACAGCAGAGAGAGAGGGAGAAGCAGGCTCCCTAAGAGCAGGAAGCCTGACGCGGGACTCGATCCCAGGACCCTGGGATCATGACCTGGGCTGAAGGCAGATGCTTAACCGACTGAGCCACCCAGGCGCCCCTTACATGATTATATTTTATCTCAAAACCATCATGCAGAATTTTCCCGAAGAATATGAAAACACAATTTGAAAAGATATGCACACCCCTACGTTTATTGCAACATTATTTGCAATAGCCAAGACATGAAACAATCCAAGTGTCCATCTATAGATGAATAAAGAAGTAAATAAAGATGAAACATATATATACATATATATATGGAATATTACTCAACCATAAAAAAGAATGAAATGTTGCCATTTGCAACAACATGGATGGATCTAGAGGATGTACATTGCTAAGTGAAATAGAGAAAGACAAATACCATATGATTTCACTCATATGTGTAAACAAAGATAAAAAGAGACAAACCAAAAAACACTTAACTACAGAGAACAAATGGGCAGTTACCAGAGGGGAGGTAGGTGGGGAGACAGATGAAATAGGTAAAGGGGATTAAGAGTACACTTATCATGATGAGCACTGAGTAATGTATAGAATTGGTGAATCACTATATTGTACACCTGAAACTAATATAACACTGGAATTAATTAATCAATTACATTTTAAAAACCACCAGGCAAATTAGGCATTATTATTTCTATTTTCTTTAAAAAATAACAAGATTAAATAAATAGCTAGTAACTAGCAGAGGGAAGATGATCTGAGTAAGCCCAGGCCCCTTTAAAACAAAATTGTACACTCAGAAAAGAATTTTGCTTTAATGGAGTTTAAAAAGCACAAGATTGAGTATAATATGAGATAGGTCTATTCATATAGGAAGAGTTTAACAGTGTTTAACTATGGGGCATAAGGAATGAGTAAGTATAAAGAAAATTTCTACTTTACACTTTACTGCATTGTTTAAAAATACTTTAAACGAGTGTTTTGTATCAGTTAATAAAAGCTTATTTAAAAAGATATTATATACCCGCAATTATTGAATTCATAATGGGTCCCAGTCTTTTGATTGCCCTAATTTAAAAATGGTGAAATATTTAATAAAACATCCTTCTATACACTGCTTGATGTTTAAGAAGAGCTCAATGACATCTAGAAATCAACACTTGATAATGGCTTACATTAATCCAAAATAAATATTTAGATAGCAAACAAATACTTGTTGAGTGATTAGTGATCACAACTTAGCTTATTTAAAATTCTGAAAGATGATGCATCACAAGGACAATGCCTATTGGTAAAAATTTTCTTTATATACATAAGCTAGTATCTGGAGTTTTTCTGCTAAACCCTTTATTAGGAGAGATACTGGGATAATCAACTGCATCTAATTAAAGTCTGCTTAAAATTGCAGGTGCCTAGTAATCCTGATGGGACAAGACATACCAGAAGATTAAATTAATTAGCGGTCAAAAGCTAGTAAGCAGTAATAAGATTAAATAAGTAAGATTAAACATAGGTGGGACACTAGACATAAAAGTCTGAGGATAACACACATGATTTTAAGACTTGCTAATGGTCTTCTTGCCTTCAATTTTGTTCCCTTCAAGTCCCCTTTACAGGACTTTTATAACTACAGTGATTTGGTTATACACAAAAGACGGCAGAAGATTGCAGCGATATGGAACACACAGGAAGAAAACAGGTACTGAAAGTCATCACAGAAGAATTTCAAGATAGGGCTTGAACTAAAATATCTGGATAATGAGACAAAATAAAATATAAACATGAGTGATGTTATGAATCATGGAAAGAAATCTCAGAATACAGTAATGACACAGATCTGGGGCTAAGAAATGGTTTGCTGATTTGTTTCCACATACCCTAAATTATGAAAAACCCAGAGAGCATGTATAAACAAAGTGGGTACTAAATAAGAAAGAAAAATCAAAGAAGAGGAGAGAAAACAGAAGCAGGAATTGAAAGACACCATGGTGGCCAAAAAATTGCAGATTTTTATCCTGGGAAATTGATACAGAAATATCACTTTTATTATAGAAAGATTATTAAGGGAGGAACTTTTTTAAGACAGAAATAGAAGAGCTATGTTTTTGTTATATGAATTTAAAACTTTGGACAGATACCTATTTTGAAATTTCTAAGGACATGATACTGGGAATAAGAGCAAGGAAATAAAAAAATGTATAATGGAGCAAGTTGCATGTCATCTATATAATGAATGTAGTTAAAGCTCTTAGAATGAATTTCAGCAAGACATGGAGTATGAGACTTGAGGAATCTCTATTTTACCTAAGGAATCTCTACTTTACCTAAGGATAAGGGAATCTATTTTACCTAAGGATAAGGGAGGAAGTACCTTCTGAATAAATAAGTAAACCAAGCTCCAGATCCATACATCCATTTGCTTTCAGAAATGCTCCCCACCAGATTGATCCATTGACCCATCAGACTCAACATGATCAACAACGGGTTCATCTTCCTGTTTCCCCACATGTATGAATGGCACCATCATCACCCAAACACCTCTGTCAGAAACTTGAGAGGCTGCCTGTCTCTTCCCACACCTAGTCAGTGACGTACTGCTGTTAATTAAAATTCTTTTTTCCTCCTTCCTCCTTTTATTTCCTCCTTTTATCAAAGTCCTTTCTTTTATTTTCCCCCTTTCTATTCCCATTTCTGGCCCTTTCATTAAGATTTTCAATAAACTTCACCTAGACTATTATAATCGTTTCCAAACAGGTCTCCCTGACTCCAAACTTTCCATATATCACCTTTCCATATACACCTTCCATGTATCCCAAGTACAGAACCCACTTTATGATTTTCTAATGCATTAACTTTTTTTCTTAAAATTTGGCAATGAAAATAAAATCTAACCTCAGCACAATACAAAATCCTTCATAAGACCTACACTCCTTCCTCATATTCTGGGTCCCATCCAAGCTTAACTACTTGCAATTTCCCCAGCATACTCTATGACATCCTGTTCTCTCTGCCCATGGCTAGCTCCTAACCATTCTTCAAGGCTCAATCACTTGCCTTTACTTACTATATTATCCTCTCTCTTTGACTATAAACAACTTGTAAACAAGGACTGTATTTTTTATCTCCCAGCACTTAGTAGAGTAGGTGGATGAATGTATATTCATTAATTCCATAAGCATGTCCTGCCATGAAATGTGCCAGCCTAGTGCTTAGTTATTGGTTGACTAAGTGAGCAAGAACAAAGTTTGCTCAAACATAAGCCATTAAAAATAGTCACTTCTCCACAAACAATGAATCATGGAACACTACATCTAAAACTAATGATGTAATGTATGGGGATTAACATAAGAATAAAAAAAAAAGTCACCTCTCAGTTTTAGTAGGGAATAAGATAGATACAAAAGAAAGAAGAATTAAAAGAAGAAAAATATTTAAAGCCAGAGTCAGATAGGAGGTAAGAATCCATGTAATAAAATGTGAGTACTAGCAAACAGGGGCAACTAGTTTCTAAAGGAACTGAGAACTATATACACTGCCCAATCATTTGCTATACCCTATTTTTTTAAACAATAACTTGAAATCTGTTAAATAAATGGATAGGTGGGCTGAGAACAAGGTCAATTATTTGGCAGGAGGATGAATAAAAACAGTAAATGACTATATCACAAAATAGAAAAATTTTCAAGAATTCTTGCAAAATTCACTGAAAGCTTTGGTTAAATTCCCCGATTAAAATAAAAGAAAAAAGAAGTACTATTTCATTTTAGCTACACTATTTGTACATCTAAAAATACCATTTAAGGGACGCCTGGGTGGCTCAGATGGTTAAGTGTCTGCCTTTGGTTCAGGTCATGATCCCAGGATCCTGGGATCGAGCCCCACATCGGGCTCCCTGCTAGGCGGAGAGCCTGCTTTTCCCTCTGCCTCTGCCTCTCTCTCTGACTCTCATGAATAAATAAATAAAACATTTAAAATATATATATATATTAAAAAAAATAAAAATACCATTTAATAGGTGATCATACTGGGTGTTAATTTCCCCATGCAGAATACAACCTTGGAAGTTTGTTAATGTAAGAAAAGTTACACATTCTTTTAGTTGTCAAGTGGGAGTTAAAGAAAAGAACTTACTGTCCACGAGGATACCAACGGTGCTTAGTAGTAAAGAACATTTTGCTAAGTTGTTCTATCATGGGTCCTTGCTCAAATTGCTCATTTTTTTCTTCTAATCTGGTTTTCAGCACTTGGTCATGTGTTTCTTCATTATTATGCACAGGATCTGGCCGAGGTATAGGCTACAAAATAATCAGAAATCAACAGCATCAAAATATAGGAATGATGGGCGCCTGGGTGGCTCAGTTGGTTAAGCGACTGCCTTCGGCTCAGGTCATGATCCTGGAGTCCCTGGATCGAGTTCCGCATTGGGCTCCCTGCTCGGCAGGGAGTCTGCTTCGTCCTCTGACCCTATCCCCTCTCATGTGTTCTCTCTCATTCTCTCTCTCTCAAATAAATAAATAAAATCTTTAAAAATATATATATATAGGAATGTTAGCCAGCATTTGACTGAGTTTACAACACAACAATTAACACACTCCGGAATTCATTATAGTACCTCAAGGTAGGTAAGTAAGTTTTCAGAACAGAATTTTACTTAGTTGCATTATTCATTAAAGAATCAGAAATAGGGGCACCTCGGTTGGTTAAACATCCAACTCTTGATCTTGGCTCAGGTCATGATCTCAGGATTGTGAGATCGAGCCTCTTGTCAGGCTCTGCACTGGGCATGGAGCCTGCTTAAGATTCTCTCTCCCTACCTCTTACACTGTTGGTGGGAATGCAAGCTGGTGAAGCCACTCTGGAAAACAGTATGGAGGTTCCTCAAAAAGTTGAAAATAGAGCTACCCTACGACCCAGCAATTGCACTACTGGGTATTTATCCCAAAGATACAAATGCAGTGATCCGAAGGGGCACCTACACCCCAATGTTTATAGCAGCAATATCCACAATAGCCAAACTATGGAAAAAGCCCAGATGTCCATCAACAGATGAATGGATAAAGATGATGTGGTATTTATATACAATGGAATATTACTCAGCCATCAAAAAATTGAAATCTTGCCATTTGCCATGACATGGATGGAACTAGAGGGTATTAAGTGAAGTATGTCAATCAGAGAAAAATAATTATCATATGATCTCACTGATATGTGGAATTTAAGAAACAAAACAGAGAGGGCGCCTGGGTGGCTCAGTCGTTAAGCGTCTGCCTTTGGCTCAGGTCATGATCCCAGGGTCCTGGGATCGAGCCTCACGTCGGGCTCCCTCCTCGGGGGGGAGGCCTGCTTCTCCCTCTCCCACTCCCGCTGCTTGTGTTCCTGCTCTCGCTCTCTCTGTCTCTGTCAAATAAATAAATAAGATCTTTTTTAAAAAAAAAAGAAACAAAACAGAGGATCATAGGGGAAAAGAGGAAAAAATAAAATAAGACAAAACCAGAGAGGGAGACAAACCATAAGAGACTCTTAATCATAGGAAACAAACTAAGGGTTGCTGGAGGGGAGAAGGGTTGCGGGATGGGGTAAGTGGGTGGTGGACATTAAGGAGGGCACATGATGTAATGAGCACTGGGTATTATATAAGACTGATGAATCACTGACCTCTACCTCTGAAACCAGTAATACATTATATGGTAATTAAATTTAAATAAAAATAAATTAAAAAAAAAGATTCTCTCTCCCTCTTCCTCTGCCCCTCCCATACCTCTCTCTCCTCCCCCTCTTAAAAAAAAAAAGTCAAATATTTTTTCTCTCATATCAAGTTTTGGGTTTCTTTTCCAATAATAAAGTTCTTATTTAATGTTATTGTTCCCCCAATAATAAAGCACTTATTACTTTAATTTTTATTTCCCAAAACTATAAATTGTGCCCATTATTTTTTAACTTGAAAGTTTACAGTCTCGGGTGCCTGGCTGGCTCAGTTAGTTAACTGTATGCCTTCGGCTCAGGTCGTGATCCCGGGGTCCTGGGATTGAGTCCTGCATTGGGCTCCCTGCTCCGTGGGAAGCCTGCTTCTCCTTCTGCCTCTGCCCCTCTCTCTCTCTCTCTCGCTCTGTGTCTCTCAAGAATAAATAAATAAAATCTTAGGGGAGGAAAAAAGTTTACAATCTTTAACCTTGCTTATCATTAAAGTGAGATACAATGAAAATGGTATTTCTTACATCCAAAGGAAACAAAAAAATTTCAGTGCGTTCATTTCAGGTGACTGAAATGTCATCAAATGATGCTTTATGATAACTTGAGTACTTTTTCACCTAAAGACATCAACTACTAAAAATCTCATCTCCTCCCCAACACATTTGAATGATATAACATATTCCCATCAATAACACTAACTCATTAAAGCCTTTAAGAATCACTGTTTTGGAAAGTCAAGTCATGTATATTTTAAATATTACATGATGAGGTATGTAACACAAGGTGGTAACATTGTCTTGCTTTACAAATACCATATATACGTATTACAATACAATGAAAATCTGAATTTTTAACCAGAAAGAAAATAATTCAAACATAAATGTCTTTACATTCATACACTATTAATGACAACTACTACATTCTCCCATTGTATTAAATGCTATAGCATATAATTATATTTGTTAGGCATATGTACATAAAAAATAAGACTTCTTTAAAAAGCAGTATCTAAGCGCATGAAGGTGGCACAACTGACTCAATACTACAGAAATGCAAAGTAACAAAAAGATATCAGTGAGAGGTAAAATAGGAGCCAAGTCAGAGCCTTGTTACAGAGGGCAGAATGCATTCTACAAGGAATAACAAATATTAAAAGTAGGAAAGAACACACAATAAAGAGATAAACTTTAAAATGGATCTTGAGGGCACCTGGGTGGCTCAGTCGATTAAGCACCTGCCTTCGGCTCAGGTCATGCATGATCCCAGAGTCCTGGGATCTCCTGCTCAGCAGAGTCTGCTTCTCTCTCTCCCTCTGCCCCTCCCCCCTGCTCATGCGCTTCCTCTCTCTCGCTCGCTCAAATAAATAAAATCTTTAAAAAAATAAAAATGGATCTTGAGAAATCAGATTATGAAAGGCCTGCAAAGTAAGACTTGTAACAATTTGAGATAAGTAGAAATAAGGAACTACTTAGTGTGGGAGGGAATGAGCAGGTAGTAAAGAGGTTAAGAACTTGAGCTTTGGTTTCTAATTCTACCACTTAATAGCTCTGTGACCTTGGACAAGTTATTTAAGCTCTTAATTTCCCTTTCTGTAAAGTCAGAGAAATAATACCTACCCAAAAGGGCTTGGTGAGGATTAAATGAAATAATAATATATGGTATGCTTAGCTGTCCCTTGTACTCTTAAGAGTTCAATACTGGTAGGCAGCTACTAAGATTTCTTTAAGGCCTCAAACAGGAGAGAATTTACTTTAAAGAAAAAGTCCTCCTTAGACATTTAAAGTAATTTTAAAAGATCATTACTTGTATGTAAAGCGAAATATTAGTAAGTGTCTTTGCAAGTTACTATGAGACCCTCAGAGGTCTAGCAAACACAGGATTAGAACCTATAATAGTTTTCTCTCTTTTAGGTGACTATACTTGTTGCTAAAGATCAAATGTTTTTAGTATTATCAAAAGTTAAGTTGTTTCCAAGTATTCATGAATGTTCCATTGTCTCTCTTCCTATTCCCAAGCAGGCTCAATTCTAATATATCACAAATTCTCTCTGCTTTGTATGATTAAACACACTTCTTTTCCAGGCACATAGATAAAAGACATCGGAATTAATGGATTCTTCAAAGTCTATACCAAGAGCCTCTGGCAGCGTTGGTGGTACAGTGGTGAGCATAGCTGCCTTCCAAGAGCCTCTGGCTGATTCAGAATTGATTTTTAGGTAGCATTTGATCTCCTTGATCAAACTTCAAAGAAAGGACACATGACTATTTCAAAAAAGGAAAAACTAAAATAAAACTGTCAACTTTAAAAAACATTCAGAACTGTCATCCTGACTTTTCCTTGTTTCTCTTAAGAATTTTCAAAATTTGACTTTTGAAATTTTCCACCAAATCAGCCACTAAAAGAATTGCCTAGTGCTTACATTTTAGTATTTCCAAGTCATTCTTTTTGCCCCTTGTGTAATATCTTTATTTTCCTAAACTAGAAATCCTAAATTCTAGAAAAACATTTTTAGAATATTAGTACTTTTAATAAAAAATATACTCGGCAAAAGAAGAAGGAAGGATCTTTCTTCACAGATCTGGATCTGTGGAAAACAATCAACATGTTTTAAATTCAAATTACCAGAAAACCAAACATGCAAATCATCCTAATTTTCTTAAAGCCAGTCTCAGTAGGTATTTCTACATATGACCAGGATCTTTGCATGCAGTTGCTTTCCAGGGCCTAGAGAATCAAAGGGCACCCTGGAGTTGTAGCAGCCCTACCTCCTTGAGGAAAGAAAAAAAATCAAGACTAAACTTCAAGTCATGTTGGAGGGTATTTATTTATTATCATGTACTATCTGCATGAGATTTGTAAATCTAGATTCAAAAAGAACATACTGTATTCTAAATTCTAACAGTAATGTGTTTTCAAGAATGTTTCTTATTGTGCAGCCCAATCTATAATTTATTACTTGAGAAACAAAAAAATTCCATGCTTCCCCATGTGAATGTCTCTTAGCCCTAAAACAGAAAACCCATAAGCATGAAGAGAGAGGAACAAATTTATTCATTTAATCAACACATATTTAGTGTTCACTTACCAAGTACAGGTGTTATTCCAGATGCTAAGGATATACCAGAGAACGACACAGAGCCCTGTCCTCATGGAGGTTACATTTTAGTGATGGGAGATAGACAGAAATACAAGAAAGTATCTATTGTGCCAGAAATGATACAAGCCATTGAGAAAAGACAATAGGAAGGAGCCCAGCAGTACGGGTACTACATTTAGCCCAGAGGTAGGAGCCTGCCTAATGTACCTGAAGAACAGCAGGGAGGCCAGTGTGGTGAGCAGTGGAATGATTACATGTAAAGTGATAAGAGTAATCTTCTAGACAAGAGAGAGAGAAAGACAGAGAGAGGGAGGGAGAGAAAGAGGGAGGAAGGAATACTGATGATGTGGGAGAGGAGACAACAGCTACAATGGGAGTGCAACAGAAAAAAAGGAACCAGGGAGTTGGACATGTATGCAAGGGAGTGATTATAATGATGGACCATGGAATCTATGCCAGGCAAGGAGAGAAGTGAGAATGTGTGAGATACATGAGGGCTAAGAAAAAGTGCTTTGATCAATGGATGTAGGTCTCAATGAGGAGATGAAGAATTCTTGGAGGTGGGAGACTGGGGGAACTGGTAGGAAGCTAGGGGAATTCTTGAAATCTAGACTGGCAGGAAGGAGGAGCAGGTATTTGTGATTAGAACATCTCTAAAATACAGCAGTGGGAATGGAGGCTGAGGTAGGGGAAAAAGATGGAGAGGTCAGGGCACAATACAGCGAGAGCTGTAGTGTTTACAAGCCAAAAGTCAGTGATTTATGCCTATTTTCTACACACTGCCCCAAGAAATGAAATGAAAGAGGTACTGGATTACTGCCTATGATATGTGACTAGAATACAAAGCAGGCAGACAAAACGGTGAGATTAAAGGGAATAAAAACTAGCAAAATACAATTAAGCTATTTTCTCAAATCAACCATTATTCTGACCCTAATGATGATTTTTAAAAAACAGGTACCACTAGATGCATCATGTGACGATTTGAATTATCTAATTCTTTTCTCCTCAAAGAGCAAATCAAACATTACTAAATATAGTAAACTAAGGCTTAAAAGACATAGAAGGAAGCATTTCAAATATAAAATAAGAAAAAGACTTGGGTCAAGCTAAAATAAATCGTACTGAAGACAAAAACAAAACTTCCTCTACCTAGTGCTTGGCTTTTGAAGAAATATGGAAAAAATTAAACTAGTCCTTAAAATATATGCCCATGTTGACCCATTAGAAAAAAACTGGAAAAAAAAATTCACCAAACATGCAACGGATTATCAGAACCAATATAATATAAAGGGTATAAAACAGCATACCAAAATACAAGTTTTTCATGATTTATTAGATTACAATATAAGGTAGTATGGGACAATGTGTTTTATAAATCTGTACTAGCCAAAAATCACCTACCAGATTTTAGACCAGAAAACTGATGCCATAATTGTGTTTAAATGGTTCACTCTGTATACTGAAAAAGTCTTTAAAGAAAGAAGATGAAAAAGATATGAGAAAAACTGAAATAGTAAAATAAAAACCAAAAAAAGATATAAACCAAATAAAGGAAATCAAACAATTCCATTCTCTTTGGATACTGTAAGGAAATGTGAATATTTCTAACAGCAAATTATAAATTACAAGAGATTTTCTCATACATACTTTTGTATGTTCATATGGAATGTCCACAGAAGGGTGGTAGCATACTATTGTCCTGCCATCCGATGTCAAAGCAAGCTCCACTTTGCTAAAAAAGAATGTTTTAGAAACAGAGTTATACTGTATTCAAGACAGAATGATTTTCTTAGAGATAAAATTAATTAACCAACCATAAATCCCTGAAGAATAGATGCTATGACACTAGACTGGCAGACCTGGTACCTGTATCAGAGGGGACAACTCAGACCATCCCACAAAATATGTCAGCTTAACTACCACAACAAACCATTAATGCATAACCCACTCTTTTACCTATTTGTTTTTAGACTATCCAAATCTTTGGGAGGGATCTTCATGTTTACTCATCACTATTACCAGAACTTTTTTCCTTATCTAAAAACTACCCTCAGGGTGCCTAGGTGGCTTAAGTCAGTTAAGCGGCTGCCTTCAGCTCAGGTCATGATCTCGGGGTCCTGGGACGGAGCCCCCTGTCAGGCTCCCTGCTCAGATGGGAGTCTGCTTCTCCCTTTCCCTCTGCCCCTGACCCTGCTTGTGCTCTCTCTCTCTAATAAATAAAATCTTAAAAAATAAAAACTACCTTCAAAAAGCTGTAAGAAGTATATTACTTTGTTAAATTATTAAAATTAAATATCAGCAAAGTACATAATCTTTCAAGCAAAGGATCACTTGAATTTCCAATCATAAAGATTGCAGCTGAGCCCTTTTCTAGATCAAGTGCCTTCTCCAAGTGCCTTTCGCGGAACAATACAGCTGTAAGAAGTCTCCCGTAAAAAGAGTTCTGCAGTCAAATAAATTTGGCAATTACTGAATACTATCCCTTCCCTCCACTGATATCCCTCAGAAAAACATATTTTGGGCAATACTCCTCTAAATATTTTTTCCAGCAATATTCTGGCTGGATCTCACCCAGGTACCAACTGACCAAGACTATTTTTCAAAGATCCTATCAACTATTATACTCAAATCCACATACATTCTAAGGAGCACAACTTTCAGCTTTCATTAACCTTATGTGTTCTCTAGATACCTACACATTTAAGTTTCTAGGGTTTCAATACTAACCAGATTTGAACTAGATTGGCAATTAAACACTACAGTGTATTTTAGCTAACGTAAGATACAGTATTAGGTTGTTTCACCACGATTTTAAGATCAAATAGCATAACACAGCTATAATGAACATTTAATCTATCAAGTGATTTTTGATGAAGAATGGAGTTTTATATAATACACAACACTTATAAGATTCAATCTTTTCAGGTTTAAAGTGTTACCTATTACCTAGTCTAATTTCATCACTATCTTAGTACTTACTAAGTATACACTTAAAATTCAAATTAAAACTAGTGTCAAGAGGGAAAAAAATATTTTTTTACCAAAATTTGCAATAAAAACATCATAGCTTAAGAAAATATGTTGAGTTTCTGTACATCAGACTACTACAGAGAAGAAAACAACATCTTATTCATATATTATTCCTTGTTCTTAGCATAGTGACTAGAATTGAGTAAGTACCAAATAAATTGTGACTGAATTAAATTATTTGTAATTTAGGGTTATTCAACATCAACCAAAAGATAAGATAAATAAATGCTTAAGCTAAAAGATATGAACCCCAAGAGAAAAAACTAAAAAAACTAATTAACTTTTCCAAAAAGCTAAAGAATGCTTTAGAATAAAAGATAGCATTTCTTTCTTTTTTTTTTAAATCTTTTTTTTTTTTTTTTTTAAGATTTTATTTATTTATTTGACACAGAGAGAGAAAGCACAAGTAAGCAGAGAGAGAGGGAGAAGCAGGCTCTCCACTGAGCAGGGAGCCGGACGTGGGGCTCAATCCCAGGACCCTGGGATCATGACCTGAGCCGAAGGCAGCCGCTTAACTGACTGAGCCACCCAGGCGCCCAAAAGATAGCATTTCTAACAGCATGTCTGTCTTACAACAAATTAAGGATTCACTGAAACACAATGATAATGATTTTTATTTAAAACATTTATGAGCCCAGATACTGTGTAAATAAGGCCGCTGAAATAATTTTTAAATACAAAATTAAAGAATCAGAAAAGAACGCAGAAAATACCAAAATGAGAAATAAAATTAAAACACTTCAGATACAACTAACAAACTGTTATTTTTTCAACTGAATTTAAATACATACCAATTATAGTCATCTGGTAGAGAAGAATACGTAGATTTATGACAAACACAATATAAAGCTCCGTCTGCAAAAACCCCAAGCAGTAAAATGGATTTAGTTCATTTGAGCGTATGTTCTCACATAAATGTAAAGCTAGTTTCATTCATTCAACCAATATTTACTGTTTACTATGAAACAGGGGTGTACTAGAGATCGGGGATTCAACAAGATCTAGTCCCTGCTCTCAAAAAAGGTACAAGTCTGGTGAGAGACAATTCCAATATAAATGACAAGCCTTGTTAGGATGGGTAGGCACTGGGAGAGGGCACACAGGTTACAAAATAGGACTGTGCAGTTTTAAGAATGCCTTTCCAGTGAAGATGATGTCTAAGGTGCTCTGAAGGATGGAAGGATAAGCAGGAGTTGGCAGGGGTGAGTACAATGTTCCTTGTAGGGAGTTACAAGTGCTAAGGATCAGAGGAATACAGGAAGGATTTAGGTATTCTAAAAACTTGTAAAAATAAATAAATAAATAAAAACTTTGTGAGACCAAGTGCATGGTACAAAGGGAGTATGTTAAGTGATGAAATACAAAATAAACTGTTCAAATTTAACTTTTCTTAATCAAAATGCTCAGATTTCAAAGCATATTTTCCTTTTTTAGAATATCTGCAAATTCAAGAGCCATAATTACTTTGTTTCTCCTATGTTCAGAGAAACAGTGTTCCTTTAAATACAAAGAAAAAATGTAAACGTAGCTCAGTATAGTTAAAAACAGTTCTGAATAGGGTAGTCCTCCCCCATCCATGTTTTTGTTTTTTGCAGTTTCAGTTACCCAAGGTCAACCACAGTCCAGAAGCAGATGATCCTCCTCCTGACACAGTGTCAGGTCAGGAGTAGCCTAATGCTATATCACAATGCTATGTCGTTCACCTTGCTTCATCTCAATACATAGACATTTTATCTCACATTATCATAAGAAGAAGGGTGAGTACAGGACAATAAAGACCACATTCACATAATTTTTATTACAGTACCTTATTAGAATTGTCCTATTTTGTTATTAATTATGGTTGTTAATCTCTACTGTGCCTAACTGGTAAATTTATCACAGGTATGTATGTATAGGAAAAAGCATAGCATATAGAGGGTTCAGTACTATCCACAGTGTCAGGCATCCACTGGGAGTCTTGGAATGTATCCTCCACAGATAAGGGAGAAATACTTTATATGCTGGCTAAAGCCAAGGATCAACTTCTCTCAACTGAGCCTCTTGCTCCTCAGTATGAAATGCAATCCCCATTTTGTTCAAATACCATTCATCCTTCAAAGTCTAATGCTACTCTTCCATGAAATCCTTTTTCTCCTCCCTGCCCCACAATTCCCATCACAGAGAAAGGAGTGGTCTATTGTACATGTCCCAAAACCTATGCTTCACTTGACATTGCTATATCTTCTTTGTGGTCTTTTTTTTTTTTTCTGCATCAGTTATTTATATGTATCAAAGATGTATAAATAAGATATATTTTCCAACTTTGTATATTCCTCCTTTCCCCAAGGGCTGCATATAGAGGTCTAAACATAAATTCTTACTCCAAAGCATAAAAAGTGCCTTAACAAAACTCACTTCTATCATAAAAGATTGCTCAGCAAAATGTCAATCCCAAAATTCTATTGATGTAAGATTATAAAATACAAAGAATTAGAAATTTAACCTCATCTCTCAAAAGATTTGGTTTTCGATTATCTGTGCTAATATGAAGCAACATTCAGCATGACAAGTCAGAGGATGACATAAACATCATTTACACTTATTTTATTTTCTTCACACTGTCGGGAATCTTCTTAATTATATATGAATTAATACTAAAAGAAGTTTGTAGTCTCTGAATATATACCAGCTAGGTGATATACACATTCACTGAAAGAAACAGGGTTGGGCTGGGTGGCAGAGGCAGGACAGACAGAATTAAATGTTTTTAAAATAGGCAGGAGGGAAAACTCAAGACAACAGTATTTCAGTTCAAGAAGAAACTGTTAAATTTCTACCCTGTACTTAAACACAGACATTTGTTTGTACCCTCATGACATACATGACATTTTATATCATATTCAGGTATTTCTTATTTCCATAGATGTCTGCTTCACCTACAAGTGTAGATAAGTTCCTTAAGGCCAGGAACCACACCTCAATCATGACTCTGTCCCCTCCAGTGGCTACTAACAGAGAAGTGACTGCTGAACTGTGTCTAAAATGCTAACTTCTTCACAGTTAGTACATAATTAGAGATATGCACCTGACACTTTATCAAGAGAAAAACTCTAAATATGGTAAATATCAGAGGTTTTAAATATATAATTAGAATTGGGGCGCCTAGGTGACTCAGACGGTTAAGCGTCTGACTCTTGATTTCAGCTCACGTCATGATCTCCAGGGTCCTGAGATTGAGCCCCGCATCAGGCTCTGTGCTCAGTGGTCTGCTTGGGATTCTCTCTCTCTCTCCCTCTGCCCCTCCCCACACCCCGCACACGAGCGCATGTTCTCTCGCTCTCAAATAAATAAACCTTTAAAAAAAAAGAATTAATGCCAAAGTTAACATCAATCAACTCAATTTACCAAAAAGAATTTCAATGAGTCAGCTCTCCATAATTTACAGGCTATTCTTGTTATGTATACATATGTTTAACTGCTTTTTGATAAGATCTATAAAAACTGACAGTCCCACTTAACCTTCAAATGCTCCATATTTTAAGTTACTACAGGAAAGAAGATATAGTAGAAAGTGTTTTAGACTAAATAAGGTGGGAAGACCCAAGTCTCGATCACAGCTCTCATCTATCTGATATACAACCGTGGTAAGTTTCTGAGGGGTCAGAGAACTCAAGTTCCTTCATCTTCATAGAACACCTACCATGTAGTATTATTCAAAGTTGTAAAATTCAAAGTTGTAAAGATCAATGACTTAGTATGCTTAAAAACCCTTAAAATATTCTACATTCCCATTGTTGATTGTATATTTTGGAAGGTTTTAAATGTTCCTTTTGGCAAATGGGAGGCCTTTTTATTTCTGCTCACTGAACTTTCTCCCTTAATCATGGTTTTGCTTTGCCTCTAATCTTAATGTTCTTCCTTTTCATATAAGATATCAATAATAGTAATAATACTTTACCTTCAATAATAGTAATTATAGGACTTGTGGAGAATAAGGGGCTTCAGGATGCAAGAAGTTAGGCAGTCACTGAATATTAGGATGACTGAGTAATAATGAAATAATTTTCTGGGGTAACTTAAATTAATTCTTAGTTAACTAGATATTTTGACAACTCCAGTCCATTCAAATCAGCTCACAAATATTTATCACCTACCAGGTATGAGAGGTACTAAGGAAACCAAAATAAATTAGACACTACAAATTTATAATCTAGTAGGTAAAGTATACATAGATAATTTTCACTTATCCAGGGGCAGATTAACTGGTTTTCAGATTAACCTCAGTGAGGGCTAATTGCTGTTTCAGGAAATGGACTAGGAAAAAATGATTAGGTCTGATTTACCATCAGCCTTGAGGCTGGGTTCAAGTCAGGGCAAAGGTTTAAGCAAGCAGAAGTCTTTCCCAATTCTCAACAACAAAAATGCTCCTAAGTGATCAAGAACCGACTACTGTTTTGTTTTGTTCTCATTGATTTTTATTCTTTTTAAGGGAGGGATGAGAGAGAGAGAGAAAGGAGGGGGAGAGGGAGAAAGAGAATCTAAAGTAGGCTCCACACTCAGCACAGAGCCCAATGCGGGACTTGCTCTCACAACCCCGAGATCATGACCTGAGCCAAAATCAAGAATTGGACGAGGGGCGCCTGGGTGGCTCAGTCAGTTAAGTGTCTGCCTTCAGCTCAGGTCATGATCCCAGCGTCGAGCCACTATTGGGCTCCCTACTCAGTGGGGAGTCTGCTTCTCCCTCTCCCTCTGCCCCTCCCCCTCCACTTGTGTTCTGTCTCTTGCTTTCTCTCTCAAATAAATCAGTAAAATCTAAAAAAAAAAAAAAAAAAAGTTGGACACTTAACCAACTAAGCCACCCAGGGACCCCCTGATTTTAGTTTATATCTAAAGTCTCTTAACAATCTCCTCCTAATTTACTTGATTAAATCTACTTTTTACCTTAGTTTTCAACTCTTTTCCCCTAACTCAATAAACAAACATTCAATTACAAATGGCAATAAATAGAAAACATGAAGGAAGAGATTAAGGTCAGCCAGAGATGTGTAAAAAAGTTGGCTTGCATAGGTAAAGAAGAAAAAGCAAACTGATTATTACACTCTAACCATTATCTGCTTTAGAAATGGAAGAAGAGAGTTCACAGAGGAAAGGGAGAGTGAAAGCAAGACTGGTTGGGAAATAAGATTTTAATAATAGTCTATTTATTTATATGGGCCAATGTTTTGACTATCAAAGATGTATCAAGAGGCTTTGAAGAAAATATTAGACCATGCACATTTCTTTTAAAAAGAAAGGTACAAATTATATATTAAATTATAAATTCCTTTTCTTTAAAACTAGGTGTCATGCCCAACATGGGGCTTGAACTCATGACCCTGAGACTGAGAGTTGCATGCTCTGCTAACTGACCCAGCCAGGTGCCCATATAAATTATAAATATTTTACATACTATGACATATAAAATGCATCTTTATATTAAACATACATATTTTTAAATGGCTAAGTACACAGAAAACACATACTGAAATCCTAAATATTAGCAATGATTTTTATAAGATGAAATTGTAAATTTGCCTTTTACTTGCTAATTTTAAGAACTACTAAAAAAGTGATATGTGAAAACATAGTGAACATAAGTGATTCAAACCAGAGAAAGTTCCTCTTTGTCAATCCCTCACTTGCCCTCAGCTAAATCCCACTAGTGGTCTATACAGATAACCTTTTTGGTCCACACTTTTTACTCTGTATTTATGCATATACCTATACAGGTATACGGTAGATCATCTTTTAAATGCACAAATGGGATCATACAATAAATACTGTTCCGTGACATACTTTTCCCCCCTTCTATTTAGAGATCTTTTCATATTGGTAACAGCTGTTGATATTCATAAAGATGTGCCAAAATTTATCCACCCCTTTTGATGGCCATTTAGACTTTCTCCCCTTTTCCATTATTGCAAACACTCCTATTAAGAGGCATATACAATAACTAAACACTTCTTTTTTTGCCTAATAACTAAAGACTTTAAATCTTCTACAGCGAACATGGATTTCTTAATATATGAAAAATTTTACATCTCTTTTTAAACATGAAAAAAATCTCACTTTGAATTGGAAATAAATGTTTCCAGATAGCTCTGTTTGATATCGCCCATTTTACTGCTGCTAACGCCATGGTGAATCAAGATGCTTATTAGGTGGTGAGAAAGAAGATGATCTGAAGAGAAACTGATTTTAAAATCTTCTTGCAGGTATACCTATTTTCATCCCTGCATAAAAGATAAAGAAAAATTAATGCTTATGATAAAGTGATACGATATATTGAACGCTACAAGAACAAGAGGAATCGCTAGCTAGAACTACAGTCACAAGAAAACCTTCTAAACAACTTTCCATTTCCATGTAATATATGACAAAGAACACCACCAAAATATAAGACCCAACGCCCTGGAACTATGTCCATTACTATTTTTCTTAAATGCACACTTCTCAGCACCTAGTATAGTTCTTTCCATTTAGTGAGCACTCAGCAAACGTGTAATTCCCCTTAGAAAACAGTCACTCACACATGCTACACAAAGCATCCTCCTTCATAATGCTCATGTGTCTGTGTGCAGCCTCTCAGGTGCCATACACATGATCTTACTACATCACTTGAAGTAGGATTGTTTCTAATTAAATTAAATATTAAACAAGGCCTATCCTTTACCCATTAAATACTGATTTAGAGGAACACATATAAACACTCTAAAGTCCCTAGTAAAATTTCACCCTCTTACATATGTACAAGGTTTTTAACTTTCCAAGGTGCTTTCATTACCATTTCATTTTACTCTATTAATCATGACAGGTATCTTTATTTCATTCATGAAAAAACTAAAGTACAAAATTTAAATGATTTGCTTCCAAGAACTTTAGAGCCAGTCACTTATAAACTGGGAAACTTTGGGCAAGTCATTAACTAAACGATCCTCTGTTTCTTCCACGGTAAAATGGGGAAAACAACCACAACCTCCATGGCTTTTGTCGGTAAATGACTTATAACCATTGCTACATCCCTTGTTTTTAATTAGCCTCAATGACTATTCGTTCCCTTCCCCCCAATAGTGATAAAATGGAATTGGGACACAGGCCTCACAGTCTTACTTGCTAGACTAAGTTACGCAGGGTGATTCCCTGCACCGTCAGTACATTTGCACTACTTTCCTGAGTTCATACAGTGTGCTTTTTACAGTTTGTAAGCCCCTTTCCCTATACATTATATGCTCTTTCACAAGTCTGTGAAGTAGGCGTCTCCATTTTATACACTGAGAACCTGAGGTTCAGAGAGGTCAAACGAGTTACCTGCCCGCTATACCGCTGCTTTATAGGCGGCATGGGTTGGACGCAAACCCATGTCTTCTGACTACGAACCAAGAAACAAAGTATCTGGGGGGATCTAATGTCCCCCTCAATCAGGGCAACTGGAAAGTCAGATTACTCACTCCAGGGAGAGAAATTCAGACAGTAAATTCCTTGGCCCAGAATTCAACCCCGAAGGAAAAACTCCGGAGAGCTTCGAAGGACTCGCGGTCTGAGGAACATGCTAAGAGAAGCATCGGGACTAGCACCCAAGAACAAAATCGAAAGACCTGGACTGGAGGGGTCCCCGAGCGATCCGCCGAGGCACGAGGGGAGCCCACAGGAAGGGCACGGCCACACGCCAACCCTTCTGCAGGACGGACTGAGAATGGTGACACCAGGGGCTTCACCCTGCCGCGAACGATAGGTAGACCACATCGACATCTCCCCATAAGGCTTCTGGACCTGCCTAGCTTTTAGAAACTCCTTAACCGGAGGAAGAGAGGGTAGCAGTTACCTGACAGCCGTTCATCGCGAGCCCGCCATTTTACCTGAATCCGGGTCCTAGAAGACACGGCTTCACGCACCCCCCCTGGTCCGCGGGGCACTCTGGGAAATGTAGTCTCCGCGGGAAGAGCTCCGGGTGGGCTGAGAGCCGGATCTATTGAACTTGTTCCCGTGTTTAGCTGAAGCTGTTTGCCTCAACTTGAGCTCATGAACCCCCCTCTCCCCAAAAAACAAAATCACTGACCCATGCACACATCCTTAGAAAGTAGCAAGCACTATCTTTTTAAAAACTTTGTACAAATAATTAGAGGCGTTCGAGATCCATTCTTGTTGAGTAAGCTAAGGTTTCCTGGGGGGAAGAAGTAATTTCAGAGAAGCCCTGAAGGCCGATGGGGTTGGATTTGACGTTTGACATAGGGAAGTGGGGAGGCCCTTCCACCTGAAAGCCCAAAACTGTTGTGAGAATTGTGCTGGCTATTCATTATGGAAGGAAGAAAATGTGCAGAATCCTGGACCTTGCCTTATATTTTTGTGAGGCGAGGAGGCCCCCGGGCCTTTGCACTTCCTGTTCTCATTGCCAGCAATGCTTTTCTCTCACCTCTTCTCATGACTACTGCCTTATTTTATACAGGTCTTGCTCAAATATCATCTCGGAGAAGACCATATCAAGAAAAGAGCTTCATCTGCCCTTATCCCATTGCTCTCCTTTATTATTCTTCATAACATTTACCATTATATAACATTCTGTTATCATTTGTTTCCTTGTTTAATGTCTGTCTCTTATGCTAGAATTCAAGCTCCATGAAGGCAGGAACAAGTATCTATCATGTTTTATACTCTATATAAACCCAACATGTAGAACTGCATTTGGCCCCATTGTAAGCCTCCAATATTTGTTGAATGAATGAAACAATAACACTGCAGATATCCAAAGCAGTAGATGATTGACTGCTGAAGCAGCAGTTTAGCCTGGGAATTCCTTTCCCAAATGATTTGCAAAATTTTGTATATATCTACATTTTTCTGAAAAGAATTCATAACTTTTATCGTGTATTCAAAGGGGACAATAAACTCCTCAAAAGTCAAGGGCCATATGATATGAGTGCCTGGATGGCTCAGTTGGTTAAGTGTCTGACTCTTGATCTCAGCTCAGGTCTTGATCTCAGGGTTGTGAGTTCAAGCCTTGTTTTGGGCTCCACGTTTTAAGCCTACTTAAAAAACAAAAACAAAAACTTAAGGCCATAGTCCTGAGTAGTTAATATTGAAAATAAGTGAACATAATATAAGTTCACAATAAAGAAAAATAAATGTGGGCTGTTTTGGTGTCTTTCCTTATTTTTACATAATACCAAGTTTGTTCTGCTACTAATCTTTGCTCCTGTAGAAGCCCACACTGAGGACCCATGTCTGTCTTTTCTAATCTTGCCCATCCTTCAAAGCTGTCTTGTAATGTCTTTCTGAACTATGTTGTAGGAAGAGACAGAGAGGAGAAACAGATTTGAATGAACAATCAACTGGACTTGTTAAGCATTTGCTATGCAATGCAGAAGATGGATGGATCAAGGATAACTCCAGAGGACCCATCTTGATGGCTGTGAGCTGCGTGGGGACCACTGACCAACAGGGAGACTCACTTCGTGGGGCCAGGAAAAAATGACAAAGCTGAGACCAGAAAAGAAACCAACCATGTGCATGGGAAAAAGAGTAGAGACAGCTCTACTCTAAGGGAACTACTTAAAAGTCTAAAGGGGGTAGAAGTAGCTTACCCTCTGCTGGACTATGGTGTGGAGGAGAGTGGCAGGAGATGAGGTGAATAAGAGCCAGGTCATGTTGGGCTTTGCAGGCATTGGTAGAGAGCACATGGAATCAGGACAGAGGCCATATGCATAGATATTATGTTCAATGCAGTAAGGGAGTCACTGAAGGGTTCTAACACCAAAAGAGAGACATGATATGATTTATGTTTTTATTTATTTTTATTTTTTATTTTTTTTAAAGATTTTTTATTTATTTATTTGAGAGAGAGAGAATGAGAGAGAGAGCACATGAGAGGGGGGAGGGTCAGAGGGAGAAGCAGACTCCCTGCCGAGCAGGGAGCCCGATGCGGGACTCGATCCAGGGACTCCGGGATCATGACCTGAGCCGAAGGCAGTCGCTTAACCAACTGAGCCACCCAGGCGCCCTATTTTTTAATTTTTTAAAAAGATTTTATTTATTTATTTGAGAGAGCACGAGCCAGGGGGAGGGGCAGGGGGAGAGGGAGAAGCAGACTCCCTGCTGAGCAGGGAGCCCGACATGGGCTCCATCCCAGGACCCCAAGATCATGACCTGAGCCAAAGGCAGACGCTTAACCAACTGAGCCACCCAGGTGCCCCATGATTTATGTTTTTAAAAGATTACTCTGGCTCTACTTGTGAGGAATGGTGACATGATAGATGATGGCAACCATGAGATGAAGAGAAGGGCAGTGTCCAGATATATGTTGGAAGTAGAAATGACGACTGAACTTACTGATGGATTGATTAGATGTGGGAGTTGAGAGAGAGGAAAGACCCCTCAGGAGATGCTTTGATGACTAGCTTGAAGGTGGTATGGTTCAGGAGATAGGGGAGACTGAAAGAGGAGCAGGTTGGGGGGTCTGACGAGGGTGGAAATGAGTAATTCCACTTGAGCGTTGTTGAGTTTGAGATATCTCTGAGACATAAATAGAGATATAATAGAAATATAAAATGAGACACGTGGTTAGATAGATGTGTCTGAAGAAGAGTTTAAGGTAGATGTAGATGTGTCTGAAGAAGAGTTTAAGGTAGATGTAGATGTTGAGTGCATGTAGGGAGAGAATGCAGAAAAAAAGAAAAAGAAAAAGGCCCTAGAATGTGGGCCCAGGGAATTCCAACATTTAGAGGTCACGTGGAGGAGGGCAAAGACCCCGCAAGGACCTCTCGGAGGTGGCAAGGAGACAGGCAGTATGAAAACCAAGAGACTGTGGTGTGAGTGCAGCTAAGAGAGGCATGTTGTAAAGTAGTTTGATACCCGCAAGTTTAAAACTGTAATTCCCCAAAATACAAACTGGGAACACCAGTGACAACTTACATTGGCTTACATAAAAGCAGTTTAAGTTCATGCTAGTAAAATGATGAAACAGACAAAACTGTAAAACTTTGGAGTTGGCTTCAAATGGCTTCTGCCGAGAAATGCCTTTTATCTTCCCTAACTTCACAAAATAAAGTCACTTTTTATATAAATCAGAGATCAAAGACTCCAGGGCAATAACTACCAAGCCATTAGGGATAATGTTTCTAAAAACTTTTATTTATTTTTTATTACATAAAATTGGCTACAGTTTTGAGTACTTACTATGTGTCGGACATTATTCTTCAAACACTTTATTTTTATTTTTATTTTTTTCAAGATTTTATTTATTTATTTGAGAGAGAGAATGACATAGAGAGCACATGAGAGGGGGGAGGGTCAGAGGGAGAAGCAGACTCCCTGCCGAGCAGGGAGCCCGGTGTGGAACTCGATCCCAGGACTCCAGGATCATGACCTGAGCCGAAGGCAGTTGCTTAACCAACTGAGCCACCCAGGCGCCCATTCTTCAAACACTTTAAATGTTTTTTTTTCTATTCCTTCTGAGAGTCCTAGGAGGTGGGTATAATTATTGTGACTGTCATTATACAAATGACGTTCCAGAAACACAGAGAAGGAAAATAACTTGTTCAAAGTCATGCAAGGTACGAATGGTAGAACTGTGACTTGAGTCTGGGAACTACTCAGCACCCCTGAGCTTAACCTGTGCAATGCTCATTTCCAAATAGAAAATGTATACTAAAAAAAAATACTAATACAGATGTTGAAAAACAAAACCCAATAGATAGTCACTGCTAACGCTTGGGTGTATAATCTGTCACTTTTCATCTCTTCTTATGTCCATATTATAATAGCTAACATTTATTGGACACATTATGTGTACTGTTTTAAAATCCTATGCCAGTAAATGGTGGAGCTGAGATACGAACCAGATGGCCTGGTTCTCCTTCAATCTCCCTCTCTTTCGCACAAACACATATTTAGGTTTTCTTTTATTCCTATAAATATGCATATATAAATAAATACACATATACTTGCACATATAGATTTTCTTTTTAAAAACTATATATATATGTATAATATATGAATAACTTAAAAAATATATCATGAACATCTTTCCTGTGAATAGCCTAAATAGTGTCAGGTTTTTTGAAAGATTTTATTTATTTATTTGTCAGAGAGATAGAGAGAGACAGCAAGAGAGCGAACACAAGCAGGGGGAGCGGCAGAGGGAGAAGCAGGCTACCCGCTGAGGAAGGAGCTTGATGCAGGACTTGATCCCAGGACCCTGGGATCATGATCTGAGCTGAAGGCAGAGGCTTTTCTTAACATTTTTGAGTCTTAGTTTATTTTTTGTAAAAGGGGTACAAGAATGATCTTCCCTACTTTATCGAATTGTTGAGTGGATTAAATAAAAGAAGGTAAGTAAAATGCTTAGCAAATGTAATAAGCACTTAATCAATGCTAGCAATAATTATACCTTGTAGGTGCTTAGTAAATATTTGTATAATGAATTTTTATGAATATCTTGCCCAAGGAGATTACTTATTTCTTAGGCATTAAAATATAATCCTTCTCTTCTGACTGTCAGAAATAATCTAATGAATGTAATTAAAAATGAAAAATATAGTCTAAAATGGACAATAATAATTTCTAGCTTTAAGTTGGTATATCACTTAGGGTCACAGCAGAAAACAGATGACATACTCAAACTGGTGTAATTCCAGAAGAGTTTATTTACAGTGGGATTCTTTACAGAAGTGTGAGTGGAATTCCAAGGAAGAGGAGGAGTATAACCCAGGCTTAGTGGCACTGGCTGTTCCTTCCAGACCAGAAGGAACAAAGAGAGGGAGCAGTTACTGGACCCCAGAAGGAGAGAATCTTATAGTTGGCTACCTTGAGAGGAGCACTAACCTTTTGTTGAAGGGCATAGTCAGCCTAAGGTGGCCTTGCCAAGACTAACCCAGGTTAATAATTACTCTGACCTTCCCATCTTTCCTCAAACCAGAGGGCAAGGAACCCCCTCCACACAGGGTGGTACATTCAGATCAACTTCCTGGGCAGAGAGCAGGGTGGACAAAATAAAGAGTGGATCTGGAGGAGCAAAAGGGAGATAAGTGGCACCATATCAGAATAAGTGTTATTAGCATACCTGTAGTGTTGTAACTATAAAGCCAGAGATTGGTGCAGAATCCAACTGGATGTCACTTAGGTATAAGCAATGTGACTCTCCCATATTGATAGAATGTGAAAAGAATTCTGAATAGTTTCAGGCAATAAGTAGCTTTATTGAATATGTTGGTAAATCAAATAGTGAAACAACCTAGGTAAAAGATTAGGGGCTCCAATCACACTAAGAATTAAGTAAATGTGTAACCTGAGTTCAAGTGACAGGGGTAGTGAGACGACCCTATTTGGTGGGCATGGACTTGGAATTCCTATTGGCACCACAACCGTAAAAGAGGGCTCTGCTTCTCCCTCCAGGTCATTCAGAAGATGATCCTGGAAGTCTGTCCTTCCAGACTTTACCCTCACAACCAATCTAGAAGGCACCCCCAAATTGCTTGTATCGGTAATCTCAGAGTACTTAGAGGTTCCTTAATTGTTCCCCTGGATGTGACTTTAGTTCCTCAAAGATTTAGAATTAAGTGTAGAAATGATTAAGTAAATCAAACCCACCTAGTCGTACTAGTTTCCGGTTAGATTTGAAAATATAACACATTTACAAACATGTGTATGCCATGTTTATAATGAAGTATTTAGGAGATATAATTTGTACTATCAGATTTGGTTTGTGGCCTGTTAGATGAGCTTTGTGATCCTAATCTTTTTTTTTTTAAAGTAGGCTCCAAACCCAGCATGGAGCCCAACATGGGGCTTGAACTCACAACCCTGAGATCAAGAATCAAACGCTTAACCGACTGAGCCACCCAGGTACCCCTGTGATCCTAATTTGTAAAAACTTTTTTGCTAGTCTTACAAATAGAATAATAAGATTTGTAGTTGAACTTGAAAGCTTAAGGAAAAACTATACTTTATGGTTACTTCAATAAATTGAATATTTATTAAAAACTAATCTGTGAATAATCTTTTGTAGGAAAGTTGCCTCAAAGACACAAAAATACTCATTTCGTCATAAAGATGTTTTTGCCCTCTTTTTCAAAAATCAGCCCCAAACACAAATGAGAAGAAGGATGGAAGCCAGCCAATGCAGGAATGACACCTGACTTAGCAACGTTAAGACTGCAGGTTGTACCAAGGTTCAAATAATTGGTGGCACCAAGTATTTAGGAAGAGGGAGTGAGGAGGGAACTGAAAACCGTTGGAGTGGTTGAAAGTTTAGAAGCCAGACTCCCATGCCCATCAGCCCACCCTAGCCAGAAATGGCAATCAGAATCCAAGAGGCTCTGGACTCAGGAACACCATACGTGGAGGAGGTCAGGGGAGAAGTGTCCAACAGAAAACTGGCCAGGTGAGTCCTCTGGCTCCCTTCCTTGCCCAGTTCCAGAATGCCAACACCCTCTGTGTTTCTGAGTCTGGTCTGCAGCCTTCCCTGTGATCATATGAACCACCCAACGTCCTCCCAATGAGTTCCTTTTCTGTTAGTCTGCGTCAGTTTCTATGCCTGCAGCCGGGAACTCTGATTAAAAAACATTTCACGCTTATCTTGTATTAATTTCATTCATGTATGTCCACATCCATTCTCCATGAGGGCAATTCCATGTCTGATCTGGCTCATCATTTACCTGTAGAAACTAGTATGGTGCCTGGTACTTAATAGGCACTCACCAAACGTTTATTAAATAATTGAGTGAATGAAGCCTTCCCTGTATCTTATGTATATGCTTCACTGTATCTTCTATATCCTAATTACAGAACTTATCACATAAAATATATTAATTTGTTTTAATATCTGTTTCCCATATTAGAAAGTAAGCTCAAGATTGGAGATCCTACCCAGTTCATTTTAAAATACTGGTTGGCATTAAGGAGGGCACATGATGTGATGAGCACTGGGTGTTATATGCAACTAATGAATCATTGGACAGTATGTCAAAAACTAATGATGTACTATATGTTGGCTAATTGAATTTAAATTAAAAAAACATACCAGTTGCTAGGGAGGGTCTAGTACGTAATAGACAGAGAATGAAGGAAGGCAGAAAGGCAGGAAGGAGGAATATGTGTCAGACATTAGGTTACTGCTGAACACACAGAAAGAAGAATATGGTGCTCCCTGCCTTAGAAGGGTGCACAGCGTGGTGAGGGAGATTTGTAAACAGATGATCAGAGTGAGCATTTGTTAGAACATACTGTGAAGATGTTTTGGAGAGGAGGGTGAGACTAGTGGGCAGATGGGGTGGAGAACTGTGAGCAAAGAGGCACCCAGGTGTGAAAATTAGGGTGTTAGAGAGATAGGTATGATGGATCACAGGATATTCAAAGCTTCGATGAATTTGTCCGAACTGAGGGCTGAGGTTGCCTCCGGGAAGTTGAGATGGAAAGTAAGCTTTGGGTTAAGAAGATGGCAAGAGGTTTTGTAAATTGAAGCTGAAAGGAATAAATTCTCTGGTGAATTTAAAATGATGAGCTGGGTCTGCTCAGCCTTGTCTCCTTCTCTCTTTTCTTTCCCTCCCTCCCTTTCCCCTCTCTTTTCCTTTCTCCCTCTCCCTTTCTCCTTCCTTTATGTCCTTCTTCCTCTTTCTTCTTCTTTTTCTCCTCTTCCTCCCCCTCCATTTCCTCTTTCTCCTTTTCCTCCCCCTCCAATCCCTCCTCCTCTTTCTCTTTCTTCTTCAGCGGCCTGTCTTCTGCTCTCCAGCATTCCCAGTTCTGCTCTCGCTGGGGTTATGGGGCCCGCACTTGTCTGGCTGTGCCTATGACTGGGGAGTAGGTTGGGGGGAATGCGAGTAACCCAAATTACTGCAGACTTAGAGCTGTGTTCTCCAATCAGCTTTATTAGTAATGAAAGCAATGTTCTGAGCTCCATCTTTTTCAATTTGGTTGTAGTTTCAGGAGGGGAAAGTGGGTTTTATTTCTTGGCCTCCTTAAAACCTAACAATCTGAAATACTGAACACTTGGGCCAGCTTAAACACAAACAATCTGAAATATCTAATACCTGGACCAAGAAAATTAGAACAAGCAGGAGAAAAGTAGTGAGTCAAAAAGGATCTAGCAAAACAAGAACAAGAACAGTATAAGTCAGGGTTGCTGTTGCAACTGTTTTGTTTTCTCGAGCAGATCAGATAATATGGGATAGTGACTCTCAAGCTTTGGGCCCTTCAGTAGTGCCTGGGGAGTGTGTTAAAAACACAGATGCATGGGACCTTTGACTTGCACTGAGAAGACCTTGGGTGGGGCCCCTGCACCTGTATGTTTAACCAGCCTCTGAGGTGTTTAACCCTCCAAAGTTTGGAAACCTCTGCTCCAGAGTTTATTGGATCCCAAGTCATTGTTATCAAAAGCAAAACAGTTTTCAAAACGTTTCTAATCATGCTGGAACCAGGTGGACAGTTTCTGCAGACAGCAAGCAACACAACCGAGAAGCATATGAGAAGCCAATAAGACTCAGAGAGACAGGTGCTGGCTGGAGAAGAAGAAAGGTGAAGGCATACCAGGTAGAGAGAAAGGCAGGGACAGTTTAGCTGGTAGACTGAGTATGCAATCACGGGCCCAGTTACGCAGCGACTGAAGCCCAAGTCATGGCAGGCAAACAGTTCTTTGGGAACTTGGAAGGGTAGCACACATTTGCAGGGGAAAGAACCTTGCTTTCAGAGTTCCTGTTCCAGCCAGGCTTCTGGCCAAATGTCTTGAGTCACCATCCCCTGGAATCCTGTTACCACTGGGCAATGGCCCAGAGAAAGGCATACCCCCTCCATCTACTTTGATAGAGACATGGTGGAGTCAATGGTGGGCTCTACAGAATGCCTCCAGTGGTGGATGCACTTAAAGGTCCTCCGTGGATGAGAGGACATTCAAAAATGCTTTGTAAAGCTAACGCATTAAACAATGGTAAACTTTATTACTCTGATTCTCCTGGCTCTCATCTTTCCTGATGCCTTCCACCTTGAGATAGTGTTCTTATGACCCTGGATGATCCTGCTCAGCTCCTTCTTATAGGCTGGCACTGTGTTGGCTAACAGTTTATAAGTGCTCAGCTACTGACATTGACCTCTTGAATATGAGGCAACAGGCATTTTTTTTTCTTTCTTCTTTTAACTCAGTGTGCAACCTTTTCTTTCTCCCTCACCCTCCTCCCCCCTGAGTCAGTGCTCATGAACTCTCTTCTCACAGATACTCCTGTCTTGATCGCTCATGAAACGGTTTTCTTATGCTGCAAGAAGCAGTAAGTGTGGGGCACCTGGGTGGCTCAGTCCTTAAGCGTCTGCCTTCCAGGTCATGATCCCAGGGGCCTGGGATCGAGCCCCGCATCAGGCTCCCTGCTCCACGGGGAGTCTGCTTCTCCCTCCCCCACTCCCCCTGCTTGTGTTCCCTCTCTCGCTGCCTCTTTCAAAGTCAAATAAATAAATAAAATCTTAAAAAAAAAAAAAAGAAACAATAAGTGTACTTGCAGACAAATACTTCTGCCTGATGACTACCCCTCCTGAATTGAAACAGAGCCTCTAGTAGAGGTGACTGATATACCATTTTCCAAACTCATCTATTCTATTTTGTCTCTGCAAAGCACAAGGCAGTTTCTGAAAAAAACTGTTGCCCTTCAGGAAGTTGAAAAGTTTAGGGATGAACATAAACATCCTGTGCTTTCTGTAAGCATTCACATATTGATCATGAATCTATGTAACCTATTCTCAAACAGGTGTTTATTTTTCCCCTGCAATTATTGGTTCATTCCCTTGACAAATTTTTTTTGGGGGGGGTAGAATGTAATGCAACAGTTTTTAATACTAGTTACAGAGGTCAGTTAAGAACATGGAAATGCTACTGATTAGATACCAAGGAAAAAATAGAATACAAAATGATATATACAGGATGATTAAAACTATGTAAATAAAAACACACATAGGAAGTTTATTTTTTATTTTTTTTTACCAAAATGATCTGATATTTATTTTTTAATAATTTTTTTATTGTTAGTCACCATACAGTACATCATTAGTTTTTGATGTAATGTAGATTCATTGTTTGCATATAATACCCCGTGCTCCATGCAATACGTGTCCTCCTTAATACCCATCAACGGGCTAACCCATCCTCCCACCCCCTTCCCCTCTGAAACCCTCAGTTTGTTTCCCGGAGTCCATAGTCTCTCATGGTTTGAGAACTATCATATAGCAGGCCCTGAGCTAGGCCTCAGGGATACACTGGTAACCAAAATGAAGAGATGCATAATGCTAAGTCAAAAGCCAAAGATTAATTAGCTAAGAACTCTGCCTAGCACTACTCAACTTAGTAGAGCTATCTGGTCACTATAATTTATTCAGTATCATGGACCGGCATCTTTTTGCTGAGTTTTGAGTGTATACTATCATCCTGATCAGCACTGAAAGAACTTTGAGTATCTCTTAAGACTGTTGAAATTAGTGAATTAGATTATTTAATGTTTTAAATAGGTAACACATTCACACAGTCCAAAATCTAAAAGGTACAAGAATGTAAGTGAAATGTCTTTCTTTTACCTCTGTTCTCCAATACCCCACTCCTCCCTCCAATACCAAACACCCCTCCCTGAATCAACTCAGTTAGTTTAGTGGATATCCTTGTTTTATCCATATTTTAGAGTAAGGATTCTTAACTAGATTTGTAACTTGAGAATAGACCTCATCTTGATCCTGTGGTAACCTGTCCTTCTAAGACTATATCCTGTTCTACAGGACTTATATGAATCAGAAGTTCAGATTTTATTTTCCAGATGAGTATAGTGTGAGTTATTCTCAAGGGGGAAAATAATGGGAAAAACAACTAGAAGAGACATGCAAAAATATATTTTACTGTTAATACTCTTAAGAGTATTTCATGCCATCAAATAGTCTCTGCCAAACAAATTTATACTGTCATGTTTTAAAAGTCTGGTTTCCTAAGGAAAACTATACCTGGTTCTATCAAGATTATGAAAATAATAGTCCTTGCTAAGGGCTATGTAGTCTTTATTTAAGCTTCACAACAATCACATGAAGTATATACATTTCATAGGTGAAGAAAATGAAGGGATAGCAAATGTAAGTTCTCAAACCTAGACCAGGGCTCCAGTGCCCTCACTCTTAATTTGCATGATACTCATTATCCATTCTAATAGAGAACAGCCAAAAGAAGGCACGTGGCAATATTTTCTGTTTATACATTTTTGTTGTTTATTCATAATCTTTATTCTCAAATTTTAGGATCCATCAAAATTACTCATATTTAAATGCAGGTTCCCAGGCCCCGGCACTGACTTAGAGAATTAGAATCTCCGAGAGAAGGGCTCCAGCCAGGCATGCTTATTTTAACCAGTACAGGCAGGTGACACTAAGCCGGCTGGCTGTAAGCACAATGACAACTCTCATACCTGTGACAGTTTATGTTTTCCAAAATTGGCCACAACCGTATCTTCCAACATACACATACTATGTTAGTTTCTAGAATCTTTCCACTCCCCTTTCAAGAGGTGGAGTCCATGCCCCCATACCTTTGAAACTGGGTGGGTTTTTGTGATTAGTCAACCAATAGATTATAGTGGGAGTGATGCTATGTGACTTCCAGGACTAGGTCAAAAAAAGACAATTCAGCTTCTGTTTTTGCTAGCTAGAACACTCACTCTTGGAACCCAGCTACCAGGTAGTGAGAAAGCCCAGGGAGAGGCCCACTAGGAGAGAAGCTAATAGCCAGCACCAACCTGCCAGCTACGTGAGCCATCTTGGAAATGGATCTGGGCCCAGTCAGGCTGCCCAGGCTGACACAGCACAGCATGGAACAGAGATGTGCCTTCCCTGCCAAGCCCTGCCCAAACTGCAGTTTCAAGAGCTAAGTAAATAATCGTTGTCGCTTTAAACAGGAAGTATGAGCTGGTTTGTTAGGCAACAATAGGTAAGTGGAACAGCACACTTCTAACTTAATATTCACTCTGCTTTTCTTCCTATCAGGGTGAATTCTCCTGAGCCCTCTCTAAAATATTCTGAAAGTACCCTTGTCCAATGTCTTTTATTTTCCCAGATTCTTCTAATCACAGAACCACTTATTTCAGACTTCTGGTTATGTGAGGTTCTCATTATTACCTCTGAGGCTTGGTTTCTCATCTCAAAAGCACTGGTAATAACAGAACCTACCTCATGAGCTTTATAGTTAGATGAGATGATCCATGTAATCATTTAACATTGTGCCCAGCACATAATATTCTTTTATTTTTACTAGGTTTCTTGCATTCATAGTCTCCATTTCTTTAATGCAATGTGTGTGTGTGTATACACACACATATACTTTTTCTTGTAGTCCCATGCCATTTTATAGGCTATTTCCTATGCCTGACATGCTCTTCCCTACTGGGTCTCTTAGACTCTTATTCACCCTTGAGGGCAACTCTTCCCCTTTGGGAAAGCCTTCTCTGACTTTTCAATTAATGCCTCTCTGGGCTCAAACAGCGCCTTGGAGGAACCTCTACTATGGCCATTAACACACTGGGTTGTAATTAATTACTTGTCTCTCTTCTCTATTGGACTGGAAGGCAGTCAGTGTTGTCTTTGTATTCTCACCCCCCAGCACAGCACCTGGCACAGCCTTACTCGCCATCTACCTTTGTGCTGTGCTAGGAAACACTGTGGTTAAGCAATCAGGGGTCCATGTTTTGGGAGACCTGCTCGGGGTCAAAACAGCTCCATTTTCTCCTGCATAATCTTGGAAAAAATTAGTTGACATTTCTGAGCCTCATTGTAGAGACACCTTCTTAAGATTGCTGTGAAGTAAAATAATACCTGTGAAAAGCCTATCCCAGAGCAAGCAAGCAGTCATCAAATGTCACAAAATGCTTCTCCAACAGTCCCATTTTCAGGCATCGCCACTCTAACCTTCCTTTAGGGCCCTGCGCTCCACGGGTAATCCCTCTCTCAGGGATTGCTCTGGGCTCTCTAATCCTGTCCTCGGTCATTCCTCCAGCTAGCAACTCTGCGTTCAGAAGCCAATTCCCTGCACCCCAACTCTCTCCAGACCCTTTCTTTCAGCCTTCCCTGAGCTCAGGGGGCCCGATTTACGTGAAATTTAAAAACCAAAATTTAAATATCAAAACTCTATGACTAGGGTTTCCCTGGATAACTTCCGAGACCCGCATTTAGGAGCATGGCTACTGAGTTGCAGTGTTCCACCTCCCTTTGAGGAAGGAGCCCGCGGCTCCACTTAACCCGAGTCGTTCCCCGCGGCCGCCGCGCGCAAAAACGTTGAATGAACAAACAGACGAACGGATGAATGAATGGGCTGCGCCCGCGGCTGGGCCTCTCTTACGTCGCCCACTGGCGCAGGCGGGGCCGCGGTAAGAGGCCTGCGGGGCGTCGGCCGCGTAATCCCACCGTCGCGCGGCGGGCTCGGCCACGAGCGCCAGGGCTCCGCGCCGCCTCGCGTCTCCTCCCCCAAGTCCCTGCCCCGCCGGGGCTCGTCACTTCCGCCACCCCCAGGCCGGGGCTGGGGCGGAGAACGCGGGGGAGGGGGCCAGGTCCTAGGGAAGCCCGCCCGCGCACGGGCAGGGACTACATTTCCCGAGGGGCCTCGGCGGCGGCGGCGCCGGCAGCGGCGGCGGCGGCGGGCGCGGCAACGTCCCCCGGAAGTGGAGCCCTGGACTTCCACTCGTGCGTGAGGCGAGCGGAGCCGGAGTCGAGACCAGAGGCCGAACTCGGGATCTGACAAGATGGCTGGGCTGCCCCGCAGGATTATCAAGGTAACCGCCCAGGCCAACCCCCGGCTCTGCGCTTTGCTCTTGGCGGCTTGGCAGACCGCGCGGCGCGGCTCCTCCCTTCCTCGGGCCCCCGGCCCGCGCTGGGAGGCCCCAGGCCAGCGCGGAGAGGGTCTGGCTGTGGCGGCGAGGGAAGTCAGGCGCTGGGGAGGGGGCTCGAGAGAGACTTCCGGCCGCGGTGGGGCAGCCAGGCGGCGGGGACCGGGGGCTTCCCTGTGGCCGCCCTGCGGGCGGGGAAGGCCTGGCCTGCACCCTGGCGGAGGGTGGGGCCGCGGGGTTGCGGGGTTCTAGTCTTGGGCGCGGGCCGGCGCGGGCCCCCGCGGCCTCTCAGACCACCCGGGAGGAGGCCGCGGGCGCGCGCGAATCGTGCCGGGGCCCGGACTCAGGGCGGGAGTTGTGGCCCGACACAGCCCCTCGGCCCTGGAGCCTTCTTTCGGGCCGGGCGGGAGCGCGGGGGAGCGGAAGCCCCGGGTTCAGAATGAATGAACCAGGAGCGTGATGCCGGGCGGGGCCCTGTGCCCCAGGAGGCGGCTCCGGGAGGGCCGCGCGTCCTGCAGCCGTAGGCACATGCTCGCCGCAGGCTGCGGGAGTCGAGGGACACGAGGCTGCGCGCCCCTCTGCCCTCGCTTTCGTTATCTCCTCTTTTAAATACGTTTCCGCTCGTTATCTCTGTGAAGTGATTTTACTCTGGTTGGCAAACTCTTTGAGAGCGGTTTCTGCTCAGAGGAAATAGTTTAACACAACATGGGGGGGAGGGGCAGAGCAGGTATGGGGGACTTGGTGAAATCCTTTGCCTCTCGATTTTATGCACTTTAATGTTTGAACTGTTCCAATACATATGGAACTATGAAAAATGGACATATTGGTTTTGTAAATCCTTTACATAATATCAGGTCCTCAGATGTACGGTATTTCTTGCAGTACATAAAAGCAAAACGTTGAAATTTCTTGTCATTTTTAATGAAAATTTTAGTTGAACTTCTGTGTTCCTTAATATGCGAGTTAAAGTGACTAAATTGCAGCATCATTTCCTTTATATAACCTGGTGAACGTGTATTTAACTTGTTCTGAAGTTTGAGGGGAGATGCATACTAAATTCAAGATCTTTTAATGGGTGACGTATTGTGCAGTGTTTCGTGCAACTTAAATATATCTGAGATGGGGGGATGTCTCTGACCTAGAGTTGCTTGATTTGGAGAAATAAGACTTTTTTTTTTTTTTAAAGATTTTATTTATTTGAGAGAGACAGCAAGAGAGGGAACACAAGCAGGGGGAGTGGGAGAGGGAGAAGCAGGCTTCCCGCTGAGCAGGGAGCCCGATACGGGTCTCGATCTCATGACCCTGGGATCATGACCCGAGCCAAAGGCAGACGCTTAACGATTGAGCCACCCAGGCGCCCCGAAATAAGACTTTTTATAAGGTAGAAATTCTTAGAAATTAGAGAAGTAGCATAGATTGTCATTGTGTGCTGCAGTCTAATGTGAACTTTCATGGTGCAAAATTGTATTATGGATTTGTCTCAGACTCTGTCCAAGGCAGTTAAATTGCTGTATGCGTTGGATGGTCCTTACAATGTGGTTTTCCTCACATGACCCTGAATACGTAATGAACTGAAGATTTAACATTTTTTCCAGTTTTGCTTGATTCTGGACACACTCTGCGGTAATATGAAAGCCTTGGATGGAAAAATAAATTCTGTGAAACCTTCTTTAATAAAGTTACAGAAATGATTTATGGCAGTGAATTGAAGTCCTCATAATTCAGTTTTTTTGGCACACAATTTAGTTTACACTAGGTATTTTCATTTTACTATTTTTAACCAATACAGTGATAATTCATAAATATGGTCTTAATTTTACAGTATCTTGTTGATAGCACCTCTTTAATAAAAGGTGACTTCATTTGGGTTTTATCTTAGAAAAGTTAGGTGGTTTTACTTTAATGGTCATTTATAGCTTAGCTTAAAAGAACTGTTTTCTCCAATCCCTAGGAAAGATTACAAGACTATAATGTGTTTTCTAGTGCTTACCATTGTATTATGTATATTTTCCCATTATCAGTGAAAAAAATTTTTTTTAAGATTTGTTTATTTGAGAGAATGTGTGCGGAATGAGTGGGGGGAGGGGCAGAGGGAGAGACTCTCAAGCAGTTTCCCTGCTGAGCATGGAGTCCCAGACTGGGCTCGATCCCAAGACCCGTAAGATCATGACCTGAGCCGAAACCAAGAGTTGGATGCTCAACCTACTGAGCAACACGGTATCGGAAAATGTTTGTTTTTTAATCAGAATTTTTAAAAAGTTTGCCTCTTTTTTGTCATCCGCAATACAGGATTCTATGTGGAATATGCTGGTGGTGGTGGTGCAGGGTAGGTAGCTGTACTGTCCTGAACTGTAGGAACACACCGTCTTTCATTGGACAGCTGTTAATAGGATGCTGTTTACCTCCAACTGGTCATTATTTACATTTGCAAAATTCTTTTTTTTTTTTTTTTAAGATTTTATTTTTAAGTAATCTCTACACCCAACGTGGAGCTTGAATCCACAACCCTGACAACAAGAGTCGCATGCTCCACTAACTGAGCCAGCCAGGGGCTCCTGCATTTACAAAAGTCTTATACCATTTAATACTTGTAGATCTTGATCTTGTGAAGTAGACTACCTTTATAGTCTAGAAACCCATTCAAATGACTTTCTTAGGGCCTTAAAACTGGCAAGGGACAGAACTTGGATCTTGACCCAGTGTGACCTTCCCCTGCCTCTTGTTATTATGAGATGACAATGTATGTAAATATACTTTGATAACTTTAATTAACTATACAGATATAAGATGATTTTTTTGAATTACTATTCACTCATTTCCTGTCCTACTCAGATTCCCATATACAGTCCACTAGCAAATTCCCTAGGGCATCCACTTTCAAAATATATTCTTTTTTTTTTTTTTTAAAGATTTATTTATTTATTTGAGAGAGCGAGAATGAGAGAGAGAGAGCATGAGAGGGGGGAGGGTCAGAGGGAGAAGCAGACTCCCTGCCGAGCAGGGAGCCCGACGCGGGACTCGATCCAGGGACTCCAGGATCATGACCTGAGCCGAAGGCAGTCGCTTAACCAACTGAGCCACCCAGGCGCCCCAAAATATATTCTTAATCAGCTACATTTACCCATCTCTCTGAAACCACTGTTCAATTCCATCATTTGTTGCCTAGCCTACTGTATTAGTCTCCTAAGCAGCAGCTAGTGTTACTTTCTAAAAATATAGATCATATCACTCCCCTTCTCAACTCTACAAAGGTTCTCCATCACACTTAGAATAAAATCTTGACTTTTTCCCCCGTAGTTACAAGGCCTTCCTTGCATCTGCCTACCTCTGAGGTCATCTCCTGCATGTCTGTCCTTGGGTCACTCTACTGTAACCACAATGTTGCTTTGCTCAGTCTGAACAATAAGAGGCTAAGTTTGTTCCAGTCACAGGGCTTTCCTTCTGTTTACTACATTACCTGTTTTGGCGTATCGTTCAGTTCTTGGCTCACATGTCATCCTCAGAGAGGTCTACCTTAATAATCCCAAAACACAGTTTTCCTCTCCCCCTCCCTTAGAGTTCCTCATTATCCCCATATTTCCTCCTCTCCTCTCTATAGCACTTATCACTATTTGAAGTTATATTATTTATTCTTTATCTCTGCGCATACTAAAGCTCCACGAAGGCAGGGATTCTTAGATGACTTGGGCATTGCTCTAATCCCTAGAGGATGTAGTGTAATAGGCACTGAAATATTGAATGAATGAATGAATGTGCTTCAATCTTTGGAAGGAAGTTTTAGGAGAGTTATTCTATATCATAATTTGACGTTATTGCTTAGTAGATTTCTATCTAAATCAATGTCTGAGCTAAAAGTTAATCTCTGAGCCAAAAGTTAATCTCTAATTCATTAAAAAATCAATTTTTTATTTTGTCTAATAGGAAATACATGGAGTGCAGCATTTGAAAGGTTCTAACAGGTACATGGAGAAAGTTAAAGACTCTCTCATCTGCCCTTCAGCATTCCACTTGCCTGCCCAGACAACCATAATTTTTACTGTGTATTCTTCCAGAAAGACCAAAGAGATTTAGTATGTATATTTAGGCCTATTCCCCTCCTCCTGATGCAAATACTTTAATCTCCTCGCCCCCCACCAATCTATCTTTTTAAAAATTTTTTTTTAAAGATTTTATTTATTTGAGAGCGAGAGAATGAGAGACAGCATGAGAGCAAGGAGGATCAGAGGGAGAAGCTGACTCCCTGCTAAGCAGGGAGCCCCATGTGGGATTCGATCCTGGGACACCAGGATCATGACCTGAGCCGAAGGCAGTCGCTTAACCAACTGAGCCACCCAGGCGCCCTGCCCCCACCAATATATCTTTGAGGCGACTCATTTTTTTTTTTTTTTTAAAGATTTTATTTATTTATTTGAGACAGAGAGAATGAGAGACAGAGAGCATGAGAGGGAGGAGGGTCAGAGGGAGAAGCAGACTCCCTGCCGAGCAGAGAGCCCGATGCGGGACTCGATCCCGGGACTCCAGGATCATGACCTGAGCCGAAGGCAGTTGCTTAACCAACTGAGCCACCCAGGCGCCCCATGAGGCGACTCATTTTTAAAGGGGTTCTTTGTGGAACCATGTAGTTAGACCTTAATTTAACCAATTGTTTATTGCTGATTTATTTATTTATTTATTTTTAAGATTTTATTTATTTATTTGCAAGAGAGAGAATGAGAGAGAGAGAGCACGAGAGGGAGGAGGGTCAGAGGGAGAAGCAGACTCCCCGCTGAGCAGGGAGCCCGATGCGGGACTCGATCCCTGGACTCCAGGATCATGACCTGAGCTGAAGGCGGTCGCTTAACTGACTGAGCCACACAGGCGCCCCTGTTTATTGCTGATTTAGATTGTCTCTAAAATTTGCTATACAAAATGCTGTGATGAATGGTTTTATAGTTAGTGGTATTTTGCACAAGTGTGAGTTACACTGAATCTTGGCAGTTCTTTGTTTTGCTAGAATTTTAGAATTTGCTTTTTTCTCTCTTCTCCTCGGCCAGAACTCTTTTAGTCTCTAAAAGTGACTGAGCAATTAAAGCTTAAAATCACGTAGGTTAAAAGAAACTAAAATAAGAAGTTCTTCCTAATCGGTTCCTCATAAAGAATTAGAGTTACTTTGGGAGAAGATAAATGAGATCTGTAGTTGTGGCCTTGGTCAATAATTTATTTAAGATTTACAGTTTAGGGGCGCCTGGGTGGCTCAGTTGTTAAGCGTCTGCCTTTGGCTCGGGTCATGATCCCAGAGTCCTGGGATCGAGCCCCACATCAGGATCCCTGCTTGTCAGGAAGCCTGCTTCTCCCTCTCCCTCTCCCACTCCCACTCCCCCTGCTTGTGTTCCCTCTCTCGCTATGTCTCTCTCTGTCAAATACATAAATAAAATCTTAAAAAAAAAAAAAAAGATTTACAGTTTACATGTTACTTTAACAGAATGATGTTCTTTTGTCTTCTCAAAGTTAATCGTGAAGACAGTAAAATACAGCTTTGAAAACAATAGTTAACCTACTCAAGGAGTTGACTTATTTGATTAAAACCTGGCAAACCAACCTGCTCAGAATAGATTTTCACCAGTCTTTCCTAGAATTTATTTTTCTGTTTGGTAAAAACTCATAATGGTCTGACTCAGCATTGAACTTGAGTTCTATATACTTTTTACTTTAATAATTGTAATTTTTAAAAATACAATATCACTTTTTTCCTATCACTATTTAAAAGCCATTCATTTGATATCTGTTCTAGTACATAAGGTAGTTTTTAGTGAGAAAAGTGATTCAGATAACTGGCTCTATTTTTGAGCCTTGAAAGTCTGACCAATAATTTTTTCCCATTTATTTTTTATTTATTTTAAGATTTTATTTATTCGTTTGAGAGAGATACGGAGAGAGAGAGCATGAGCAGGGGGGAGACAGAGGGAGAGGGAGAAGCAGGCTCCCCGCCGAGCAGAAAGCCCGATGCGGGGCTCAATCCCAGCACCCTGGCATCATGACTTGAGCCGAAGGCAGATGCCCAACCATCTGAGCCACCCAGGCGCCCCAATTTTTTCCCATTTAAAAAAAGGCATGAAAATCTAACATGTTGAGGATGGACTTGTTATATGTAGTTAAAACATCCTTAGGAAACTGATAAACTCTTATAGTAAAAACTTGACCAGAAACATTATGGTTCTTGTCTCTTTTGGTTGTTGTCCCAGTTTAAGAATTTTCTGTTAAGAATTTTTTTGGGTCACCTGGGTGGCTCAGTTGGTTAAGCGTCTGACTCTTGATCTCACCTCAGGTCATGATCTCAGAGTTTTGAGATCAAGCCCTGCTTCCAGCTCCATGCTCAGTGGGGCATCTGCTTGAGATTCTGTCCTTCACTCTCCCCCTCCCTCCCTTCATGGACTCTCTCTCTCTTCAAATAAATCTTAAAAAAACACAAAACTTTTTTTTGACCATTCTAGAATAATAAACCATATTTTTTGTATATGACTTCTGGGGATTCAGGTTCTTGACAGGCTTATTTGTGAATCCTCTTTGTCTCCATGGATTCCAAGTTAAGAATCCCTGGACTGGGGCACCTGGGTGGCTCAGTTGTTGAGCGTCTGCCTTCGGCTCAGGTCATGGTCCCAGGGTCCTGGGATCGAGCCCCACATGGGGCTCCCTGCTCCACGGGATGCCTGCTTCTCCCTCTCCCACTCCCCCTGCTTGTGTTCCCTCTCTCGCTGTGTTTCTCTCTGTCAAATAAATAAATAAAATCTTTAAAAAAAAAAAAAGAATCCCTGGACTACTTTTGGTAGTGATTACATTTTCAGGTTATAGGGCGCGTGGGTGGCTGAGTTGTTAAGCATCTGCCTTTGGCTGGGGTCATGATCCCAGGGTCCTGGGATCGAGTCCCACATCGGGCTCCCTGCTCGGCAGGAAGCCTGCTTCTCCCACTCCCACTCCCCCTGCTTGTGTTCCCTCTCTCGCTGTCTTTCTCTCTCTGTCAAATGAAGTCTTTAAAAAAAATTTTTTTTCAGGTTATAAGGATACTGTTTAATTTACTGCCTAATGTTTTGATTATGAAATGTGGGCATAATTGAAAGTAAATTAAAAAAAGCAGTTGAATGTTTTTTTTTAAGCTTCTCTGTGTCAAGCACTTTCTTTAGTCCAGGTTGATCAACTCTCACATTAGAATTGAGTTTTGTCAAAATATCAAACACTTCTGACTATCTACCATTCTATGTAACTATGGCATCAGAGATAATATGCATTCGCTTTGGGGGCGCCTGGGTGGCTCAGTTGGTTAAGCGACTGCCTTCAGCTCAGGTCATGATCCTGGAGTCCCTGGATCGAGTCCCACATCGGGCTCCCTGCTCAGCAGGGAGTCTGCTTCTCCCTCTGACCCTCCTCCCTCTCATGCTCTCTGTCTCTCATTGTCTCTCTCGCAAATAAATAAAATCTTAAAAAAAAAAAAAATTAAAAAAAAAATGCATTCGCTTTGCAGAAGTTCTAAATTTTTTCCACACTGTGACCACTTATAGCTATAGAATTTTATACATTAGAGGATGCCCATCTTTTTCCTTCTCTGATGAGTCTGTAGGCCAAAGAATTTGGATGATTAGGATTCTGCTGCAAGTTGGTAACTTTGCTTTTTTCCCTATACCCTGTAGGATGGTTTACTTGTGTGAAAATGATTTTAAGAAGCAAATAAGTTGTACTACAGATTGAGGTAGTATGGATTGTGAACATACATTTAAATCTGTTACTGTGAGTAATAGATGTTTATGCACTAGAGAAATAAATACCAGAAACAAGGGAATGAGGACAGCATTCACTGGGGGCTTTGGGCATTACAATTGTAGTCATCAGTTTTGATGTAGGTGCCTAATTATTATATAATTTTACTTTCTAAAAACAAAGTAGATCTGAAAGGCATATGTAGTAATTTTATATCAAGAAATATTCCTTTTTTGTATGAAACATGTGTTAGACTGTTATTTTATTATACAGTTGAAATTTTCTTTGCAAATGTATATGAAAGACATCAGCATGGATATATAAATTAGGAGATGGAATAATAGGGAATCAGTTAACGTCCCTTGAAATCTTAGCAACTTCTAAAAGTGCTTAAGTATTTTTTGTTTGTTTTTGAAATGTTAAATAGTTATCTTTAATTTGTGGATTAGATAGGATGTAGGATCACCATAGTCTGAGAACTGTGGCGCTAACATCTCTGGTGGCAGAAACAATTATTGTGTGATTGGAAGAACTGGATAACTGGTAAAAAGCCCTCAGAGGATCAACAGAAAGACTTCTTTATTAGCTATTCTTTCAAGAGCTATACCACACTATTCATGGTATTTTATGTTTTTATTTTTTTTATTTTTTTATTTTTATTTTTATTTATTTATTTTTTAAAAAGATTTTATTTATTTTTTGACAGAGAGAGAGACAGCGAGAGAGGGAACACAAGCAGGGGGAGTGAGAGAGGGAGAAGCAGGCTTCCCGCTGAGCAAGGAGCCCGATGTGGGGCTCGATCCCAGGACCCTGGGATCATGACCTGAGCCGAAGGCAGATGCTTAACGACTGAGCCACCCAGGTGCCCCGGTATTTTATGTTTTTAAAATCCTGGTTGTAGCTATTCGAAAATCCCTTAAGGATACTTAGAAATAAAAATTTTTATTATTCTGATATGGCCTGCAACTGAGATGTTTCTAAATGATTAGGGTTCAGCTATAATTTAAAGTTATTTTATTTTATTTATTGATAAATAAGTAATCTCTGTGCCCAACGTGGGGCTCAAACTCACGATCTTGATGTCAAGAGTCACATGCCCTGCTGACTGAGCCAGCCAAGGGCCCTTAAGTGCTTTTAGACATTGTTTTCAGAATCTGATGTTGACGTATTTTGCTTTTTGGCTAATCTGTTCAGATTTTCAAACTTCTTTAGTTTTCAGTATGTCTTGATCAGTAATTTGGTCTGTTTTGAGCAAATCTGTTTTTATTTTCAAAGTCTTTACAGTCTAGTGATTAAAGGCATTGTAGTCAGGAAAATACTAGAAAGAAGCATTACAGATGTTACCTTTGTGTCTTGAGACTATGGGTGCCTTTATTTACAACTTTTTAAGATTTTTAAAAATAATTCATACTAAGGAAAATGTTATTCCCATAAAGTCTCTGTGTATTTATGACCCTTAAGGACAATTGGGATTACCATCCCCTTCTCCTCTTACTATAGGGCAGGGACAAAAGTGACTTTACTAAGCTAATAAGAGCCCAAGGCCAAATTTCATTCTTCTATGAAATTGCGATTTCTCTGCTTTTTTATTATCCCTTTTTTTGGTCCATTCTTAAGACATTTTCAGTTCAAATAAATGGACATTTACTGGATACATAATATGTCTTTAGCACTAAGCCTGGTGAACAAGAAGTGCATCACTATCTAAGGGAAAACTCAGTCATGAAACAAGAAATTAAAGTGAGGTGTGTTATGAGAAAAGATACACATGGGATTTACCATAGTCTGAGGATGAAGGATAGTAAGGTTGTGGGAATGTTTTTAAAGTTGAAGGAGGGAGGGGCGCCTGAGTGGCTAGTCAGTTAAGCCGCTGCCTTCGGCTCAGGTCACAATTCCAGGGTCCTGGGATCGAGTCCCGCATTGGGCTCCCTGCTCCACGGGGAGCCTGCTTCTCCTTCTCCCCCTCCCCCTGCTTGTGCTCTCTCTCTCTCTGTCAAATAAATAAAATCTTAAAAAAAAAAACAAAGTTGAAGGAGGGAGAATGAGTTTTGGGTAGATGGAATAGCAGGTAGGAAAGCTGGAGGGAGAAAAAGAGGAAGAGAAAGAGTACACAAAAGTATACCATATTCCAGGAATCTAGTATGTGTGATGGATAGTGTCTTATGTAATTATTAGGGTCCTATCAAGAAGTATTACTGTCTAATTACTAAGTTTAGAGAGTTGGAATCAAAAACTGTTGGGCAAAGAATTTTGAATTGTTAATTGTTCAGACAGTGTATGAATCATTCACCAGAGTGTGGTGTGACAACTGTTCCTGAAGTGAGATTGGTCATACAGTTTTTATTATGTAAGATATCTTTTATTGAACACTTACTATGTGCTAGGCACTGTTCTAAGCATGTTACATGCATTAATTTATTTAATTCTGACAGCAAACCTATGATATGAATATTAATTTTAGCCCTGCGTTACAGATGTGGAAACCTGCACAGAGGGGTTAAGTGGTTGGTGGAGCTGTGATATGAACTTAGGCAATCTAAATCTATGGACAGCAGGTGCTGTAGAGGAAATGCACCAGAGCTTATCTGCCCCTAGATAATAACTGGCAGTGTTTGTATGATCATTTGGACAAATGAAGTGGAAAAGTATTTCATTGCAGAATCTAAGTGTTTAGCTTTCTTGTTTTTCATCAGAAGTCTCCTTATTGTAGTTTAATTAGAGGCTTTTGCACAAGTGAGTCCCTGTTTAGAATAGTTTCACTTAAGATGGAATGACTTTGGTCTGGGGTGGTGTATTCCTCTCTTGCCCTCCTGGATTCTTTGATTTGGGGAAGTCTGTGGTTCGGGTGACAAGGAACTAAAGAGCAGCTATTCCTCTCTTTCCTGCTGTTTCTTACCAGCAAAATACATTTGAGGTATCACTGCGTCAGAGCATAACCTCTCTAATGTTAATTTTTTTCCTTTTTTTTTTTTTTAAGATATTATTTATTTGGAAGAGAGAGACAGTGGGAGAGGAAACACAAGCAGGGGGAGTGGGAGAGGGAGAAGCGGGCTTCCCGCTGAGCAGGGAGCCGATGCTGAGCAGGGAGCCGGATGCAGGGCTTGTGGGATCATGACCTGAGCTGAAGGCAGACGCTTAACAACTGAGCCACTCAGGCGCCCCTCTAATGTTAATTTTAAACAAGAATTTTTTCATTCAGTAAGCCTAAAAATAGATTAGAGTTATCTTACACTCCTTTATATATTAAATGGAATTTTGGTTTTCAACCCAGGGAGGGTGTTTGTACCTGAGTTAATTTCCTCCCATTTGGAGAGAAGGACAAGTGCTGTTCCAGTATAAGTCCCCTACACGCCTGCACATGCTATAATTCTTGCTTTGGCTTTTTAGAAAAGATATTTTTCACAGTTGGAGGCACAGTGATTTATAGCTATAAAGCTTGAAATTTCTTACCCTTAGCTGTAAAAGAGCTATTCCCATTAAGTAACATTTTTTCAAATAAAGCACTCTGTCCACCCTGTCTTTATTGGTGCCCGTCAGGAAAGGGTTAAACTGAAAGTGCTGCAGGCTCCATTCAGGTTCCTGCCACTGATGTGATTAAAGATCGGTGAATTCTTGGCCAAACCTTGCCTATTTCCTACCAGAATCTTCTCCCAGTTTAATTGGGACCGCTGTTTTGGGTGGTAGGAACTAGAAGACATTTTCTGTGAACACTTGTTTATAATCTGAGTACTTAATTCATGGTTGTGCATCAGAATTATCTGTGGCATTTGTAAATTTAACATATAGCAGCCCAGCATGTTTTTTGTTATGTTTTAAGATCTCCACATGATTTTTATGTGCACCTTGCAGAAACGAAGGCCTTGGGTATGCTTGGCTTCAATGCAAAGATGGTTAGAATGTGGGGGATACAAGATACAAGTAAAATCACATAGCCAGTACCTTCTCATACATAGAAAGCAAAGGTGTCAATGGGAACACCAAAGACATGACAGTCCAGGGTGGGGAAACCATCAAGATTGGTTTAGGGAGGGATATTTTTAGTGGGGTGACATTTGAGCTAAATTTTGAAGGGTAAGTAGAAAAGTGAGGTGTGGCGGGGGGAGTAGAATGTCATTCCAGGTTAGACATATCAAACTCCAGGAAGATATTTGAGCAGTGCTGAAGCTGTAACATGAGTCAGCACTTCTTTGCTTGGTACACAGACACTTTAAATGCAGTCTTAATTTGAAAAAGTTTTTTTCTTCAGAAGTGTTTATGAATGTGTCATTTTGGAAATTCAGTTAATATACTAAGTATGTTATATACCAAAATAATTAATATGGATATTTTCCCCCTTCATTTTCTTTTGCTATTTCAGTCTTCAGTTTATAGATGAAATGGCTAACATCTTACTGAATATGGAAGGAAAACCTAAATGCTTCATTTATTTTTTTGAAATATAACTCACATACCATAAGATTCATCCATTTAAAATGTACAGTTCAGTGGGTTTTAATAATTCAGAAAGTTTTGCAACTATCACCACTAATTCCAGAACATTTTCATCACCCCGAAAAGAAACCCTAGACTCGTTAGCAGTCACTGTCCACCCCCCTAGTTCCTCAACCCTTGAGAACTGCTTATTTTTCTGTCTCTCTCGTTTCGTCTGTTTTGGACTTTTCATATAAATGGAATCATATAATACATGACTTTTTGTGTCTGGCTTCTTTCACTTAGCATGTTTTCAAGGTTCACATTATAGCATGTATCAGTACTTCATTCCCTTTTAAAGTTTTTAGCTCAAGTTTTCTGAGTAAATAACTTTTAAGAAATGACAATGCTGAATGAAGCAAAGCAGTAGTTTTATAAGGTAAATAGTCTGTATTGGTTCCCTAAAACTAGTCATATTTGAAACCTACATTCCTTTAGAACATTTAAGAAATATTCTTCAGCCTTGTGCACCATTATTTTTAAAAAAAATGGTCAGTGGTAGTAAATCTTTTTTTTTTTTTTTTTTTAGTGGTCGTAAATCTTTATCTTTGAAGATTGGACTTGATTGCTGGACACAGAAAATTAAGCTAATGCTGGTGAATAATGGTTAAGGATCAGCACTGACTTTTATTCTTATCTCCGGGTTTAAGGAACTTTGTGACCTTGGCCAAGTCATTTTCCCCAGGCCTCAGTTATTTCTGATTCCTGTTTTAAAATTTGATGATTATATGATTCCTTTGGGCAGAATTTGAAACAGTTAGAAAAAGCCATGTTCGCATAATCCTGGAACTGATTTTCCCTTTTGGCTTTTAAACTGGCTCTTAGGCAATTAAAAAACAAAACAAAACATAAATGCCAAGTGTTAGCATTATTCTGAAATAAATGTATACTTTTCCAGTATAACTAGTATGCAGGCCTGTATCCTATCAGCTTTGATAGTTTTAAAGCCTTTAAATGTTTATGTTCTCCTGGGGTTCAGACCTTGAACCTTTCCTCATTATATATTCTTCTGAACACCTTTATTTACTTTTATCTGGCTTCAGTCCACATTGATCAGTGATTCTAAAATCTAGTGCTGAATTTCAGGTCTCCAAATGCCTACTTTTTATCTCCGCTTAGATGTCTTGCAGACTTTTTTAAAAAAATTCTATTTTATTGTTAATCACCATACATTACATCATCAGTTTTTGATGTAGTGTTCCGTGATTCATTGTTTGCATATAACACCCAGTGCTCCATTCAGGACGTGCCTTCTTTAATACCCATCACCAGGCTAACCCATCCCCCCCCCGCCACCGTCCCCTCTGGAACTCTCAGTTTGTTTCTCAGAGTCCGTAGTCTCTTGTCTCCTGCAGACATTTTTAAATCAGCCCTTTTTTTTTTTTTTACAGAATGTATTCATTTTGCTGTCTCTCCTCATGAAACACTTAGCGTTTCTTCTTTATTATGTGAACATTAACCTAGTTGCCTGAGATTTATTCCTTCTCTTCCCTCCCCTTGCTTCGTTTCCACATTCAGTTTGCTAGTAAGCCCCCGATGGATCCAGCCTCAGAAATGTTTCTGGCTTCTCCTAACCCATTCCTGTCTTCTTCCAGTTGTCTTTTTATGTGGGCCCTTATTCATCCTCCCTTGATTGTTTTTGCAATAATCTCAGAACTCATCTCTCTGTCTTCACTTATTGCCCACCCATCTCCCTCCCTTCCCTTCCATCACATTATTCTAAAAACATTGATGTGATCATGTGGCTCTCCACTGTATATAGGGTAAAGTTCAAACTTTTTAACTTGGCATATAAGCTGGCCTTTTTGTCTTGATTACTTCATTGGCATCTCTTTCCTCTCTCCCCTTTCTTATATAACTTCTGATAGTGATACTGCTTACCAGCCAACATGATGTATTTTCCAACTTCTGAATTATGCTGTGTTTGCCGGGAAGCATCCTTCATCACATGTGACTGTCCAGCATTCTGTGTTTTGGGTTTGTTTCCTCTACTCTCTTGGGAAAACCTTGACAGTAGTCATCTTATGTTCTTAATAACAAGTAGGTGGTGGTTTAGAATTAGAAATACTATTTTCTGTTACTTCTACAGGTTTCATGAAAAGAAAATCAGGGATAAAATATAAGTAGTTTGCTTTAAAAAAATTTTTTTTTATTTGAGAGAGAGAGCACGGGGAGCTCTCGAGGTGGGGAGGGGCATGGAGGAGAGGGAGAAGCAGACTCCCAGCTGAGCAGGGAGCCTGATGTGGGGCTTGATCCCAGGACCCTGGGATCATGACCTGAACCAGAGGCGGACGCTTAACCAACTGAGCCACCCAAGTGCCCCTAAGTAATTTGCTTTATTTTCTGGGATCCTTTTAAGGCACCTTCGGAAACAGATGTTGGTTCTATTGTTAGTCATTAATTATAGTGAAAAATATGTTTAAATTTTTTTTAGACAAATACAAACTGTATATTTAAGGTGTACAACATGATGTTTTGATATGTGTATACCTTTTGAAATGATTACCAAAAACTTATATCTGTTACTTTCCATTGTTACCTTTTTTGTTGCTGTAAGGACACTTGAGATCTACTCAGCAAGTTTTAAGTATGCAATGCATTATTATTAACTGTCACATATGATACATTAGGTATATAGAACTTACTCATAACTGAAAGATTTTACTCTCTGATCAATATCTTTCCTTTTCCTCTACCTTCCAGCCTCTGTGGTAATCACTGTTCTACTGTTTGTTTGTTTTTAAAGATTCCACACATACGTGAGATCATGCATATTTGTCTTTCTGTGTTTGACTGACTTAGCATAATTTCCTTGTTGCAAATGGCAGGATTTCCTTAATTTTTAAAGCTGATGAAGAAATATTTTATTTTATTTTTTTTAAAGATTTATTTATTTATTTGAGAGAGCGAGAATGAGAGAATGAAAGAGAGAGAGTACATGAGAGGGGGGAGGGTTAGAGGGAGAAGCAGGCTCCTCGCCAAGCAGGGACCCCGATGCGGGACTCGATCCAGGGACTCCAGGATCATGACCTGAGCCGAAGGCAGTCGCTCAACCAACTGAGCCACCCAGGCGCCCTGATGAAGAAATATTTTAATATGCTTTTCATAACCATTGGAAAAATAAAATATTTGGCACTGCCTGGGTCAAAGTTTTGAGCACCATATATACTTCTTAAAAAGCCTATAGATGGTTCACACACATACGTATTAGCCTTTCTGTTTTCTACTGCTTAATTGATAATAGTGGATTAACCATAACAGGGCCATAAACAAAGGTGGAGAATTCCAATGCTGGCTCCCTTCATTGTAGGGATTACTGTAGCAGATTTTCTTGTGATAGGATGCAGCAGGACCCTGACAACCAAGAACCCAGTCCTAGTTGGTGAGCAGGCTTTCCGTTCCCTGTGCCCCACAGGTGTGTATTAAAAAATGCAGCTATTTAGGTCTACTGTCAATGAAAAAAGAAAGTAAAATTAGCATATGTTCCCTCTTAGGAGTAATCAAGTTACAGCAGTTTTAATATTCTTCGAGTGCACACATACACGTCTTTACTCCAAAGTGCTTCTTTATTTCTTGAGTTGAATCATCAGGCCAATTATGGTTATGAATTATGTGTGTTAATTTCTTAAACATTACAAGTATTTGTATGTTGAGTATCTGCTTTGTTCTTTATACTGATTATAGACAGTTCCCTCTGTTTATGGCAGACTGAAAAAAATTTAATTCTTTCTGGTTGGTATATATCAGCCACTTTTATATCATAAAGTCTGTCATATAGGGCGCCTGGGTGGCTCAGATGGTTAAGCGTCTGCCTTCGGCTCAGGTCATGATCTCAGGGTCCTGGGATCGAGCCCCGCATCGGGCTCCCTGCTCAGCGGGAAGCCTGCTTCTCCCTCTGCCTTTCTCTCTCGCTCTGTCTCTCATGAATAAAAAAAAAAAAATAAAGTCTGTCATATAGCTTCTGTTAGGAAACAGACACATATCTTGAGAAAATGTGATTAATTGCAAAGTACAGAAATGTTACCCATTTCCCTCACTCTTAAGAGTCTTATTCTTATCTTTACTGAAAAAGCTTTGTGATGGGAGTGAGAAAGATTGAGAAGGGATATTTGTATCCTCTGGCAGGGAGATCCCAGGTATTGTCCCCTTCCTTAATCTTGTTTTCTGTAGGTTACCTTTTTCTTTAGATTCATTTGACTCCCATATATGTGAAAGTGTTGCCTCAAAGTATTACGATGCTAAGCTGTGTGCAAAATTGCTGGACCCTATATCTTTTTGTCAGGGGTACTGGAGAAGTGTGGTTTGGGAGAAGTTGGTTGTATGGTGATTGGGAGTCTTAAAAATCTTGCCACATTATGGGCAAGATTTGGGTCATTCACACTTGGGTCTGTTTGTCTTTGAGCATATTATCCGATATTTCTCTGAAGAGCATCTAGCTGTAGTCTCTTGCTTTGAAAAGTGAGGAAGGGTGGATCTTAGTTGGTATAGTGTTGGTCCTGATGTCTGTGAAACTTACATATTGATACCAGTAAAACCACTTTTTAAAAAAATTGAAGTATATTTGACACAGTGTAACATTGGTTTCAGGTGTTACAGTGCAGTGAATTGGACAAGTTTATACCTTATGCTATGCTCACAAGTGTAGCTAGCATCTGTAACCATACAGTGCTATTTATTATAGTACTGTTGACTATATTCCCTATGTTCCTTTTATTTCCGTGACTTATTCATTCCATAACTGGAAGCCTGTATCTCCCATTCCTCTTCACCCATTTTGCTCATCCCCTCTGGCAACCATCAGTTTATTCTCTGTATTTATGGGTCTGTTTCTTTTTGTTTTGTTTCCTAAATTCCACATGAGTGAAATTATATTGTATTTATCTTTGTCAGTCTGACTTCACTTAACATTATGCCCTCTAGGTCCATCCATGTTGTCTAAATGGCAAGATCACATCCTTTGTAGCTGAGTAATATTCCACTATATACACAAACACAGACACACACCATATCTTCTTTTTCCATTCATCTATTGATGGATACTTGGGTTGCTTTCATATCTTGGCTATTTTATTTAATGCTACAGTAAACATAGGGATAGGGATGCATATATCTTTTCGAATTAGTGTTTTTGAGTAAACCACCCTTTGAATCCTGAATTTGATTTTAGTTGCCAGATACGGGCATTGTGTTTTCTACCTTTTCAAGTGGAAGGGTTCCCAGACATCTAGGGACCTGAGGTGCTTGCATGGGCACCCTCTGGGGTTGGCATTTCCTTAACTGGCATAACTGCCCTTCTACTTCCAGCTATCCTTTTATCTTTTGCAGAGTGGAGGGCAAGGAGCCACTTGGAGGTGTATACTAGGGGTAGTACTAGGAGGTGTGCAGGCAGCTAGGCTTATCCTTACTGTGGCGATTCTGTGAACATGTGGGAGCTGTCTCATATATAAAGTTGTTACTTGGGTGACTGAAAGGGTGAAAAGAGAGCTTTAAAGTATTGTGGAGGTAGAATAGGAAGCAGCTACCACTTCCAAGTCTGGGAAGAAAACAGAAAAAAGATTGAAATTATTAAAATTGAGGAACTTGGGATGCAGAGCCCCATCTGGGATGCAGAACTCCGAAGAGAGTCCTGCCCTCTACAGGGACACATGACCATTAAGCTGGTGCTCTCAGTGTGGGGTAAACTGCAGATTGAATGAATGTGCTGCAGGGATGTTGGATGATGCTCACAGGCACCTCAGACAGACAAGAAACCCCGGGAGAAGCACCTTCCCCCTCGTAGTCCCCCTTCAGCACCTCTCATCTGCAGGGTTTAGTGCCGAGTCCCTGGCAAAGCAGAAGTGTGGTTTGCAGAGTCCCGCCTCCAGAATCACAAAGTATAGAAGGATAAGTGAGAGACCATTACTTTACATCTGACACAGATAAAATTTCCCAGTGTAGAGGTTTTAGAGATAGAAAGCTGCCTGACCTTCTGGCCCAGCCCACGATAGATAGGGAAAAGATGTGGTAGTATTTGGCTTGACTTCAGTCCTGCAGAATTAGGGATTTTGAGATTTTTAAAAAATGTTTTTGTTCTGGGGCACCTGGGTGGCTCAGTCATTAAGCATCTGCCTTCGGCTCAGGTCATGATCCCAGGGACCTGGGATCGAGCCCGGCATCGGGCTCCCTGCTCGGCGGGAGGCCTGTTTCTCCCTCTCCCAGTCCCCCTGCTTGTGTTCCCTCTCTCATTGTGTCTCTCTCTGTCAAATAAATAAATAAAATCTTAAAAAAAAAATGTTTTTGTTTTGACTAAGCTTAGGGTAAGGGGACCGCTGCCACAACCCCCCCCCCCCATACAGGCCATTTGTCAGGATTTTTTTTAAAGTAAGCAACATATACCATAGATAAATGCCTTTGTTCCAAATCAGTTGAATTTTTTCCCCCTCTTTTTTGGACCAACCCTCAAATCTTAGACCAGAACTGTGTGCATTCAAGCTAGGATGTTAGAGAAGAAAGTAGGCTTAGAGAAAGTACCAGAGGATACAGGCAAATTGTACGTCAGGAGTTTACCCTTGCCCCTATCCTTGGTGACTGCCTCAGTTCTGAGGACACTCCTTCATACACTATTAGAACAAATTAAGAAACATTTTCTGTTTTTAGCTCAGATGCACCTTACAGTTACAACTCTGTCATTCACCTAACATGAATGTATAGATGGGAAGCGCTGCTGGAGGCTAAGGATTCCAAGTACCAGGTGTTAAGTGTAAAAGAGCCCTGGCCTGCAGTGCGCTTCTAATCCATGTTCTGCCACTTGTGTACATTTCTGGAGGTGGTTCTGAGGCTTAAATGAAACAACAATGTGAACATTCAGGTCAGTTTTAAGGATTAATTCTTTTGTCATCACTACACCTTGGATGTATTCCAGTTCTAACTAAATTTATCTAGCTTTCTAATTCATTAGCATCTGAAAATCCCATATCCTGCTGAGGGTTTGGCCATTTAGCAGTATTTTGAGATTTTCTTTTGTCTCTGGTTCTGGGATGGTATATGCATTTAACCCAAACACACAGTTCAGCCCTTTAAGCAGTTTCCATAAAAGAATCCACTACGTAGTTACAAGCATTTTGCAAGTTACGGATGTGATGTTGAATGGGCTTCTCTTGGAGCGGTGCAGTATGGCAGCCTTCTTAAAGGGTGTTTATTGGAGAGTTAGGAGTTTAGCAGCCAATGGTCATAAGCCATCTCATTGGCTCTTGGTGTTTTTCCTCTAGGTTCTTCCCTCCTGCATTGCTCCACTGCAGCACCTCTCATCTGCAGAGTTTAGTGCGGAGTCCCTGGTCAGTGTAGCTCCTGCCTCTCAATCCCAATAAATACTCAGGTGAATAGGGGCCCTGTCTACCCAAATTAAGACCCACTCCCTGCCCTCAGCAAGCCCAAGACATACACTACGCTTTTTTCCCCCTTTTAAATAAACTCTGTTAAGGTATAATTTACATACAAGTAATGCATCCATTTTAAGTGTACCATTTAAGTTTTGATAACAGCTATGAAACCACCATCTTAAGATTTAGAACATTCCATCCCAGCACAACACTTAATCAAAAGATTATACTGTTTTGAAGTGTGTGTTTTCACTTACATAGAAGGATATTTTTCTGTGGTCTTACACATTCTCATAGGCTTTGGTGTGACCATTATTTCTGGAGCTGTACTTTTGAACACATTCACAGTTTTTCCTTGGGATAAATTCCAAGACATGAAATTTTAAAGGTTGGGTTAGCTTGTAATCCCACCAGCCATGTATATGAGAGCCAGTTTTTTCCATAACAGTAAATAGCATTTTTAAAAATTTTTGTCTGTTCTGAGTTTTAAGGGTTGTCTTGATAATAAAACATTGTCACTTTCAAAATAGGGTTACTTAACAATGCTTATCCAATTTCCTTGGGTGATTTTATTTAAAAACATTTTTTCTTGCTTTTTTTGGTAAGTAGTACTTGGACATGTTACAGAATTCAGCAAAAGGATGCTAGCTTGAAGTATCGCCCACCTCTCAGCCATCTAATTACTTTCCTCAAGGAAACCACTCAGTTGGACCATTTACATCTGTTATTTTATAATTTTGTAAGCTTTTGTAATCTTTGTTTGAAATTTTGTTATTTTTGCTTAGGTGCATTTTTACAACATACCATATTAGTTCACATTTCTAGCAAGCCCTATGTCCAGCATTCATATTATGTTGTTGCAGAGACTCTGGCTGTCCCACATGAAATGGGTGAATTTGACCCAGTACTATTGTACACAGATGCTCTATCATATAATATGTCTGCCTCAGTATGTAAATTTGTGCTTATTTCAGTTATATTAAAATCTGAGTTGTCTGGGTCATTTCTTTCTCTGGCTTAGTGGCACAGGACAAAATAATCATCTAAAATCACAGAAAAATAGAATATCTACTGAGTTATATACTCCAGCTGGATCTCTTAAGATTATTTAACTTTTGGGACGCCTGAATGGCTTAGCCGGTTAGGTGTCTGCCTTCGGCCCAGGTCATGATCCTGGGGTCCTGGGATCAAGCCCCGCATCAGGCTCCCTGCTCAGTGGGGAGCCTTCATCTCCCTCTCCCTCTGCCTCTCCCCCAGCCAGTGCTCTCTCTCTTGTTTACTCTCTCTCTCAAATAAATAAAATCTTAAAAAAGAATTATTTAACTTTCAAACCAGACTGATAATATGTGAAATATTAAAATCTCGAAAGTACTCAAGAAAATGAGATTAATTTCAAATTCTTCCAAAAACCTTGAGGTAGAAGACTGAATCTTTAATATGTCAACCAGTTCTTATTAGCAAATGATCATTATTAAACTTGAGAAAGATGATTAGATTATCAAAGCTACTAAAGGGGCAAAGAAACTTAAGCCTGATACTCTGGTGCTTAGTGTTTGGTCCTTTAAGTGCACAACTTGTAAGGAGAATGGCAAGGGCAAAGCTTTTGAGCAGAAGTATGAAATAGTTCATGAAGATTGGGTTTAAAACTTAAAAAAAAAAAAAAATCCCCTCCCCCCTTTTTTTCCTCCATATTCCTGCCATTTATGGCCACTTTCTGGAACCTTAAAACCTTGGGCTTACCATTTTTGGAAGTTCTTGAATCCCCCTTTACCCTCTCTGTATTTTTCTTTCAGTAGTAGTTAGGTCTGTTCATTCAGCCCTTATGGAATGTGAGACACTTTGTGGTGCTCAGTGTTGGGGCTGCAAACACTACACCTGGGCCTTGACTTATAGGGACTAGTGTAGCTGGGGAGTCAGTAGGGAGGAAAGTATGTAAGGGATAGCTTTGTGCAGAAGGTGCACCCATACCGCCCAATAATACTCTTGCTTTTTTTTTTTTTTTTTTTAATACTCTTGCTTTTTTAGTCAGTAGCATTTACTCAGCTGCTTACCTCTTAAGTGACAGTCGACTTTTCAAAATGGTAGAAATGCTGCTTTGTGGGCAAAATAACGTTTAGTGTGTTAAATGTCTTAGATCTCCTTCCTAATTCTGAAGAGCAAAAAGATTTTGGGTATGTGGAGCTGTGTGGGTTATGTGTGGCAGGAGCACAGAATGTGGAGGTAGGCTTTCTGGGCTTGACTTGTAGCTGTGCCAAGTACTAGCTTGTGCAGCCCACTTGACCTCTACTTCTTTATCTGTTTAATACACTAATCTAGCTCTAAGGTGGTTGGGAGGGTTAGAGTGCAGAGAAGAGAGCTTACCATAATACAGTGAGCCTTATAATGTTATTACTGTTTTCTGATTTTGCAAAGATGCTGCTTCACTGTAAATCTGGAAAGAATGAATTCCTTCTCAGTGTGGGTATACTTGTTTTCATCATTTATGTATTAGTTCCACAAAATGGATAACCTTAAACATAACCATCTGAAATAGGGCATAGATTTTTCTTTCAAAGCACAGTGGATGCCCGTTTATCAGCGGTGGGTAGGAAAATGGGATGTTTGAGGTAAATAATCTGATTTTACTGGAATTATCATTTTGATTCTATTAGAATTACCATATAATCAATTTTCCATGAGTTAGACAATAATAAAGTTGATTTGTATTGCTGCTAAACTGAAGTTTTATTCTTTAATCCATAGTATTTGGGATCTTGCACCGTACAACTTCAGGGGGTGCCATTCATACAGACTGATGTTGAATGGGCTTCTCTTGGAGCGGTGCAGTATGGCAGCCTTCTTAAAGGGTGCTTATTTTGGGGGAGCCAGAATCCCTAATATCTTATTGCTTCCTGATTTATCTCAGAGTTAGTATGCAGTATTTTTTCTTGTGGTTTGGATTTTGGACAAAATTTTGTCAGTGGCACAATTGGATTGAGAATTTAAATCTGGACCAACTGTAACTTATTTTTGTTTGCCTCACTGAAAATTTCAGCTGCTCTGCTTCTGTCTTTTCTGTTAATATAAGCATAGGCCTTTCCTATTAGTGGAGACCTCAGGCATTTAGCACTTAAATTTTGTTGTGATTACCACATTTGAAACCTGAAGTAACTAGTGATCAAGGATTGAATAAGTAATACATGGTAGTTGTACCAGTGTAGCCACTAGCTTGCAGGCCAGTAAAAGTGTCTGTTTATGCCACATAGTTGTGCAAGGAGTATTGATTACTTTACCTGTAAAGCAACCAGGAAAATGGGATGCACTGACACAGTAAATGAAAAAAATGTAAAAATATTAAACTGTTTTAAAAGGGCTTTTGTCTTTATCAGAATAAATACAAACATACTAAAATGTTAACCAGATTTTGGTTATTAGGAGTATAGCTATTTAAGTCTATATTGTATTTTTCTTTAATGAGCAGGTGGGAAAGAATTGGGGAAAAAAGCAGGTACCGTTAGCAACAAATTTCTTCTTTAGATATTGAGCATTGGCATAGATGCTAGGGATACAGTCCATAATATCTCTTCCCTCAGCAGGGAGGGCGAAATAGTGAACAGCTAATTACAGTGTTAAAGAATATTATGGGGTGCCTAGGTGGTGCAGCTGGTTAAGCACCCTGCTTTTGGTTTCAGCTCAGGTCGTGATCTCAGCATATTGAGATTGAGCCCTGCGTAGAGCTCTGCGCTCAGCATGGAGTCTGCTTGGGACTCTCTCTCCCTCTTCCCTTCCCCCCTGCTACCTCTCAAATAAATCTTTAAAACAATAAGAGTACTGGGCGCCTGGGGGGCTCAGATGGTTAAGCGTCTGCCTTCGGCTCAGGTCATGATCCCAGGGTCCTGGGATCGAGTCCCGCATTGGGCTCCCTGCTCCTTGGGAGCCTGCTTCTCCCTCTGCCTCTCTCTCTCTCTCTGTCTCTCATGAATAAATAAATAAAATCTTTTAAAAAAACAAAACAAAACAAAACAAAAAACAATAAGAGTACTATAAAAGGGGACCTTGTAGTAGAAGGGAGCATATAACAGTAAGATTTCATCCATTCCAGTGTTAAAATAGTCAGTCAATTTTAGTGCTAGAGAACCTTTGAAATGTTGGAGGGACTAAATTTTAGATGGTTGGGGAGGTTAAGTGAGTTTGTATGATTGTATAACAAATTGGTACAGTCAGGATTGGGATTAAATAGAGATGTCTTAGCTCCAGGTTTTTGCCTAGGAGGGTATATACCAGGTGGGAAAGAATTGGGGAAAAAAGCAGGTACCATTAGCAACAAGTTGGAAGTTAACTCTTTTAATGTGAAATTAGCTCCTTCTTTAACAAAGGCTGTTAAACTAGATAGAAGTTCTTTGATAGAGAGGTTAGCTGACTTTGGTGCTCTCCTTTGACCTCGTTTAATCCCAAAGAGATACTTAGCTTCTTAACCTCTTCATCTACCCAGCCCCTGGTCCATTAACTCTTAACTTTTCTTCACTTTCTTTTCTATCTATTTAGGCTTTGTATTTTTAGCAAGCGATGGAGGTCAACTTTGGCTAGTTTAAGTAGAAATAGTATTTACTGAGTTATTAGGTATCTCACATAATCTTCAGGGGTGCCAAAGAAAGAGGCATTCAAACAAGGCTCACAGTCACATCATGGTGGAGTCTTCACTGCCACTGTTGTGTGCCTCGTACTCTGCGGTTTGATTGCTGATACCAAGTACAGACTGCTACTCTAGAACCTCTTCCGTTGCTGTCTAGAGGTAACTACTGCTATTATCTCCAGAATGGATCCTTCTTTTGTATTTTAGCTTTGATGCACAGGTTTTGTGTGAGCCTAGGTCTCACATGCTTAGTAGAGAGTTAGGAAATTTTCTGAGACTAAAGCTTCTACTGAGGGAGGTGGGGATCCATAAAGGTTGGGGGGTATTCCCCAACAAGGCTGTTCTGCCTGTCAGGTGGTCTAAAGGAATGACGAACATCCACTATGAACCTCATTTGTCTTATGCTGCCAGACATAATCCTGTGTGACTATGGATAACTTTTTTCTATTTTCAAACAAGAGTTACTTCAAACTTTCACATTCTTAAGCTCCTAATTCCAATATTATACTAAGGAAGGGGAGGGAAGGTATGAATGAATGGGGGAATTTTACTGTTGTTTAATTATAGACAAATGTGTAGATAAATGGCTGAAATTACACATAAAGGCCTTAAAATGAATTATCAACTTCAACCAGTTGAAATTTTAAGAAAGAAACCCACAATCTAGATCATTTCTAACTTAAATGCTGAATTTTTTTTTTAAAGTACAAGTTCACTGGTTTTTGCTAAGGCATCACTCATAATTTTGTTTTCATTGTACAGAAACAGGAAATTAAAAAATTGCCTTTTCATTCAGGATAAATACAGAAGACCTTCCCTCCCCCACCTACTAAATGATACACTTCTTCCCAGAATCTAAAGTATGCAAGTTTTTTAAAAATGCTTTTTGATGGGTTTGCTAACGGTGCCTTAAGGACCTTATTATAAATAGCGGCAATCTCAATGAAGTGTTACTAAGCTAGATAGTCTCTTCATTCAGAGTTCCAAGACCTCATTCCTAAGACACAGAATTCATTAAGACCGAAGGACAGTTACATTACTCAGATCAGTAAAGGCATATATTAAACTTTTGAGCTGGTGCTAAAGAAAGTCCAGGCAATGAAGTGTTTATATTATCCATCAAATCAGAAACCAAGAAAAAAAATGGAGATGTTAACTTCCATGAGTCTACTAGTATAGTGCTGGGCATTCAAAGGACATTTTTTTTTTTTTTTTAAGATTTTATTTATTTGACAGAGACACAGCAAGAGAGGAAACACAAGCAGGGGGACTGGGAGAGGGAGAAGCAGGCTTCCTGCTGAGCAGGGAGCCCAACATGGGGCTCCATCCCAGGACCCTGGGATCATCATGACCTGAACTGAAGGCAGACACTTAATGACTGAGCCACCCAGGCGCCCCTCAGAGGACATTTTTACCATCAAGAATTTCATGAGTGGGGGCGCCTGGGTGGCTCAGTCGTTAAGCGTCTGCCTTCGGCTCAGGTCATGATCCCAGGGACCTGGGATCGAGCCCCGCATCGGGCTCCCTGCTCCGTGGGAAGCCTGCTTCTCCCTCTCCCACTCCCTCCCCCTGCTTGTGTTCCCTCTCTCACTGTGTCTCTGTTTGTCTAATAAATAAATAAAATCTTTAAAAAAAAAAAAAGAATTTCATGAGTGTTTTATGAAGGAGTAATTGGCATTGTCTTCAGCTGTGATGCCAATATTTAGAAATCTTTTAAAAAGTAGAAAAAAGATGGAGATGTAAAGTTATCTTTCCAGAAAACTTTTGAAATGTCTTTAGAAATAAGCAAGAACATAATGTGCTCCCAGTCGAGTCCTGTTGTTCCTGTAGATTAGTATCCCTAATCACACCTGTACCTTCTCTAAGACCTTGACATACCCCATTTGAAAATGCATCTTTCAAAAAGTGACTTTTTTAAAACTATCTTGAAGATAATTCTTTTTTTTTTTTTTTTTTAATTCGAGAGAGATACAGAGAGAACACAAGCAGGGGGAGAGGCAGACTCCCTGCTGAGCTGGGTGCCTGACATGGGGCTCGATTCCAAGACCTGGAGATCATGACCTGAGCCTAAGGCAGACGCTTAACCATCTGAGCCACCCAGGTGCCCCCAAAAACTGACTTTTATATGTACTTTATACTCAGTGGAATAAATTCTTGGGGGACAAAGGGACTTTTTTTTTATTCTTCCTTTGAATTAGTTGCTACCACAGTGTCATGTACAAAATAAATAAACATTTGTTAGTAAATTCATATTTCAGAGTCACAACATTTCAGAGCATAGTGGTTTCATGTAATAACAGAGATAGGCAAAGTGGCTTACCATATAATGGATAATTCCAGGTCAAAATGACATATACCAATTTTTCCATCAAATAAAGCAGAGTTTTTTCTACTTCATTTATGTTACTAAGACTGTATACTTCTTCAGTTGCCAGTCCCAAAGGAAAAAAAGAAAAGAAGTGACATTATGGCTTAAAGTAATTTACCCCTTTGATGAAGCACTTTTTCATGATTATGAAGGACTGAAAATAGCCCTTCCTTAACTTCTGTGCTATTTACTATCCTGCCAAACATTTGAGATTTACTGTTCATATTGTTAATTGTCTTTCTATAGGTCGTTGAGATTAAGAAATCAGGCTCTGAAGCCAGCTGAGTAGAGGCCAATTACCTGGATTTCAATCTTGGCTCTGCCACTTGCTAGCTTTGGTTATAATGTAAGTGGTTAGTCTTAGTTTCTCATTTCCCTCATTTGTAAAATGGGTATGAAGATTGAGTTAATAATACATGTAGAGCACTTAAGTCACTATTTGGCACAGTTATTGTTACTTGATTTTTTATCGATTCTCTGTGTATCTGGGCACAGTGCTTTAATAATTGCATAGAGTCCCTGCCCTTATTTAATTTACAGACTAGTGGGGGGCAGGAAAAGAAACAGAGACTGCAGTATAACCTGATGTGTTTAGTGACACAAAAGAATTTGGGGGTGGTAGGCAAGGAATTCAGCTTAATAAGTTTTCCCTGTTGGAGGCACACTTTGTTAGTAGGATTTTCAGATTTTTGTCTGTTGTCAGTGATCGGAATAATTTTAAATGCCGTTCCTGGGGTGGAAGTTACCCACTACTAACTAACACAGTAAGTATAGTAATTCTTCTTATCAGCTCTGTCTGGTGCCTAAGCACGCATGCATTTATTCATTGAACAAGCATGTGTTTATTTAGCACATCATCACCACCATTTGCGCTGGAGTTCTTATCTTCAAATCGTTACTGTCCTAGCTGTAGTAAGAGGAGTGGTGTTAATGTCCAGGAAACTGGAACTACAGGGGAAATGCTTCCAGACTAATTCAGACCTGAGAAACAAGTTGATTGGATTTAGCTTTTCAAAAGTCCTTCCCTGGCTTCCAAGTCTCTTCTCCTTTTCACTGAACTTAACAGAAGTACTGATTTGGTCTTGGCTTGAGAAAAAAACTAGAGATTTGTAGCCCAGGTCATTCCATTCCATCTCTTGGGTATTACTTCAAGTGGAATACAGAGTACAATTGACCCTTAAAGAACACGGGTTTGAACTGTGCTCGCTTGTCCGCTTATACATGAGTCCACTTGTACATGGATTTTTTTGTTTTGATAAATGCATTATGGATATTAAATGTATTTTCTCTTCCTTATGATTTTTTTTTTAAGATTTTTATTTATTAGAGAGAGAGCACGCACAAGCGGGGGCAGAGAGAGAGGGAGAAGCAGACTTCCTGCTGAGTAGGGAGCCAGACTTGAGGCTCCATCCTAAGACCCGGAGATCATGACCTGAGCCAAAGGCAGATGCTTAACTGACTGAGCCACCCAGGTGCCCCTCGTTTTCTTAACATGTTCTTTTCTCTAGCTTACTTTATTGTAAGAATACAGTATATAGTACATACATGAAATATGTATTAATTGACTTACAGGTAAGGCTTCTGGTCAACAGTAGGCTATTAGTAAGTAGTTAAGTTTTTGGGGGGTTAAAAGTTATATGTGGATTTTCAACTGTGCCGGGGGTTGGTGCCCCTAACTCCTGTGTTGTTCATGGGTCAGCTTTACTTTCTTGCTACTTATCAGTCCAGCTGGAAATAAAGCTTTTCATTAAAGGGATACTTGGTCTAAAATCTTAAGATTTAGTCCTTGGTACCTAGAGCCTTTGAAAGGGCTCCTTCCATTTTCCCTTCTTTTCAGAGAAGGAAATTGTGAGGTTTATGTGTGTGGGAGTAGAGGGAGAAAAAGAGGAAAGTGGAGGGTGTGCCTTGAGAATCATTATTCTCATCTGACTTTAGGGTAAACATTTTTATTTTATTTATTTTTATTTTTAAAGATTTTTATGTATTTGAGAGAGAGAGAGCACATGAGAGGGGGTAGTGTCAGAGGGCGAAGCCGACTCCTTGCCGAGCAGGGAGCCCGACGCGGGACTCGATCCAGGGACTCCAGGACCATGACCTGAGCTGAAGGCAGTTACTTAACCAACTGAGCCACCCAGGCGCCCCTAGGGTAAACATTTTTTAAAAACTTAGTGAATTAGGGTAAAATAATTTATGAGCCGTTTGGGAAGAAAAGGGGTTGAAATAAGTAAGTGATGTCTTTCGTCCACTAGGGGGTAGTGTGGACTGTAAAAATTAAATTTATTCCTGAGGGGATTGACTCTTATTTCTTAATGCAGTCGCCTTGTTTCAGTTAATTTTTGTCCATGCTATGCTTTTTTGAAATGGCTACAAATCATTATTTTCTAACACAATCTTGTGACTGTAACAAACAATAACACCCACATTCCTATTATTAGTGATTCAAATATTCTGACATTACTGTTTGAATAAAATTTTTTGAAGGGAAAAAAGTGATACTTTTAAGTTTCTCTACCAGATTTTACTCACTATATGAATAAATTATTTTCACAACCTGTAAGTAAGATTGTAACAGTGTTGTGTTTCACTGTCCTGTATGGTAGCTCCTAGCCCCATGTGGCTATTGAGCAGTTGCAGTGTGGCTAGTTTGAATTGATACGTGTTGTAAGTATAAATTACTGGATTTTGAAGACTTTGTATGAGAAAAGATTATAAATATTAATTTTTATATTGATTACATGTTGAAATGATGCTATTTGAATATATTGTTAAATATTAATTGTTTTTACTTTTTAATGTGGCTAGCGGAAAATTTAATATTTGCAGCTTGTATTCTTGTTGGGCAGCACTGCTGTAGAGAAAATATTCATCAGCCATTTTTATCATGCTGTACGCACCTCTAGCTGGCCTTATGATTTGTAAGGAAGTGGTGTAGTGGGGAAATTGAGCACAATTTTGACTCTGTTTCTAATCCCAGCCAGAATAAATATAGTCCGTTCTACTATAATGAGATCTATGCGTTCCTAAAATTCATTGTGTTGACCAAAATTGTGCAGTAAAAATGACATGGCTCATGGATAAAATGTTGGGGGCATGACACTCAAAAATATTGGTTAACATTTTTTTTAGTGCCCACTTATTGTAGATGGTGAAGTTGTAGATGCCCGTAAAGTAGCTTACAATTGAAAAATAGGCTTTTGCTTTATCAGTAATCCCAAAAAAGGAGCCCCTGTTTGTTAATATTTTAAAATTGCTTATAGATGTAGTTAACAGAGGTTGGAGTAGACAGAGTAGACATCATTGAGGCATCTCTCAGTTTGGTAAGACTAATTGTGACAAAAAAATTAATAGTGTTACCAAGTATAGTCAGATGGCTCTTGGGTGAGATGATCTAAAAGATCGACAATTGACATTATTAGTAATACATTGCATTTTTGTGTTTCGGAGAATATTCTTTTTTTTTTTTTATTTGAGACAGAATGAGAGAGACAGAGAGCACATGAGAGGGGGGAGGGTCAGAGGGAGAAGCAGACCCCCCGCTGAGCAGGGAGCCCGATGCGGGACTCGATCCCGGGACTCCGGGATCATGACCTGAGCCGAAGGCAGTCGCTTAACCAACTGAGCCACCCAGGCGCCCTTTTTTTTTAATTTTAGAGAGTGAGAGAGGGTGTGGTGATGGGCAGAGGGAGAGGGAAAGAGAGTCTTAAGCAGACTGTGCTGAGTGCTGATGGAGCAGGGATATCATGACCCTGAGATCACGACCTGAGCTGAAACCAAAAGTCAGGCGCTTAGCTGACTGCGCCACCCAGGTGTCACCAGAGAATATTCTAAATAGGGAAAAACCTAAGTGCTGTAGACATAAGTTGGAGGTGTATATAGAAAGTTATTATGTATCAACTTTTCTCATATGCAAATTGCCACTCTTTTTCTCCCTCCCTCCCTTTTTTTCTTTGGGGGGGAGGAGCAGAGGGAGAGAGAATCTCAAGCAGACTCCCTGCTGGGCATGGAGTCCGACCTGAGGCTAGATCTCAGGACCCTGAGATCATGAACCAAAATCAAGACGCTTAACTGACTGAGCCACCAGGCGCCCCTGCTACTCTTTGTCTAAGAATACTGTTTATTATCTAAAATTTTACTGTACATAATTCATTCATTGCCTTAAAAAATGTATAGTAAGACCTTACATTGCTTCATAGTGAGCACAAGTTGTTATTGAACTTTAAAGTGGGACAAGACCTAGTTAATGGAATTTAGTTGACAAACTCAAGTGCTGCAGTTTACTGTGGTATATAATCCTGGAATTTGCTTTTCAAGTCCCAGTAGATGTATCGATGACCAGATCAATTTGATGTTACTTACTTCCATTTTAAGGTATTTATAACATGAACTATTACCCTCACTCTGTAAGATGAGATAGTTTTCTTGAGACTTAATCTTATTGCCACTTAAATTCATACTCTATTTTTATGTACTTCCTTTTCTGCTTTTTAGTAACTAGTTCCCTAAATAGTCTACAGTGCTTTTTGTTCTGTATGGCCTAAACTCAGTTCTACCTGGGACTGGGTCGGAGGATTGCTTTTAAACAAGTAGGATCATAATGAAACTAATGGTTATTCTGTTTTCTTTAAAAACAAATACTGTTATTTAATAAATTTTTAAGATTTGTTATTGTGCTTTGTTCTTAATTCTTTTTGAGTTGGTTGTATATGGCTATGGCCTTCCTATGTGATCTCATTTGTTAAGTCTTTCTGCAGTATTATCTCTTGATCTTCATAGCAACTCTGCATGAGAGGCGGTCTTAATTATGATGTAGATAAGTCTGCTGAGACTCAGAGCAGTGTAAATTATTTGCTCAAAAGTAATAGTTAAGTAAGCAGTGCAGTAGGAATTTGAACCCGTTACTTCTAGACTTGAAGAAATCACACTGTACTTCACTGTCTTTCTACCAAAGAATAATATAAAACTAGGTGTTTCATAGTTAACCATGTGTGAGTAGTAGCAGGAAGGATTTTATTTCCTACCCACTTTTGCCTTTTTCGGGAAAAAAATTGACTCCCAAGTTCTGTGGGTGAGACTTGTTCCATTTGGTTTGGATTTTATTCTTTTTTCCTCCCATAATTTATGTTATGGGTTTGTTTGGGAAATCAGTGCCATGTAGTCAAATAATTATGCATCTGTTCATTATATCAAAATCCATGAGAACTTGAGAGCATATAAAAATTGTTTCAAAAGGTTTTCCACACTTAAAAGCTTATGCTAGAATGTGTCCTGATTAAATCTTAAAATTGATCAGGCCATGTGATATGTTTAATATGTACATTCTTAAAGACTCTTATTTTGAGGAGGAACTGAAGATGAGGAAGGAATGCTGAATCTCTGACAATGTGTTCTAAGAGTAATTTTGAGACTATTTCGGGATATGATCTTGGAGGCCCTTCTGGCAGCTTTTTATAGCCTTGAATAGAGCTGCTACTACTTTGTGTAACCAGGGAGTGAGATTTTGGGGCTCTTAGACCCCAGCCTTCCAATCTCCCTCCTTATGGATTTCTAAAAATAGGAAGACCTGGGGCAAAACAAAAGGAGGATGGAGGTGAGGAGAGGTCACAATTCAAGGAATTTTACCATCTAGGTTTTTTCTCATTCCTTTACTCTTACTGTTGATCCTTAATATCTTGATTGATTGATGCTAAAAATGAAGCCTGGCCTCTTTTGTTCTAATTCCATGTTGGAGGACTTCCCACAGTGGGGGGCTTCATTATTGCTTCTTGAGATTTTTTTTTTTTTTTTTTAGATTTTATTTACTTGAGAGAGGAAGAGAGAGCTTGAGAGCAAGAGAGCACACACACACTGGGGGCGGGGAGGGGCAGAGAGGGAGAAGCAGACAGGGAGCCCAATGCGGGGGCTCGATCCCAGAATCCTGGGATCATGACCCAAGCTGAAGACAGACACTTAATCAACTGAGCCACCCAGGTGCCACTCTTCTTGAGGATTTTTAATGCTCTAAAAATGTTTTACTTTGAACCTAAAGAACGTTTTGCTGAAAGTAGTTTATAGCATTTCAGTTTCTCATTTGCCCTTGCATTGCCACGATTAAAACAAAGCAAAAAAACTAGTCTCTAATTAAAGTACTAAAGGCATTACTTCAAATGGCTATGGGTTTAACACAGTTTGGAAAAGGGTTTAATTTTTTATCTGCATCTTATGATTAAATCAGTATATGACAGGGAAATCTCTTTTAGTATGTGCCCTGTAGGCTGTAGAATGAAATGGTGTAAGGTGTAGGAATTTTCTTTTTTTTTTTCTTTTTAAAGATTTTATTTATTCATTTGAGACACAGAGATACAGAGAGAGAGCGAGCATGAGCAGGGAGAGAGGCAGAGAGAGAAGGAGAAGCAGGCTCCCTGCTGAGCCAGGAGCCCGATGTGGGGCTCGATCCCAGGACCCTGGTATCATGACCTGAGCCGAAGGCAGATGCTTAACCATCTGAGCCACCCAGGTGCCCCGGTGTAGGATTTTTCTTAAGTGAAGGCAGTGTAAATACAATATTCTTATTGTTCTTCATATCTAAAACTTTAGGTATAGCAGTGTTCTAAAACTTCGACTGCACATGCCTATTCAAAATGTTGAAAATATGTTACTAATATATAAAATTACACATGGTATTGTCAGTTTCTTTTATTGAGTGTTAACTATTTTTGGCTGACAGTAAGTTTATAAATAGAAGTTAGATTATTTCTTCCCATGCCTGAATGGATCCTTTTGTTTTCCTCCTGTGATGTGCACATCCTGCTCTGAATAACACTGCTTTAATGTTAAAGATGCAATTCTGATAGTTTATTCCTTGTTCTTTGTAACATCAAATAGATTCATAATTCAGCAAGTATTTATTGAACATCTGTGGTGCCAGGCACTGTTCCAAACGCTGAGGATATAGCAGTAAATAAAACAGGCACAAATCTCCTTTTATGGAACAGGCACTTCCATTCTGAGCAAAATAAGTGAGATGTGTAATATATTAGTAGTGCTGTAGAGATAAAATTAGGGGAACAGGGATAGGAAGGGTGTGGGATAGGGTGGAAATGGGCTTTTTCAGTTTCAATTATGGAGGCCCTACTAAGAAAACACATTTGAATGAAGATCTTAGGAGCTCTGAGGGAGCAAACCAGATAGAAATTTCAGGGGGAAAAAAGCGAGGGCAAAGCTTTTGAGGGAGGAGTATGCCTGGCAGGTTGGAAAATTACCAAGCTGCTAATCTGGCTGGAGCAAAGTGCCAGGGTGGGAGTATTGGGGGAAACATAGCTGAAGATGAGTTAAGAATAGCCAGAGTGAGGGGATCATATAAAGCCTCTTCTTGGGGGGCCATTATAAGGACTTTGAAAGATCCATGAAACACAGACCCAGGAGGGAGTGGGGAACAAGGTCAGCAGCAAGAAGAACAAAGTTAGGCTATTGCAGTATGCCAGCCGAGAGCTGATGGTGGCTTGGATTAGAAGTGTAGCCGCAGGGTGGTAAGAAGCAGTCCAGTAGATTTGGAAATTCAAGTGAACAAAATATGCCAATCAGGTTAGATATGGTGGGGTATGAAGGAAAAGATTTGATCAATTGGAAGGATGGCTTGATGGTGAAGAAGGCTTTGAGGGAAGAGCAGGTTGAAGGTGGGGAAAGTCATGCAAAGTTTGGGATGCTTATTAAGATACTCAAGAGGAGCTGTTGAACAGGTAGTTATGGATAAAAGAGGCGTGATCTAGGGGAGAGATCTGTGCTGGATATGAATTTGGGGAGACATCATATACAGGGCGTATTTAGTATTTAGATTCATTGGACAATATGGGCTCACTATGGAAGAGTGTAGATAAAGAAGCCCTAGGACAGAGCCTTGGCGCACTTCTGTGTTGGGGAGTCAGGGAGGGAACCAGCAAGGAGGTTGCAGCCAGACAAGTAGAAGAGAATCAGGAGAGGTTGGCTATAGGAAGCTGGGTGGTGTTTGGCAAGGAGGGTGGACCAGCTGGGTAAGACGTTACATTTAGGTCAAATAAGATGAAGATTAAGCATTGGCCATTTGATTTAACTGTGTGGGAATCACTGGTGACCTCAACAGACAGGTTAGTGGATAGACCCTGATTGGAGAGTTGTGTTCAAGATAGGAGGGAGGAGGAAAATTGGAGACAATCAAGTATAGATTACTTTGAAAGAGCAGCAAAGCAGTGGGGCATTAGCTGGTGGGGGTGGGGGGAGAGTGAGGTCAAGGTTATTTTCTCCTCTTACTGGGAGAAATTACAGCAAATTTGTACAGTTTGGGGAAAGACCCAGTGAAGAGGGGGAACTGATGATTCAGGAGAGTTTCGAAAGAGATGCTAGGGCAATGTCCGTGGATAGGTGAGAAGGAGATGAGATGTAGTGCTTTAGAGGAGAGGTCAGTCTTAGCCAACAGTGATGGCCATTTCCTTCACAGTGACAGGAGGACAGGCAAAGCACATGGGTACACAGTTGAAGGTGGGTGTACAAATGCTACAGTGGGAAGCATGTCTGTTTTCTTGTGAAATAGAAAGCAGAGTCATCAGCCAAAAGTGAGGGTGAGGATAGAGGTACTGGAGGTTTGAAGAGAGAGGGAAGAGTGTTATAGTTATTTAGGAGAGAGGGAGAAAGATGGAAAAGAGACCTAATGATTGTTGGAGAGCAGCATTAAAGTGTTTGGTGTCAAGGTTGTATATAGTTCTAGCTAGCTCTGTTCAGGTTCCTAGGCACTTGGCCCTCCCTCCTACATTCAGATTTTCAGTGACTTTTAGAACTAATTTTACTTTTTAAAAAATTAATTAATTAGAAGATTTTATTTTTAAGTAATCTCCACACCCAACATGCAGCTGGAACTCACAACACTAAGACCAAGAGTTGCATGCTCTGCTGACTGAGTCAGCCAGGCGCCTCTAATTTTACTTTTTAAAGGTTTTGGTAGAGTTTAAAACAGAGTAAGTTGCCTTTATTTACCTGTGTGATAATCCCAGTGTTTTCTTTTTTCTCTTCTCTCTCCCCTCCTCTCTCCTCCACTCCCCTCTCCTCACTTCTCTCCTTAGTATAAAATCAGTTTCATTAGCCTAATTTTTATTATCAACATATTTTCAGACATTTGTAGTTGCAGTGTATGTCATCAGTATTCACTTGCAGTTGCATTCAGGTGATTGGGATTATGTAAATAGTCTTTTAACTTGGTGTTTAGCAAAGTGACATTTGTTTCATAAATGTATCATGTTTTTCTGTTGTAGGAAACCCAGCGTTTGCTGGCAGAACCAGTGCCTGGCATTAAAGCAGAACCAGATGAGAGCAACGCCCGTTATTTTCATGTGGTCATTGCTGGCCCCCAGGATTCCCCCTTTGAGGGAGGGACTTTTAAGCTTGAACTATTCCTACCAGAAGAATACCCGATGGCAGCCCCTAAAGTACGTTTCATGACCAAAATTTATCATCCTAATGTAGACAAGTTGGGAAGAATATGTTTAGATATTTTGAAAGGTAAGTGTTACCTTTATTAATATATGCTATTAAGATTTCTCCTTTTTCTCTTAAGCATTCTGTATTGAGAATCTGAACATTGTAATCTTGCCTTATTATATAAAGACCACAAAGGTCTGTGGGAATGCAATGCAGGAGTTCTGGGGCTGTTGTTTCATGCTGATCATTCTGGGCCTGTTGCCTTCATAGATAAGTGGTCCCCAGCACTGCAGATCCGCACAGTTCTGCTATCGATCCAGGCTTTGTTAAGTGCTCCCAATCCAGATGATCCATTAGCAAATGATGTAGCGGAGCAGTGGAAGACCAACGAAGCCCAAGCCATAGAAACAGGTATTTAATATCCATTCTCCTTCACACCACTTCCACTTTTTAAAACAAATATATACTACCTTTTTAATATTTATTTATTTATTTTATTTTTAAAGATTTTATTTATTCCTTTGAGATACAGAGAGAGAGAGAGCATGAGCAAGGGGAGAGGCAGAGGGAGAGGGAGAAGCAGGCTCCCCGCTGAGCCAGGAGCCCAATGTGGGTCTCAATCCCAGGACCCTGGGATCATGACCCTAGCAGAAGGCAGACGCTTAGCCATCTGAGCCACTCAGGTGCCCTATACTACCTTTTTAAAAACTTCTTTTCGAGTCTTAACAAAAAGAAAAAATATATTAAGAGGAATAAGTCAGATCCTGTTTCTAATATGTAAACACCTCTTAACAACAGATGTTTAAGTTCCAAGTTAGGGCCTGCTTCATGACCCCCAGATGTAAAGACAGCCTATAATTGGGAGCTCTTAACTTGTATAACCTGTACTACCTGGTTTATCAAATATTTGGTGTGTACCATTGAGCTGCTTTTGTAATTCATCTGATCAATAAAACTATGTCAGTTTATAGCTAGGGAGTTTGAAATGAGTAGGATTCTTCTTGTTACAGATTTTAACAAAATTAGTGGAGAGCATGTCTAGAAATGGAGACAAAAGGAGACACCTCTTTTCATCCTGCTGAATTTTGTAGAACTTCTGGATTCCGTTGTAGTGTTTTGGTAATTAGATACACACACAGTCTGTCTGATCCAGATGACAGAAAATGGCATGAATTTAACAGAATACTGCTTTATTTTTACAGAGTTTGGAAAGTAACATACTGAACTAAGTAAAATAATAATTGCACGTTTGTTTTTGTCTACAGCTAGAGCATGGACTAGGCTATATGCCATGAATAATATATAAAATCGATCTGATCATCAAGTGTGCATCACTTCTCCTGTTCTGCCAAGACTTCTTCCTTTTTTGTTTGCATTTAATGGACACAGTCTTAGAAACATTACAGAATAAAAGCCCAGACATCTTCAGTCCTTTGGTGATTAAATGCACATTAGCAAATCTATGTCTTGTCCTGATTCATTGTTGTAAAGCATGAGCAGAGGCTAGAAGTACCATCTGGATTGTTGTGAAACGTTTAAAAGCAGTGGCCCTTCTCTGCTTTTATTCATTTCCCCCATCATGGTTTGAGTATAAAGCACTGTGAATGAAGGTAGTTGTCAGGGTTAGCTGCAGGGGTGTGGGTGTTTTTCTTTATTGCTTTTTTTGAGGGGGAGAGGTAGTTTTATTTTAATTTTATGGGCTCCTTTCCCCCTTTTTATGGTGATCTAATTGCATTGGTTAAAAGCAGCTAACCAGTTCTTTAGAATATGCTCTCTAGCCAAGTCTAACTTTATTTAGACGCTGTAGATGGACAAGCTTGATTGTTTGAACCAAAATGGGAACATTAAACAAACATCACAGCCCTCACTAATAACATTGTGACTTTGCTGTCAAGTGTAGAATCCTTCCTTCAAGAAAAAGCTTGTGACCATTTTGTATGGCTTGTCTGGAAACTTCTGTAAATCTTATGTTTTAGTAAAATATTTTTTGTTATTCTACTTTGCCTTTGTACAGTTTATTTTACTGTGTTTATTTCATTTTCCCAATGTGACAATCGTATTTAAAAATTAAAACTGATGGAACATTCTCTTTTGGTCTTCACCATCTGACAAATTGATCCGGCAAGAGGTGGATTTTGCCAGTGTCTTTTCACTGATGCAAACTTGTGTTAAGATGTCACTGAATGGAGTATTTATAAGCTGGCCCTGAGCATGCATAAAGCGTCGGTATTTGGTATTTTTTTTTACCTCCTAGAAATTTGAATAAATGTGTTTGTGTTGTCTGATTAGATGATCATAGGTGTCTTGCCATGATGTTTGAAACTTACTGTACAGGAGAGTCACAGCAAAGCAGCAGTTGTGACTGACTTTATGTAGGACTCACATGTTGTGCCACATTTGTGTGGCATTTGGGATATGACCTTTTGCTTAGTTCTTGTCTGGAAACTTCACATGTAACCACTGGTATGTGCTACTAGGAAACACCAATCTGATAATCATTTGGGGTTGCTGAGGCACTTATGAGTCTTCCTTGTAAGACCTGATGAGCAGATCTCAAGCAGCCAGCTTGCGTAAGTGTCATCTGAAAGGTTTCTTCCTTTGAGAGTATCAGATCCTCAGTTAATGATTCTTTCATCCTTCAGTATTTGCTATGGGAGCTCCTTTGTTTGATACTCAGTAATTTTTTTCTGCATTGACAGAGTTCCTCCCCTCAAAAAACTGTTCTTTCCCACCCTTCTCCGTATCGAATTCCCTATCCTTGTTCTTTGTAAGTCATCAGTGTAGCCAGTCCTAAGTATGTAAATGTTAACCCGCAGGTGGGAACCTTTGTCTCTCGCAATTTAAGGTAATGGATATTGTAGCCCGTCTGAATTTCCCCCACTCTTGATTCTCTTAACTTCTGGAGTTTCTTCAGAATGTGGTGTATTTTATTGTGCTCCTATGTAAGATGAAGAATTATCTATTAAAATTACATTTTCAACATACGAAAGTTTTTGATGAGTGGTAACTGGTATCCTTCCAAATAAATGCATTGATTGGAAACAAATGTTAGTTTAATTCAGAATAAAATTGTTCGTAACCTTAACGTTGTAAAGTTAAAGCTCTTAAGAGCAGTTGACATTTATAACAGTTCTTGTGCTGTAGAGGGTGTTTGCAATTAAGGAAACAGAATCGCATTCTGGGGCCAAAATGAACACAAACAGTTGCGTAGAGATGAGCTTTATTTAGTGCAGGTGGCACTACTTGTGATGATAGCTAGTATCACATAGTGATTTGTAAGTCCTAAAATTCCAGATTTAAATTCATTGTACCACAAAATATGTCTAGAATAGGACTCTTATGTCTACTTATTTGAGTTCTAAAAGTCCTAAAGTGGAATAATTCACTGTTTTTGTTTCAAATGTTTTGTTTCCTGATTTTATGGCATCCTGTTTTTTCCTTTGTAATTTTGTTAAGAGCCCCCATTGTTTTGATAAGACTCTTTCTCAACCAGTGGGATGAAATGAGCCAGTTTGTTGGTTGAACGTGTTTAGGATTAAAGGAGCTCTGGGAGAGGCCAGGATAGATTCCCAAAACTGGCAGCTACTTCTGACTTTTGGGCCTTTTCCTTGGCCCACAAAATGTGATTGGTTAAAACATTCTGAATTCAGTGCCAGCATTTTTAAAAATCAGGAGATTCACGTGACAAAAAATCCCAAATTCTGGTAACTTAATGATGTGAAGATCTGGCAACTGCGGCCATGCCCAGCGTTTGTGCATAGCACCCTTCACCTTCCGGGAGGAAGCAGCCTCCAGATAAGAGCGCATCTCTCCTCGTTCAGGGACTCTGCTTGCCTCGAGTCCCCTTCCAGGCCCGCTTTCTCCTTTATGTAGTTCTCTTCCTTTATAAGCCTTTGATTTTTTAACTCCTAAGCTTAAGGGAACAGTGAATTTGACAAAAGTATTCTATGTACCCAACACTACCGCTTGGGGATGATTAAGTGAATGAGATTGGCATGTGGCTTTTCCTGTGGCCCTTCCAATGCGGGGGGGGGGGGCACAGACAAACTGCAGTTGCAACTCTGTCCTGGAGCAGGGAAGGAAGTACTTGGGAAGGGCCGCTCTTCTGGATTCCAGCCAGATGAACACCTCTAAGCTGGAGGAACACCATGTGCAAAGCCCTGGGGGAGAGGAAAAGAATCTGAATATGTAAGTGTCTTCTTGAGAAACTCTTCTGCCCATTAGGAGCTTCTCTGAAATCCTGAGGCATTGACAGGAGCTTTATGTTTATTTGGTTTTCTGTTTTGTTGTAGTATACTTTGTTTCCACACTAGTTATTCTTGGTCCTGCCTCATAAGATCTTAGGTCCGCAGTGTGTGTAGAACTTAAACCCTGCTCTAGACCAAGAAGATACTTTAATACAAAATTTAAAAAGCATTGAAAAAATAAGCTTAAATACAAACTGATATTTAAACAAGCCACAGGAGCTGTGGAGAGTACTGGAGGAAATCTAGTATCCTGCAAGACACCATAAACACATTAGCGAAATGGAACTGTTGGTGTCCTAGGAATGATAGAAATTGTCTTTATTTTCTATTTGATGGTTCAGGAATCTTTGGAGGGGGCGCTATTCTAGCCATATCACTTCTTGTTAGTTGCAGTAGCAAAGGTTTTAAAAAGTTAGCCTTACCTGGAAAAGCTGGCCAAAAAACAAATAATTAAATGCCATGATTATAGGGCAGCTAATTCATCAGTCGATTTAAGAAAAATGTAATATCTCATTGGAATAATTATTTTTGGGCTGGGGTAACATTTCATTTAGCTATTTAGCATGCTGCTTAGGTTTAAGGAATATCAGGGGTTTATTTTTTAAATGATAATCACAAAAGCAAAACATGTTGAATGTAATAACTTGAAAAATACAAAGAATAAAAATCTGTAATCTTCCACCCAGCCTGGTGATACTTGTTTCGTTAACTATATGCCCCTGTGTTAATTTCCAGTTCTCCTTGATGTTGGAAATTGGGAGGATTTGTTCCAAGGGTTAGCTTTGGTACAGCTTTTTTACAAATTGGGTGAGTTCTTATTGGCAGCAAAACTAGGAGTTGGGCTACGGGTTTTTCCTTTTAGGTGTAGAACTTCACATGAAGAGTGCCCGTTCTTCCTCTGCCCAGTTAACATCTTTGCCGTACTTCAGTTGGTCTCATTTCATCTGTGCCTGTTGGTGTGGCATTTCAGTTATGTGGATGTAGAGTGCTACACAGCCAAGCCCCTACTGACTAGATAAAATTGTTTCAGTTTCTGATTTGGTTGTAGAAGCAGAATAATTGCCTTAAATCGACCTTGCTTATTGTCTCCTAGCAGAGTAACAACTGAAATCTCATCATTTAAAATACGTTTTGTGGTGCTCATTAAGGAGCTTTTTACATTTTTCCTCTGCTAATCATTTGTATCTAGGGGACGAAACAGGTCTTAGAAGTTAGAAAGATTGATAACCTCACCTCATTTGTAGAGTACCTAGCAGGTTTCCTTTTTTACATACTCTGATCCATTCTCACCCACCATATGACTCTTTTGAAATAGTTCCATGATCTAGATTAGTAAATCCCAATTAAATCTCATTATAATCTAGCAAGTTTACAAAGTATTCTGGCTGAAATTCATGAGTAGACTAGAGACTCGTCAAAAGCAGTTTAGGTAAGGTAGGTTGGTTGCACTAGATTTGAACTTGGTGCTGTTTCTTTGTTTTGGGAGGAAGCATTAGGACTGAGTAACCAAGGGAATGAATAGGGCCAAAGTCTTACAATCTTTTTTTTTTTTTCCTTCTAAAACACTAAATATTTGGGGCTCTGTGGTTCATGGGTCTGTCCACGTTACTCGCCTCTGCCATTGTTGGTGAGAAAGCATCCATAGACAATTTTAAATGGTTGGACATGCAGTGCTATGATAAAAGTTTAATTTTAACGGGTCACAAAATATTTTCAACCACTGAAAATATATTAAAAAAAAAATGTTCTAAGTTTGTGAGCTGTACAAAGAGGTGGGGTCTAAGGTTTGTCCTGTAGGCTGTTACCCACCCCCTTGGCTGTGATTGATTATTCACTGCTCTTGTATTAGAACCAAATGTCTCTCCTTCCCCCTCCTTTAAAAAGTGATACATTACTGTTATTCCAATAACAAAGATGGTGTAGGTTTCCTTTTCTCCCTTTGCGGTTAATATACATATTTTGATAGTATGCACAGATTGAGCATTTTTCAAGCCCAGTTTTTTCATGTGAGATTATTAAACATTGTCACACTGAAAATTTCTTGGAATATTAATTTTAAAGTTATACAGGCTTTTAAAGAAAATAAATCCAGGTTCCTTTTTAAAAAGTGACCTTTAGTAGGTAATACTCTGTAGTTCTTTTTAAAATGTGTTATTCAGGGGCGCCTGGGTGGCTCAGATGGTTAAGCGTCTGCCTTCGGCTCAGGTCATGATCCCAGGGTCCTGGGATCGAGCCCCACATCGGGCTCCCAGCTGGGTGGGGAGTCTGCTTCTCCCTCTCCCTCTGACTCTCTCCTTGCTTGTGCTCTGTCTCTCTCTCTCTCTGATGAATAAATAAAATCTTTAAAAAAAACTATAAAATGTGTTATATAAAGTTTACACTTGGTGGCATCACATTTGGTATCCATATCATACCTGTTGATCATAATTTAGTCCCAGTTGTAACATTTAAGTTGATGCCAGTTTTACCAAGCCTGCAATACCCATCTTTAACCATATTTTGCTTGTACAACTTGTCTAAGTGTTTCAGTTGACCGATTCCCAGAGGTGCAGCTGTAAAATTTTGCTGAGTAGTACTTGGTCGTTGTCCAAAAGGCTATATACTGGTGCACGTGCAGATCCTTACCTGACTTGAATGTTACTTGTGTCTGTAATCTTTACATGGATGTATTTGACCACCATTACCCCTTTAGGTGTGTGCATATTATTTCCCTGTCTCACTTTAGTTGCCTAATTTTGGTATATAAATCTCGGTCCACATTCCTGGAGAGGGTTTGGGATTCCTAGTGTAATACTTTGATCAAAAGGTATGTTTTTAAGGTTCTGGATACACATTAATGGTCAAAGTATTCTTTTAATTTCATTTAAGGAATGCATTTGATTAAAAATTGAGAAAAATGGAGTTACAATACTGGCGTTGACCCAGGAAATGTGATGTCCAGAGGGTAGTCAGTATTCCACATACTGGCAAGAATAACTGGGGATAATTAGTTGCAATCACAGCAAAGTAGAGGAATTTAAGACTGGTTTCTAGCAAAAAGACAGTTGAGCCTTTGTTAAATTTGGGTCTTTGCTATAATGCAATGCCAAGAGAGGCCTTTAGGGCCTTCTCACCTTACTGCTAGAATTCAGCCAATGGCACTAATCAGGAAGATACAAAAACAGGGAGGAAAGTAGCACCAGAGAGGAGATGACTTTTCAACCTGATTTTTGTTCTACAGCTCCATATAAAATGTTGCTAAATATTTGGGGGGAGGGGCACAATTTAAAATGTTGCTTTTGAAGATGGTACATGTAAGTCTGTTAAAAAAAAGTTGTAACACCTTGGAATCCCACGGCCCTGAGATCACAACCTGAGCTGAAGTCATGCTTAACCCACTGAGCCATACAGGTGCCCTTAGACTTTTAACAGTCTTGTGGGCAGAAACTCACTCTGTGCTATGAGCAACAATGCTGGGCATAAAGCAGATTATTGTGCAGCTTCTGGTATACATTAGAAATTTATGAAACAAAGGGTTAGCTGGAAACTTCATTTGAGACAGAATCAACTACATGACAGCATTCCTGTTATAACCCAGTTCACTAAAAAGTAGTGTTTAGTCCTGTCACTTCGTCTACAAAGTTCAGCTTAAAGGGACCTGCAGAGAATTCTTGTATTCCAGTGTGAAGACAGCATTGGGAAATGCCATGCTTTTTGTTTTCCTCCAATTTAAGCCAAATGAGGTTGAATGGAACTTTTGTGAGGATTCTTAAGTTGGTCTTCAGTAAGCACTATTTTGGGGAAATATTTTGGTGGGCAAGGTAACTAGCCTTTTAAATACAGCTGTAATAAAATGATAGTAATTATCAGCTAAGTACGTAATTACAGAATAGTCTAGAAGAGCTCTTGAAAATCATTAAAAATAAAACCCATTTGAGGGAGCAGAAAGCTATAAAGATATAGCCATAGTGGGACACCATGAGACTGGTTGGTATTTAATAGAAATATCCATTTGGGAGAGTAATGGCAACACTTTACTGGTGGACAACTGGTTAATTCCACTAGTAAGGATCATAAGTGGAAAGTATGAATATATAAAAAATATATAAATATACACTCATATAAATATGAGATTATGTATATGACCATCTATGGGAGATGAGTAAATTTTTACTGTGGAATGCCAGACAAGGTTTCCACTTGGATGATGTTCACTTATGGTAAAAAAAAAAAAAAAAAAAAGAATTTATTTCCATTTTTATTTGGTTTCCAAATATAAAAAGTCAAGATTCTTACACCAATTATCTCAAATGAGACCATGCAAAGCAATTTAGAGTGTATACAACAATCATCCCCCTGCTTTCAGTTTTGCTGCTTTATACAACTGTTTGACAGAAAATTGAATGGCATGTGACAATTTCACCTTGTTTATTAAAAAATACACACACACGCACACACACACACAACCCCCCCAACAACAAATATTCAGGATAGTTTGCTACTTTGTGTCTACAAGTCAACTTATAACCTATATATTTAGGAGGCACATGGGACTGAAAAATTTAGCTGCCCAATTTTATCCATCTACCCCACAGAAAGCAGAAATGAGTCCCAACACTCTGTAAACTTTGGAGGGTTGAGATAGTAGACACTATTATCTATAGTAGATTCAACTGTTGAGCCTGAAAATGAAGGCTTTTTCTCCTTAACAGAAATCTCCTTATGGCCTTTCCTCTCATTTTGCTAGACTGGGTTCCAGAAGAATAGTGAAGAATCCCTTGTGTGAAGTTCAAAGTGTGACAACTGTATTCTGTTGCATCATACAAATTTTTGCTAGTTGCATAGACTAAAGACAGTTGGTTTGCTAAATGGCACTGAAGAAAATCCTGACCCGAGTGGCACTACTTAGTCCAAATGTTCTTGACCAAAAATAATTATACAACAATATTTATAGGCTCACTTTTAAGAGATGGCTGACAATACTGTACATATTTTACATGTCAAATACATAGTCCAAGAGTTTATAAAATAAGTTCATGCATTATTACCTCTAAGAATATCATATACAAGATATCCCCCTCCCCCAGTACTTGTGATAGCATTTCAGATGGACATTTTTATATACAAAATCCAGTTTCTCTGCTGTGTTAAGGTATATAAAGAAACTTAAGAGATTACTGAGAAACAACAAAATCTTAAGTCCACTGAAGACTGAAAGTGTCAATCTGTGGATTTAAAATGTTTCCTTTTTAAAAAACACGCAGGATGCATAACCTCTGTACAAAGAATAATATAAAAATTCTGGATGATCATGTTTGATCATACTACATAATTTAGAATGAAATGTCACTGGTTAAGTTTTTCTACTTTACTCCTTCCTCTGACAGCATTAATTTGTGAACTAATATTTATATTTAGTCAGCTGCATTTATGGCACAAGATCTTTTTCAAAACAGCGGCACCGATTTTCCTTAAGTGTAACAGCACTCTACTTAGCAGCAATTATATTTTTAAAGGTTAACAATTTGTAGAATGTACAACTATACTTACTTTCTACTCTGTACTCACCAGTACAATATTTACAAGGCTAATGCCTACATACAGAATGATCTTTCACTCTCCCCACCGCCCCATGTCTTATTCAAAGGTTTTTGTCTGGGTTGTTTGGGAAAGTACAGGGGTTTCAGACAAGGTACCTGTGTGTCAATGGGATTCTTGATTCCGAGTGAGTATAAAGACAAGACAAAATAATTATTAGTTCAGGTATGTTCCAGTGCCCCAATAGTTAGTTATAGGATAAATAGTACTTATTGGCAATGTATAAAAGATGATGAGACATTCTCAGGTGTCCTAATAATCTAAGTCTGGAACAGCTGACAGCAAGAAGGCCACTGCAGTCACCACGGACTATCATTTGAGGTTAGACTCTAATCCTGTGGTCACTACTGGTAACCAGTTAAGTTTAACTAAAGAAGGGTCAGTAAATTAAAAAACTGGAAATATATCTTTTAAAAGGAATTTACCTTGAGGGAATTATGGTTCTCAAGTATTCTGTGTAAAGAGATTATGGATAAAGGGAATTGGCGATTTAGCATGCTAACTCAAATCCCATGAATACAGTTTTTCATGATGATGTATTTACTATATGCATCTTTCTTACAATACCTCTAAAAATCACCAACGGTATATAGTTAAACTGTGTGTTAAAGGACTAGTGAGTTATGGGGGTAACTGGCCTTATCAGGTAGCTAGTGACATACCAGTTGTGAAAATTTAAGACAAATGAGTTGACAAATTCCTGAAAATAGCAAAAAGTCCTTTGTCAAAATAGTTATTGGACCATTCAGAAATAGTCCAAATCTGGAATTTAGGAATTAAAACTATGATCCTATGAAACAAGCTTTCAGATCGAACAGATTTAATTTATCAAGAATTATTTTTGTAAATTTCTACAACAGAATTTGTTGACTATGTTAATGCTGTGATGAGAAAATAATTTAGAAGATATACCCATAAGTAAGCTGATCTGACAAAAACCACAGACTGATGTCAAATGGACAAAAAACAAAATGCTGTGAAAAAAATGAACTAAAATGGGGATGGGGTGGGTTGGGGGCAGAGTTAAGGCATCTAAAAAAAATTCCACATGGCTTTGGCTTATTAAAATATTTTACATTTTTTTTTTTTAAGAAGATTTGAAAACATCTGAAGAACACGCAAATTGTTTGAAAATCCTGCATCGCAAATTCAGACAGTTTGCAAGAGTCATTCAGATGTTTGCCAAGGAAAATAAAAGAGACCTCTCCCCACAAGACTGCACATGGGAGGTCCTCCCAGTTCTCTCTATCTTACACTGGATGGCAACCCAGAGGTCTGTGCAGCAGTCACAAACAAGGTGTTGTTATCTGGAAGGGAAGGGACCGTGGAATTTCCATTGGTTGGAGAACAACCCAGCTTTAGTTTTTCCAGATACTCTGCATGTACAGGCTTATGGCACTGGAGAACTTTGATGGCATCTTCTACTTTGAACCACTCTCTCTTCCTTCCTAGAAAATAGGACACTGGTCACTATATTACAATAAAGTCAATTTTAAAAAGTAGGCCATATGCTTTAACAAGCCCTTCACCCCCTCCCCCACAAATAATAACTTTATTGTTTTTTCTAGAATGGCTTAGACAATATGTTGGGGGAAGAATTTTAAGATAATTCAAATGTGGACATACATACTGATCCTCTTTTAAAAAGGTAACCAAAAGTAATTTAAGATGAAAATGGTATACAAGTACAAAGTACTTGAATTAAGAGAATCCAGGTGGCAAAGGGAAAGGGAACTTACCTATATTAACAGAATCTTCCCAATCTTCTAGTATTTCAGTGACAGTAAGAACATAAACATATGTTCTATGCTTTCGGTCTTGATTCTGCTTGAATATAAAAAGAAAAGCATTTTACTCTCCAGGAGCTAGCCATTACACATTTTTGAGGGGAAAAAATTCAGTTGTGGCATACTACTGGTTAGCACATAGACAAGTATAATCCAGTTGTATAACCCAGCACAGAAGTGAATTTTATGTAATACAAAATGTAAATGTAAAATGATGAAATTAGCTCCCCATAGTAAACGTGGCACTTCGATTTCAATGCATGTGTTTAAGAGACATTATGTATTGATAGTTTAAAAGCTTTCAGGTCAACTATGCACAGCCAAGGTTGAGAATGGGTTAGTCTATTTCTGGAATACTATCTTTTAGTCCTTTGTGCTCAAACTCAGTTTTTACCCATATAAAAACTGCCACCTTGTTTCTAGATTCAAAATTAAACACAAGTGGGTTTTAAAATGAAGGGGTCATCCTCTCAATTAAAAGTTAGCCTTGCTTACTATATAGTCTAGGACTTCAGATAACTGCCTGATTTAAAAAATTTTTATTTATTTTTAATAAATTCTATGCCTGACCTGGGGCTTCAACTCAAAACCCTGAGATCAAGAGCTGCTTGCTCTACGTTGCCAGAATTTTTTCCACCACAAACTACCTGAGTAATACACTCAAATAGTGTATTATGTCTTTGGGAAGGAACGGGAACAAAAAAAAAATGAGAGGCATCTCTCACATAAAACATTACTGTTCATTATTGTCAAGAACTTACTGTCTTATTTCTATGCCTGCAAAATCAATACATTTATTATGCTATGTTCACAAATTCACTGAAATCACCAGAGTGAATAGGCAGGATAATACTAACTTTCCCTTGTATTTTCTAAGGGGAAAGATACATTGGTTACTATTTTCTGTTCAGAGTCTATGAATAAATTTAAATAGCATTTGTAATGCAGTTAATACTATTACCTACCTGTGTTATAAAAGCTTTATTTATAATGTGAGACGTTTTCTTCAAAAATCTTGTCAGTGTATCGACAATGTGCTATTTGTACCATGGCTACTCTGAATTACAGAAAACCCTCGATATATTTTTCAGTTTAACCAGGAGATGGTGCTCTTCAATTGGGTAAAACAAGTGCTGAATTCTGGAAAGTTTGAATATTAACTTGAGAACTTTACTGTTAACAGAGTATTCTAGGAGTCCTCAATTCTACCAAGTGTTGCACAATTTCTGAATTCTGTAGAAAGCCTTTTTTCTTTCTTTTTAAAAAAAACTTATTGCGGGGGGAGAGGGAGGGCTGCGTGAGCGGGGGCAGGGGCAGGAGAAAAACCCCAAGCAGACCTCCCTGCCGAGCACCTAACGTCCCTGAGATCATGACCTGAGCCGTAATCAAAGAGTGGGCCGCTTAACTGAGTCACCCAGGCACCCCCTTAAAAATAACATGTTTATGGTTCTACGAGAAGAACTAAACTAACCCTTTAGTAGTATCTTGAAGGGAAAAAAAAGCCACAATGTGTCAGGTATACACCATGTATCTAAGTATCTTTGACTCCTGGATGAAAAGATGAGAAGAGCTTGTGTCTCATGATCCTTACCTTCCATAGAATACCTGCCAATTCCAAATTCCCTCTCCACAAATTCCATTTTGCCTTCAGTAATAACAGATTATGTAAAGAGAATTCTATGCTTTTAGCATCTATTCTTTGTATCAGGGTTTTTTTTTAACCTTCATACCGTCCTGTAGGGATAATAAAGTCATTATTGTGTATCATCTAACATTATGTGCTAAAGGCAAAGGGTCCATTTCCAGACAGTATCCACAAGAGTCCTAAACCCTTAGGTGATACTGAGGACACTGTACCTCCTAAAAAGTCTACAACTAAACAGTATCAGTAAACCAAGAGATAGGTCTTTCTGTATCAGCTCTACTGTATTGTCATATAAAAATAATTACTACTGTAATAACGTATAAAACTGATGGCATATGAAAGTAACTTTTACTTCCCTCCCTCCTAATCCTTATAAACTTACTTGCTTACTGATAGTTTTAAGAGGAAATGTCTAGCTCAGGTTGCTGCCAGATTATTTGGCTGGTCAGGAAAGAATCGTTAATTCTATTATTTGAAAGGATTACTTTTGTTACTCACCTCAAATATGCCCAGGAGTCTGCCTAATTTTCCTTTGACTCCAGCCTATTAAAAAAGGATGAAATGTAAAACTGTTACCTTTGCTTAAGAAAATTTACATTGAAGTTATTTTCTGGCTATTTCAACCCTTGGATCTAAGCACAATAGGCCCTCCTATACCAAGCCTGCTCCTGTAAAGTTTTTTTTTTGGCTATGCCAAGATTCACAACCTGTGGTTTGCTATAAAACATGGCTTAATTTATTCCATATGCAAGTTCAGACTGATCAGATTGTCATTTATTTTATTAGAACTGACAGGGATTGACCAAAAATTAGACTTTCTACCAATTTGGGACAAACTTCGTGAATGAAAACAGAACTTTTCCATATGAACTGATAAAGGGTTTACCCTTCTTAAAGGACTGTCTTTCTGCCCTTTTTTCCCCCACATGGCTCAGGAGGTACAATTTTTTCCTCTATGTTACCCTTCGACTGCAGAATCCTCATTACTTTTACCCAGTACTGTAACAGACTGACTGGAACTTCAAATCCACACCACAACTAACACATTGGTACCCGCTGTCTCCTCTATCTACGACTTGTGTTCCTCCATCAGGAAGCTGCTCATCCTTCAAGACCCATCTCTATGAAACCTTTGTAACTACACACCAAGACCCAGTGAGAACATTAGCATTTGCTTCCCATTTATACCCTAAGTTGCTGCTCAATTTATAGCACTTAAATCTATGCTATTTTGCCTCTGAGTAAAAGCAAGTTCTATCTATAAGCAACTGTTAGAAGATAAGCAGGCCATTATGCTTTCGTGCATGGGTGTGTGTGTGCCGTTTTCCTCAACTTTAAGACAAAACAAATAAAGGCAATTTGCTTATTCATCTGAGAAAGAATTACAGGGCATGAGTGATGTCTCTGTGCATTCCTGCAGGGCATTCCAGGTGTATCACTAACCGCTCTGACACGAGGCCGCCATATTATGTACTCATCACTGATCAGGCTTATTGTCTGTTACACAATTCTGGGGGATGTCTACATTGCTTTTAGCTCTATTTTACCAGGTAGAAAAAATATCTGCTTAGCAAAATGCTAGCTGTAGTTGCCTGCTTAAAAATGTTGAACCAGACAAGAGAGCGAGCACCCACATGACCTGCCTGTCCGTCTTCTGAGTGCACGTAGCCTGAGCGCCCCCCAGCCCCCGACACTGTAAAACCTCCAAGTGCACAGGCACAGTGAGTTTGAGAGGAGAGCAAACAAGCCACAACGGTTCATCTCACCTCTTCATAAACCTCCCTCACGGCTGCGCCGCCGGGTTCCTCCTCCGGCTCCATGCCTCCTCCAGGGACAATCCACTGGTCCGGGTACCGGCTGCTGCTCACGAGCAGCACCTGCAAGAAGGAGCACCACCGTGCACGGCCGCTGCCCGCGGAGTGCCGCGCCCCGGACGGACAACACCCTCAACCCGCGCCCGCCGGCCTGGGAACATAAGCCCTTCCAGGTTAACCCGCCTTTCAGGGTCATTCAGATTAGGAGGGGTGCACATCCTACGACAAACAAGCAGCCGACAGCTTCTGTACACACCGTCTTTTCGGAATTCAGAATTCAGCAATATTGTGCTCACATCACTACACCATTCTGAACCTAATGAAGTCACTTCAACTACCAGATTCACTTCGTGAAACTCCAATTCTTGGAGACTCACAAAAGACAGAGGCCGAGACTCGGTTTACTAGTCTCAGAGCTATATGCACTTAGGTTTGTGGTTGTAATGTCTGTTTTTTCAGTTATAGAATCTTAATATTCTCCCAAATTTAAGGGTATGTGACCCCAGGCACATCACCCTGTTCCCTCACCTATCAAATGTATGAATACTTAAAAGGTAACCGAGACTGTGAGAAAGGAATAGGGAAATTCATGTAAAGCCAATGCACGGCAGGGAGAGTTCCCGTTACTTTTACACTTACGATTGGGTGGAAAGAAGTACCTTCATATTCCAAACCAATTATAAGTGAACAAAAGTCACTTCTTTTGATTAACAGGCAGCTATAACTTATGATCTAGAAGAGGGTTGGCAAGCTACAGTGAGCGCACTACTTGTTTTTTGTACCGTCTGTGAGCTAAAAATGGTTTTTATATTTTTAATTATATGAAATTCAAATTCCAGTGTTCATAAATAAAATTTTCTGAGAACCTAGCCACACTCATTCATTTTTTACATGTTGTTTATGGCTGCTTTCATGCTACGACAGCAGAGTTGGGTAGCTGCGACAGAGATGGTGTGGCCCACAAAGCCTAAAATATTATCTGGCTCTTTACAGGAAGTCTGCAGACCTCAATCAAGATTAGCATTAACCTTGAAATATGCAAACACTTAAAAAAAAAAAAAAAAAAGAACTACATCATCAGAGTATCCCAGAGGTTCATTATTTTAAGTGCCTGAAGCAAGAATTATATATCTTATAAATGAAAATTTGTGGGCTAGAGTAGGTTAAAATTCACCCAAGCTAAAACAACAAAGGCTGTGATAAATAACCAAACGATGTTTGTGAAGTAACAGGTGCCTTAACCAACGTGAACAAAAGTGTTTACAAAATTACCTTAGTATACTGCCTTCACCAACGTAAGCCATTCTCACCAGATCAATCAATTCAGAGCGAAGTTTAATCCCGGACATGTGCACTGCTTTTCTGCCCGGCGTGCCCGTAGTTCGAGCTGCCCAGCCCCCTCCCTCCTGCCAAAGCAGCCGCTGGCCTTGAGAGTTCACAGCCAGCACAGGATTCGCCTCCCACGGAGGAGGCCGCCAGAACTCAACCTTCCCCAACTGGAAAGTTCCAGGCTGAAAGTAAAATAGTTCAGCAACTCCCACCTTCCCTCAAAACCTCTAAAATATTGAGCTGGAAGATAAGGAACACCTATCCAGGCACATATCCCCTCAATTTGAAAACTAAGCAGCAAACTGTGGTCTATGGACACACCATCATTGCAAAGTGGTGATCCATCAATGTTCAAGGGGTCTGAGCATTATTTCTCTCATTCTTGATCTGGATAGGACTCTATTGCTTCTACTGGCTTTATTCCTTCAAATGAATAACCGGCAAAACAGTGCAAATCCAGAGGAAGCACTGTAAATTAATAGCTGATACAATATTAGTTAAAATATTTAATGGCTGGGGCGCCTGGGTGGCTCAGTCAGTTAAGCGGCTGTCTTCGGCTCAGATCATGATCCCGGCGTCCTGGGACAGAGCCCCAGGTCAGCGGGGAGCCTGCTTCTCCCCCTGCTTATGCTCTCTCTGTCAAATAAATAAATAAAATCCTTTAAAAAATATTTTAATGGCTGGGCGCCTGGGTGGCTCAGATGGTTAAGCGTCTGCCTTCGGCTCAGGTCATGATCCCAGGGTCCTGGGATCGAGTCCCGCATCGGGCTCCCTGCTCCTTGGGAGCCTGCTTCTCTCTCTCTCTCTCTCTCTGTCTCTCATAAATAAATAAATAAAACCTTAAAAAAAAATAAAAAATAAAAAATATTTTAATGGCTGACATTGAAGGTATCACTACGTCAAAATATAGCCATTTTGGTAAAATGAAATGTAAGACAGGTTTACATTTAAGCTTTATTAAATATTAGCAAACAGGGCTTACATATCAAAATTAGAAACTAAAGAGCCAGAATCAGCAAATCTAGTAAGAATTAGAAAACACTGGTTTGAACCTGAAGATGTTTTGCAACTGTACAGATCACAACCAAGGTGTGTTTCACTACTGGATGCACACAATGAAGGCTGCTCATCTACCTTTCAGTGCACCAGTGTCGTCCTCTGTAAAAGCAAGCGCCCATCCTTGTTAGGGGTGTTGAGTGTTACTGAGAATTAAATACCTTAAGTCCTGGCCTAGGCACTCGCTGTTGGCCCTTACTAGCTATTCGGCTTTCCCACTAGGGGAGTTGAATCAGCTTACCAAGAATTAGGCTTTCCCCCCAAATTTTGCCACTTGTATTTGTTTTATAATTACTGAGAGTTAATGATGAAATGAGAGCAGAAAGGAATTATCAAAAAGACTGCAAAAATTAATTAAAGGTGGGTTATTAAAAACCTCTATCAAATTAAATACGGATGAGACTACTATAAAAGACTGGAAAAAGGAAATTTAAAAATTCAGAAAGAGCCTTCAAGAGTCTTCAAGGTTCAAATTCTTTAAACAAAGTGAAACTGCAAATCAGATTTCACTTTTTATTTTATTCAAAAAGGAGGCTTTCGGAGGATCTATGGTATTCCAAGGCTTTGGGCTATATCGAGACTGGCAAATACATGTTTTTAAGTTAAAACAAAAATGCTTCAGGTATAAAAGCATACACATCTTGCATCAAGGGAAAAGTAAACCACAACTTCTGTTTCTGACTGCAGAGCTGGAGGCCTCTTTTCCTGATTACTAGGTGTGGGTTACAGATAATCTAGTTTTTATTGCCTGGTTGAAATTCTTACTACCCAATTCTGTGCTCCTTAAGCAACTTCCTTGATTACCTTCCTAATGGGACAGGACACTGCAGGGAAAAGTACAGTAGCTACTGGAAAAGTACATCCTTATTTAGTAAACAGGGAGTTTCAAAGCCACTGATATTCTTAATGTTTGAGTCCTGGAAAAAAATGAAACTCAGTGTCATGTATCTAGGTCAATGATAATTCCCATTTGTCCCAAGATAGTCTTTAAGAGATAAATTACATAAGGTTAATAATGTTGAAAACCCATTAGTAGAGTCTGTCTGCTTTTCTGAACTAACACTTATGCTTCCAATTAAATCCAAATCTTTAATCTGCAATCTAAGGACATCATTCACATATGAGTAAATTTATCTTCCAAAAGTCAGTGACATGGAATCCCTGTATGCTTCATAAATTATTTTTTAGAAACATATGAAAACAAGTGTATAGTTTTGGACAAATGATTTAGGTAGAATCTGAAAACTTAACACGCAAGAGTCCCTTGACATTCCAAAATGATTAAATTTTATTGATCAAACCATCAACTTCAAATGTATCTTTCTAAAATATGATACATTTAATAAACAAGTAATTAGTATCTGCAGTATAGAGATGACCAGCATCTAAACTACTAGCTTTAAAAGATTTGATAATGAGTCTTCACTGATGAAACAGATTTGGAAACCAGTATGTTTCATTAAATATTTGCCTACTCATCTAGAGTACTTCATTCAGAGTTCAAATGAAGTCAAGGCCACATTTGTATGTTTGTTGTGTTATGTAGGGGAGAGTGGTGGTGGTGATTATCTACCAGGGTAGAAGAAATGAATCTGAATAGCATTAAGTAGAGACAAAGATGAATTAAAATCCCTCCTACATGCTAGAAGAATCTAAGCATATAGAACCCCATCACAAATTATTTAATATCCTCAAAAAAAAAAAAAAAAGCCATCTCACATTTCTACAACATCCCCAATCTACTAGATCTGTAATATAGCTTTAGCCTGCTTCCTAATGCTCTAAAAATATTATTACTGAAGTAACAGAAGTTATAAAATCTCAGTAAGAGGATATACCAGTAGCTGACAAATCCATACCTGGTTGTTCATACGTTTTAAATTCCTCCTTTTCAAATACCTTTCTAGGCATATTACATTTTGTGTATCCAACAAGGTGACAGTCTGCCACATTAGTGACAAGGTGACAGAGATGAAAGGAGACATTCAACCTTCCAGGTAAGCCAGAGCTGAGACCAAAGGAAGATTTATAAAAAGGAGGTTAGCCAACCCACCAGGCTGCAGAATGAGACTTGAATCAAACTCAACCTCAAAGCCAGTGCTGTTAAGAGTAGTGAAAAGTGAAGACATTTCCTTGATTCAACCTGCCCACCTTCATATAAGCATTCCTGCTACTACACTATCAAACCCCAACCCCTCCTTCCATGTACTGAATAATCATCAGAATACAACACCATTCACTTATCACTGTTAAGCCATTTCTCACACTTGTCTTTTTCTTAGACACTTAATGTTTTAAGCATTTGGAATATAAGTACTTCTCACTTTAAGTAGCAACAGTATAGTGATAATGGTCTACTTGGAACCAGCCCTGAGTCTTCCTGGACAAAGGTTTGTCTATGAATCGGAGTAATCTACAGTATAGATTCTATACTCTATATCACCTAAGTAAGTCGTCCTCACTGGGGGTGTGTAAGAGCTTGTAAACAACAACAAAAAAATGCTGTTCAAGGTTTACGTGATGCAGTGATGCCTTCAGAAGATGGAGGTACTTGAAATTCTTAGTCCTATATACACCAAGTGGCCCCCAAATGTCCTTCGTGTTTCAGCTTTTACCCTTATAACTGTTCTTGGTCACAGCCTGCTTCTGGCAACAACTAGTCACTACAAATGACTACTTTGGCGGGGGGGGGGGGGGGGGAGCTATCTAGAGAACCTCTCAAGTGATTCCTAAATTGAAGAATGAAGAGTTTTATTTTGTGAATTATAGCTATTAGAAGCTGTACTGGAGTTTTTGTTCTTTCTTCCCACATTATCATGAACTAGGATGCGTGAATGGTTAAACTACCTCTACCATAGTAACTGTATTATAGGCATTTAGCCAAAATTAGGCCAGCAAGCAGCATATTAGGAACACCCAGTGTGCACACATTTTAAAAGATTTAAGTTGTAACAATGATTATTGTATCCATTAACCAGCTACCTACTGTTATTACTAAACAAATTAGTACTACTTTTTGGACTACAGAGGCACAGTGCTATAGGAGCATCAGAAATAACAGCTCATTTTGGGAAAATGTGCTTAACCCATATTAGATTATTGCTAGCTTGGAAAAAGATCAAAATTCAAAATCTGAGGTACAGGTTCTACTGAGTGTGTATCACTTTTGCACCATCATAAAGTCGAAAAACCACAAGTTGAACCACTGAAGTCAGGGACCATCTGTATGGGACTGATAGATAGATGAATGCTAAGTTGGGCTGATGACATTTTCTTCTAGCATGTCAGTGTTTTGAAGCTATGGGTAAGCTTACTTTCACACATTACAGAAAGCCTTAGTGATATATACCAAGAGCCTGAAACAGATGCAAACTGTACAAAAATGCCTTCCCTTGAAGGAAGTGGCTGAGTGGCCAAAGAATCACTTTAGGTCTGGGAGAGCTGCAGGCATAGAGGACATTTCCCTATGTTTAGAAAAGGCTGCCTTTGGATAGTTAACTTTCATAAAAGTGGTCTCCATTTGAAGCAAGTATCTTCAAGGACTTAAATCTAAAAGGACTTCTACAGAAGTATAAGCCCCAGAGTATACATCTGAAAAGGCAGACTGCCTATTGATCCCAAGCGTACAAATGTTAGGAGAGATTTACCTGTACTAATATTTCTTATTAAGATTGTTTTTATTAGGGCTCTGGTTTTAGAGTTCTGCTTTCCCTACCAAGTCTTTTTAGGACTCTGCTTTCCCTCCCAAGGCTTACTTTTAGTGCATGATTTTGTAAAATTCAGACATTTAGTTAATACACTTTGGGCATTTAGCAGACTGTAGAATGCAGTCCCTGGCTCAAGGAGCTTAAAAGTTAAGTAGGGCGGTTAGGGTGCCTGGGTGGCTCAGTCGTTAAGCGTCTGCCTTCGGCTCAGGTCATGATCCCAGGTCCTGGGATCGAGCCCCGCATCGGGCTCCCTGCTCAGCGGGAAGCCTGCCTCTCCCTCTCCCACTCCCCCTGCTTGTGTTCCCTCTCTCACTGTGTCTTTCTGTCAAATAAATAATAATAATAATAATAAAAAGTTAAGTAGGGCAGTAAATCCAAATGGAAGAGTAGGGGGGCAGTCTTTAAGACTGTTTTGTTAGTGTTTCTCACAACTGTGCCTGGATTCCACCCAGAATCAAGTCATTTCTATTTCTCTTTTTAGCACTCTATCCTATTTTGCTGCCAGATCATCCTCAAGCTTGAATACATTTAAAATGTAAATGTTCCCATTTCAAAACTAAGTGTTCCTTTCTTGCCTAGCAACTCCTTAGCCTAATAGTTAAGGTGCTCTTTTTCAACCATTATCTGTCCTATGCTATCCTAAGCTGCGGCTCAACTAAACCACAGCCCCAAGTTTTGCTGTTTGTGATACTTGGTCCTTCCTCTCTCTCTGACTGAAATCCAGCTCCAGTGGATCTTAACCCTGGAGCACGTGATGGTACTTTTCCCTTATTTTTATTTCCCTTTATATCAGTCATTTGTCTATCTTCCCGCTACAGAGTATGTTTCTTAGGAGTTGACACTTTTCATCTCTACAGTCCTGTTCAAACTATCATATATGCAATATGTTCAAAAGAACCTATTTTTGGTTACCTTCTGTGAATGTATTATCCTCCTCCTCTGTACAAGCACAATATCCCAGCTACTCTATGGGATGCTTATTTGTGGGCTTGTGAGGAAGCCCAACTGCCAAAACTAAGGGTGGTTCCCTACAGAAAAAACTAGCTAGAGAGGATCAAATGAACAGGAGATTTAGAAATAAAGCACCTGGGGTCAAAATTATTTGCCAGCTTCTTTGACCTTGGGACAAATTATGTCTGCTGCCTAATTTCTTCCTGTACAAATGCTAATTCTTATTATTTACCTCACAGGGACGATAAAACAGGCAAATATAAAAACACCCCCCAAAAAAGACTGTGCTGTTAGGACAACCTTCTTTCCTAAAATAACCTGTTCTCAACTATGGGCTACTAACTCCTTCAGTACGAGGAGAACCATACTGGAACACTGCGTAACTTTTTGTGGTCAAACAGCAATTACTATTTTATTTCAATTGACACTCTATAAACATTTCACCCTAAAATAAGGCATACATTTAAATCTCCCAACCAGGACCTAGGTATTGTTAACCCAGTAGGGGTGAAAATTCTCACCTTTTAGCTAAAGAGGTGGATTCAGGCTGTTTTGTATCCTATCCTTGGAAGGCTACCAATATAATTTAAACAGAGTGGGAATAAATTCATAGCAAAACAGCAAGATGTCCAGGAAAGCTAATAGGGTTTACTTTGTAACTATCATATAATAGAAAGAGCCCCAAATATACACAACTACAGAAATGAATTAACCACACATTAAGGTTGGCTGTGCATTTTACTTAGAGAATTCTAGAGCCTTCCCTTAGAACATATTCTGACTTGGTTTCTCAGTCTGCACTGTACCAGATTTACCCAGTTTTACGTAACAGATTTCTCTAATACTCCAGAGCTTGCTCCTTACTTCATTTTATCTAATGGCAGTAGTCTCTTGACTCAACTAGAGGCTAGGAATTTAGCATTTATTACAGTAGGAACAACTCCCAAGCACAAACGTTAATTCATTGATCTACTACGGTGATTTCTGAAGCTCTCTTCAGGCTTCGCTTTACCATTCACACAATACAGATCATTTCAATTTCTTCCCATTTCCTGTATTTTCTCCTGGGAACGTTTTTTTTTTTTTTTTAACAAAGCCTGAATTCCAAGTTCAGGTTATGGCAAGACTTCAAAGTCATCACTTCCAGAAAGGCTTCCAAGCTCAGCCTCACAAAATCTCTCATTCAGCAAATAGCGTGCACCCAATTGCTAAGGAGCCCTGTGCCAAGAGCCCAGCATCAGGAGCAGGGACTGGATCCTGAATTCTCAATCTACCGCTTCCTAATTATGTCATTTGGGGAAAAGTACTTATGATCTGCAACTGTCTCCTCACCTATAAACCAGCACTAAGAGGATGAAATGTAACAAACTCAGGTTTTCAGGAAAGCACTCAACTAAGAATGTGATTACACAATAGTGAGCCAATCAGACAAGATCCCTGACCTAGCTTGATCACTTTGGGCTATTCTTTTGTATTGAAAGCTTGTTTTTTCCTAAAATGGCCCTTCCCTCAACGATTTTCTAATCTTTTTAAAAATAGAATATACTTAAGGCTGGTTGACTGTTTACTCTGTGAATGTTACAACATCTTTCCCCTTCCACTTCCTAGCTCTCCAAAGTGAGCCCAGTCATAGACGCAGACCTGTTTCTTCGGAAAACTCAAGAAAATTTAGGTTTTAACACTTAAAGGCCCCCAACTGAGGACTGATCAACATAAAAGGCTTGGTTTCTTTTCAAAAAATAAAGGCAAAACCAGAGTTTGAAGAGCACCATTTTGAAGCACTTTGATTTTTGTTAGCATAATAAGAACTATGCTACCGAGTGTACACTATGTCATACTCATCCTAACTACACAGATTAGCAATAAGGAAGCCATTACATTTCCCGTCTCCAGCTTTAGCCTGGTATTTTATTGGACACAGTTGGTTATGGAAGAACTCTGTTAATTTTTTCCCTGTCTAATGATTTTAGGAGTGGCAATGCTTTATGAAAGATTTTCATGGTTACCAATCAACTATTATTGCCTTAAGCAAATTTAAAACAGTGAACCAGTTTTAAATTAAATAAATGTAACAAATAAGGAAAAACTGCTCTCCAGGAAAACCTCAAGGGCCTCATATCAACCCAACGCAGGAGGGTGAATTACAGAAGATGGACTGCTTACTCTTAGAACAAGAAAGGCTGCTCCTCTCCAGATGTCAAACCAAACACAGCAAAGTAAAGAAGCCTTGATAAATATGCTGAGAGCTAGAGATTACGGTCTGAAAATGGCAACTTTGCCGACCTCTAACCATCTTCTCCCTCTGGCGTTATTCCACATTTTTCACTAGCCATCTTTCTGCTGTCAGAAAACTTTAAAAGAGGCGGCCATTTAAAAAATATATATATCAAATATAATCATGCCAAGTGCTTGCGAGTTAAAGGGTCCACTTAAAAGTGGGATTTTAAAAAACCAGACCGAATGGGGTTTTATTTTAAAGCACGGCGTCTGTTTGGCTATTCCACAAACATCCCTAGGTTTAAAGCGAAAACGCAAACTGCTGTAACGTGGAAGGAAAATATAACAGAGGCAGAGGCATTAGAGCTTGGGCTGCAACACTCACGCCATTTCTGCCGCCTCTGTTAGCACTCGAGGTTTATCTGGCTTTACACTCAATTCGCGTGTTAAGATGGTGACTCCCGCCAGAAGCGACCTATATGGCCCAGGACCTTCCCGCGGGCCGGGAGGCGTCTCGGCCTCAGGTCCTCACGACCGCCCAGCAGAACATAGGGCTGGGCCAGCCCCTTTGTCTCCTCTGTCAACCCAGAGAAAGGAAGGAAGGAAGGAAGGAGGAAAGAAGGAAGAAGGAAGGAAGGAGGAAGGAAGGAAGGAGGGAGGGAAGGAAAGGAGGAGGGGGCTAACTAATCCCTCCCAGCCCGGGGCCAGAAGAAGGGTCGGGCGAGGAGGGGGAAGGGCAAGGACCCCCACCCCGGCCGGCCCCGGCCCCCCGCTCCCCCGGCCTGCTCCGGCGCCCCCGCCGCGGAGGGCACAGAGCGCGCTGGAGGCCCTCACCTCGTCCTCCTGCTCGCTCCGGAAGCACAGGCACGCCGCCCGCTTCTTGAAGCCCTCGCGGTCATAGGTCCGCGTCTGGTTGGGCTTGAACTTCATCATAGAGGCGGGCTCTTGCTGCCGCTGCTGCTCCGGCCGCCGCCGCGGGGACCCGGCCGCCGCCACCCCGCCGGGGAGTCGGGGCGCGGGCGAGTCGGGGCACAGAGGCGCCGGGAGGCGAGGCGGCGGCGCGGGGAGTGGCAGCGAGGCCGGTCAGTCCCGGGGCCGGCGGCCGCTTCGACGTGGGGCAGGGCGCAAGCGCCGGTCACTGCAGCCCGGGTGCCGGAGAGCAAACACCGCCTCTGCCCGGGCGTCCGCCGCTCTCCATGGAGCCCGCCGCCCGCTCGCCTCCGCTCCCTCCTGCTGCTGCTGCCGGCAACGCCGTCGCCGTCGCCGCCGGGGAAAGAGCGAGACTCGAGGCTCGCGCCACAAGGAGACAGTTGAGAGAACTCGCGGCGTCTAGGCAGCAGCGCCGCAGCGGCTTCGCGCCGCCCCCACCGCCCCTATATTTAAGTGGGCCCGCGCAGCCCCGCCTCCGCGCGCCCCGCCCTGCGCGCGCCCCTGCGCCTGCGTGCCGGGACCGTTGCGGCGGGGGAGGGGCGGCGGGGGGCGGGGTCTCGGCCGCGCGGCCGCGTGGGTTCCTCGGAGCCTGAGGGGCTGGGGCTGCGTCCGGGCGCGGGCTGGCGGTAGCCCGCCAAAATACCCGTGAGTAGGAAGAGGCAAAGACCCCTCCCTCGCTGTTTATAAACACCGCTACCTGCCCCGTGGAGACCTTAAATATCGTCTCCAGGCGAGGAGGTCCAACTACGTACATCCTCACAAAAAGTTGCACCCCGGTCAGGAAATGCCTGGAGGCATCGCAGCGATGGCAGTCTCCGCAGTGACTGACGTCCCGAATTCGCCCGTGAGGTGCGGGGAGACGAGAGGGTGAAGGCCTAGAAGGGGGAAGACGTTGGTTAAGAGGGTTCGTTTGGAGGGTTTCAGGGGTTTTGTTTGTTTTCCAGAGGAAAGAGAGAAGGCACATTTCCTTTTTTTTTTTTTTTTTAAGTCTTTGGTTAGGGGGTCGTTTGTTCTCTCAAGAGTCCGTTCGAGCTTGAATATTTCTTTGAAGCTATGGGTAGCATCTTCCACTTTGTCCCGCGCTCCGGAATGTATTCATGAATACTGGCAATGGCTAATATTTACGAAGTGTTTTGCGCTTGCATTTCATGCTAAGCAACAGGCACAGCTCGGTACTGGAGCCACACCCTAAATAGAATAGGATTTCTGCTGTCTGGGAGTTTCAAGTCTCCTGGGGACTTGGGACGAACAATCTTTCCATTTCAGAGTGTCACCCACGTTTTAAGGTTGGAGCCAGGAGGCCCCCGGTGTTAAGGAAGCCAACCCAACTATCCTGCCCCCTCCACAGAGCCCAGGCTACTTAGTTCCAGGCGCGTATGACTATTCGGTTTTCATTCCTAGAGGGCCTACTGTGTGCCAGACACTGGCATCTAAAACCAGCCCCTGCCCTTCCAGGATCTTAGGCACCTGAGAGCAGATATAGTCAGATATCAAACAATCACACAAGTACATGTAAAACTACAAATGTGATAAGGTTGAAGGTGGTGGAGGGTTTCCCAGGGAGATATGACCAGACCTGCAAGTCAGGAAAGGCTTCCTGAGGCAGGAGGTCAAGGTTTTGGTCAAGGGCCAGAGGAGGGGGAGCTAAGGCCACCAAGAGCCTGGTGCACTTTCAAGGCCGAGGGAACTGGGACATATGTAGAGTCCAGTGGGAGAAGGAGCAAGGAGAAATGAGTAAAGGCCCATGTGGCTGCAGAGGGGCTGGGGGTAGCTGGGTTCCACCTTTGGCCCAGAGGGCTGTGAGGCCTGACTATTCCCAGCCTGGGGTCCCTTGGAGAGTCCAGAGTAGGGCACTGGTCTTCCTGTTCTAGATTCTGACCTCCAGGTTCATGACCGCTGCATCTAACTTCATCATCTTCTTATCTCCAGGGCCAGGCAGATGCAAGTTTGTACAATGAGTTAACGTTGAATAAGTGATTTAAGAAATGAGATTTTACCATGGCACAATTGGAAAGCTTATCAAGTCCGTGCAGGGACATTTTCCAAGCCTTAGCGTTCTTACAGAAGCTGCCTGAAGTTTATTTCCCGATTTATAAACAGGAACCGAACACATGTAGCTAGGGGCTCCATTTTGGCTAATATGCAAATATTATTTTAAGATAATTGGTTCAAATTGATAAAATGATTAATCTCACCATGGTCTTTTTAAATGATAAAGAACATTAAGTTTCCCTCTGCTTTAAAGGTCTAGCTTCTCTTTTGTGTTCAGTGAATATTAGTTGATTGGATGTTGATCTACTCAAATCTTTCCCATTTAGTAATTACATGAGGTGAGGCATGAATCAGAATTAACTGAGGAGGAAAGAGGAAGATGGCTGGAAAAGACTCACTGAAGGGAGGAAAAACTGGCACAGAAAACTGGCGAGCATGAGCATGGGGCCGCTTGCTTCAGGTTCCAGACCGTTGCATATGGTTGAAAAGATCTTGAGTTCAGGTCTCACCTGCACCAATCACTAAATGTAACTTTTCTCACCTGTCAAATAGATATAATATCATTTATACCATCTTGCACAAGACCACAGTGAATCTGAGGGTGCTTTAAGACTATAAAGCATTTAAACATAGGATATTATTAATAAGGACATTTTCTTTGGAGATCTATCCTCCTCCTATGTTTCCTCAGGGAGTAGAGGAATAACGCAGAGGGCCAGGTGCTTGGAAAGGGCTGTGAGTTGTGAGGGAAGGGTTTTAAAAGGAATTTTGCAACAAATGATTTGAACGGAAGAATGCTATTCTATAAATAACCACCCCCTACTTTTTCGTTAGTTTATTTATTGAGTTAGTTTTTGCAATTATTTGAGAAACACCTAAGAGAAAAGGAAATTTTTGACTAAAAATGATAGACTAGAGAAAGGCCGAATTACAATGCTGGATCTTCATTTTCCTATGTCAGATCCTCAGTAGTAGGGTGCACACCCCAGCCCAAAGCTCCCTGCTTAGTATTGTCTAACAGGTATTATGCATCTGAAATGCGCTTAGGCACCGTTCAAAGCTTAGATCATATCCAGCCAGATCACAGTTGAGATAGACATGAGTTGTTTTTCCTCTGCAGGGCCAGTAAGGACTGGGCTACACCGGCCGGTTTCCTTGGGGATCAGAGTCCAATTTCAGGTTAATCTGTTTAGTGCACTAAGCACAGTGTTGTCTTACCTGGAACTTATTACACGCGGAGCCATTTCCTGTACTATTTTCAAATACTTGGAGCCATCAGAGAGGAGAACTAACATTCTCTCTCCAGGGTGCTTCTTTTCCTGGGGTCTTTTTATGGGAGGCAGTGCAATAGGGGTGCCGTGCAGGGAGCTTGCGGCCTTCCCTTGTAATTGACTCACAACGTTACCGTGAAGTAAGTTCTATCTCTCAAGGTAAAACTGATCATGACAAATCATCCCTTCCTATGTCTTTCCAATGATAATAATAGCTAGTCATTACTGAATGTTACTCACTGCTGGGTGTTTGTCATGATCATATTTGAATAATCCCAACAGCAGTTATTATGAGACAGCTACTATTTATCGTCCCCATTTTACAGGCAAAGAAACAGGGATGGCCTTTCTCTCTTTGCAGCCAATATTCTTAACTCCTGCACTGTATCACTGTAAGCTTGTCTTGCCTCTTTTATTACATGATAATTATTTTGTATGTGTTATGTTCTGACACTGGGATTTCTTTCCATTTTAAAATGAAAAAGAAGCTTTGTTTAAGGTAAGATGGTAAGAGAAGCTCTTCTAGTGCAAAATGGAAGTGGAAGTCTTGATTACAATTTCATGTCATCTAGACTTTTTTTTTTTTTTTAAAGATTTTATTTATTTATTTGACAGAGAGACAGCGAGAGAGGGAACACAAGCAGGGGGAGCGGGAGAGGGAGAAGCAGGCTTCCCACTGAGCAGGGAGCCCGATGTGGGGCTCGATCCCAGGACCCTGGGATCATGACCTGAGCCGAAGGCAGACGCTTAACTGACTGAGCCACCCAGGCGCCCCCAATTTCATGTCATCTAAAGTGATTTTGTTTCTTTTACAAAAGGCACAGATTAGAATGGAATAAGCAATAAACTAAGCCTTAGGATTAAAAATCCTAAAAAGGATTAATGCAAGCAGCATTAGCAAGACTTTAAAAGAGACTGGTTTGCCTGTTTATAAGCTTCTCTTTCATTGAAGTAAAGAATGATTTTCAGATTTTCAACTCATTTTCTATTTCCTCAATTCCTATTAACTGCAGAGCACTTTGTTTCACATGCATCATGTTTACGTGCAGTTCTAGGTGGGTAATAAAAATGTTTACCGGGAAGCACAGCTCCCACTTTCCTTCTTTATCATTCAGGGAAAGGTATGCCAAGTGCTTATCTCCTCAGCAAAGACAGTGACTAGACATTTTCACCACCTTCTTCAGGACAGCATTTTAAACTCCTGCTTCATTCAGAATTGCTTCTTTTTGCTACATAACAATTCTGCTATTTTCATTTGAGGAGAAAAGCAAAAAAAAAGAATGTTTGCCCATAAGAGACATGTTACTCAATTGTAATGTATCGACCTTGTTTTGATATAGATTAAAACAAATGAAAAATAAACAAGAAAAAAGACATAGGGCAATTAGGGGATGTGAACTCTGGTTTATGATATTAAGCAACTGTTGTTATTTTGAGGGGCTATGATGTTTGAAAAGAGAACTCCTTACCGCTTAGAGATATATACTAAAATACTCAGAGCTGAAGTGATATGATGTCTGCGATTTCCTTCAAAATAATCTGGGTTGTTGGAGCAGGGAAGATGGGTTGGGAGTGTGGAGGAAACTAGAGGGGCCATGAGCTGATTGTTGTTGAGGTTGTAAGCCATTAGGAAAATGGAGGAGAGGAAGGAAACCGAAAGGAGGAGAAATGTTTTATATTTCATGGGGCATGGAAATGAATCTCTGTTAGAAAGAAGCTGTACACACTCATGATATAAGTATTAGATTCTAGAATGATTAGAATAACCAAAAGTGCAGTTTGCAAGTTATGCAATGTTTTTATAAAATATAAAATAGAGAAATAGGACATAAAAATTACTCACCTGTGCAAAAAGTTGTGACCAATATTATTTCATGAATTGAAAAAAATTTAATGGTTATTTCTGTGTGAAAATTTAATAGTGATTGATTTATCAGCATTCATCCTTGTGTGGTGAAACAGAATTTCATTCTCAGAACTAGACTACAAGCCCTAGGAGGGCCGAAATCCAGGTGATCCAGTGATACTTTAGCTCAGTTATAGGCTATGAGGCAATCCGTAGATATATGTTGCTGATTTCTTCTTCTGGCATAGTTACTATATCATGTATCATATTCCTGTATAGAAAATGCAAATACAATCAATTTCTCTTCGTTTCCCTCTGTCTCCTCTCTCTCTTTCTTTCTCTCTCTCTCTCTCTCTGGCTATTTATGATGATTTTTAAATCTGTCCTTGATTTTTGTTTGTTTTGGTTTGGGGCTATATATATAAAATTATATATATTTACCCTAACTGAGGAATATGATCAACTCAGTCCTCAGAACCTGACATTTATTTCTCACAGTTTTGGAGATTGGAAAGTCCAAGATCAAGATGCTGGCAGATTCAGCATGTGCTGAGAACTCACTTCCTCATTCATAGATGCTTTCTGGTTCCTTGTGTCCTCACAAGGTGGAAAGGGCGAGGGAGCACCCCGTAGTTTCTTGTAAGGGCACTAATCCCATTCATGCGGGCTCTGCCCTTGTGACTTAATAATCTCCTAAAGGCCCACTTTCTAATACCATCACATTGGGGTTTGGATATCAACAGATGAATTTTAAAGCAACACAAACATTCAGTCTATAGCAAGTAGCTACACAAAGAACTGTAGAATTTCTCTTTAGGTGGGAGTTAGAGCTGGTGATTTGGTTGGGAGAGGAGACTTTAGAAGCACAGTTTTTATAGCATTTGACATAATATTGAGAAACATCAATTGTATATATCAGTGAAAAAAGTGTGGCTGCTTTACTGAGCATTAATGGGAGCTTATGCTTTTTCCAAAACTATCCCTTTTTCTCCCTCCAACTAAAATCACATTTGGCAGGGACTTAGGCCAGTGATGGACATAGTGGGAAGGGTCAGGTGGATTTCCATATCAGGTAGACAGCAGAGTCCTATAGTTTTTGAGCTGGAAGGGATCTTAGAGCTCATAGTCAAATCCCTTATTTTTCAAACATAACCTTTCTCTCTGGCTCTCACCCCTCTTTGCCTAACTCCTGCTTCAGGACTCCATTTAGAGACCCTTCCTTTAGGAGGCATAATTTCCCTTCTCCTGCAAAGTCTGGTTGCAGTCCCTGTTTCTGTCCCCTGTACTTCATCCATGGTCACACTCATTACTCGGTATTATAAATACTCTTTTCATTTTATTTTTTTATCTGTTGCTCCCAGGAGATTCCAAACAGTTGAGGGCAGAGGCCTCTGCTATATCTAAGGCCAATTGTAGGGCCTGCACATAGTCATTCTCAAAAAGTAGCAACTGAATAAAGGAATGTACTTGAAAAACTCCGAGGCAAAATCATTTAAGAATAGGGAGAATTTGCTAGGGTACAGTGGACTAGGTGGCTGGACCAACAGGGAGAGAGCAGAGCTGACAAACCAGGAAACATCATGGGAAAGGATAACAACAATATATAAAGAATAATAATGATAGCATCTCCTCAGTGCTTCTTTGGTGACACCCCGTGTCCTCATACTTTATAGATATTAACTCGTTTATTCTCCACCAACATGCCATTTTACAATGAGAATACTGAGGCAAGATGAGTTATATAACTTGTCCAGTTCACAAAACTAGAAGGTAGAGCCAAGTGTTCAACTCAAGCAGCGGAATTTCAAAACTGTAATTATCATCACAATTACAAGCATTGATGGCAGAGCTAATAACCAGAAGACACAAGAGCAATCTGATAGATACCTTGCCTTCAGCTACAGTCCATGCTGTGTATAGATGAAGAAGGTGGCTGGTGAATTTGTAGTCAGAGCACAGAAATGTATAGACCTGGGGCATGTCTTAGGTAATCTAGAAGTTTCTTGCACCCCTAAAGATTGAACTAAGTCTTTGAATGTACAACAGGTTCTTATATAAAAGGAGAATTTGAACTTGAAGGAGAATTTGAAGGAAAGGTATTCTGGCAATCTAAAAAATATGAATTAAAAAAGACTGGAAATTTGTCCATTAAAATATTGACAATTGGGTATCTTTAGTGCTAGGATTGGAGGTGATTTAAAACTCTTATGTAGCTTTTCCTCACTTTCCAGCATTTCTTCAATGTACATATATTACTTTGATGATTTTTTAGAAGAAAAATCTTGGAAGTGATAAAGACAAGCACTAGCTTTTCTCAAACTCCACCAAGAATGAATTACATCTGTTTGTAATGACTGAAACAGGGGAGGTCTTTAAACTTTTGTGACTGTTTAGAAACTTAGCTAATCAGGATTAGAAAGAACCGTATCAGTTTATTAATTTGGTTCTGGATAGCTGAGTTTATCTTTCTCCCTTCTATCTAAAAGTTGAAAGGAAGTTATTCATTGGTGGGTATAAAGATTTATCCTAGATTATATAGATTGCATTGTTTTGTGGGTTATTTTTGGTTTTGTTTTTTTTTACACTATAGGTTACTATCAGCAGAAGCCCCTTAAAAGTGGCCTCTATAGGTTCGTGAACCTCTTGAAATTGAATGCAAATCTTTGTGTGTTTGTGTATATATGTACATTTTTTTTTCTTTTTTTGGAGTGGATAAGTTCATAACTTTCATACATTTTCAAGGGGCTCCTCAAAAGGATTAAGAACTCCTACATGAAATGGACTCACCAGACAAGGACAAGAGGAGTCTGGATCTGTTGTTAGAAAGTTAGAGGCAGGGGCGCCTGGTGGCTCAGTTGTTAAACGTCTGCCTTCGGCTCAGGTCATGATCCCAGGGTCCTGGGATTGAGCCCCGCGTTGGGCTCCAGCCCCGCGTTGGGCTCCAGCCCCGTGTTGGGCTCCCTGATCAGCGGGGAGCCTGCTTCTCCCTCTCCCACTCCCCCTGCTTGTGTTCCCTCTCTCGCTGTGTCTCTCTCTGTCAAATAAAATCTTAAAAAAAAAGAAAGAAAGAAAGAGGCAAAGTTGGAATGAGGTAACACTGTCAACAATCCAGGTGCAGGGTTCAAGAATAAGATATTATAGTCATGAGCTGGTCATAGTTTATAAATCAGAATCCAGGTGTAGGGGCAGAAACTGTCTGGAACCAGGAAAGAGGAACAGAAAGAATACAACAAAAGCAGTTTTAGTAAATACCTGTTGCTTGAAAAGGAATTAATTTTAGACTTGGCTGAGGCAAGAAGTTTCCCAGTAACAATGCTGTATTCTGGTATGAGTTAATGTGTCTAAGCTCCCAGAGAGCTCTATGATGCCTCCAATTCTCCTTTCTAAGGGGTCTTTCCACACCCTTATAAACAATCTACTAGAGGGGTGCCTGGGTGGCTCAGTTGGTTAAGCATCTGACTCTTAATTTTGGCTCAGGTCATGTTCTCAGGGTTGTGAGATAGAGCCCCATGCCCCCTCCACGCATGCTCAGCAGGGAGTTGGCTTGAGAGTCTCTTGGCTCCCCTCCCCCCCACGCACACATGCTCTCTCTCTTAAATAAATAAATCTTAAAAAAAAAAATCTACTAGAGGGGCGCCTGGGTGGCTCAGTCGGTTAAGCCACTGCCTTCAGCTCAGGTCATGATCCTGGAGTCCCGGGATTGAGTTCCGCATCAAACTCCCTGTTCAGCAAGGAGTCTGCTTCTCCCTCTGACCCTCCCCCTCTCATGCTCTCTCTCTTTCTCATTCTCTCTCTCTCTCAAATAAATAAATAAAATCTTTAAAAAAAATTAAAAAAAAAAAAAAAGGGGAAGCCTGAGTGGTTCAGTCAGTTAAGTGTCTGCCTCCGGCTCAGATTATTGTCCCAGGGTCCTGGGATCGAGTCCCACATTGGGCTCCTTGCTCAACGGGGAGCCTGCTTCTCCCTCTCCCTCTGCTGCTCCCCCTGCTTGTGTTCTCTCTCTCTGACAAATAAATAAAATTAAAAAAATATTTTAAAAAACAAAAATCTACTAGAGATTCAGAGATGCTGGACTTTTGTGCTTTCTATTACTTACTCCTATTCACCACATTTATAAAATTATGTCTGAAGCCTTAAAATATCCAGAGAACAAGCATAAAAACATTGTTTTTCATAATAATAATAATAATTGCAACCGTATAATACAAATGCAGATTATTATAGGGTCAAGATGTTCCACAAAATAATAATATTAACATTTAGTTTCACATTTAGAGATTGAGAACAATTTATTTCAAAGATTGGATGGTTAGTAGGATTGGTTCTCATGGAACATTGGGTGAAGTTTCTTTCTCTTTCTTTCTTCCTTTCTTCCTTCCTTTCTTTCTTTCTTTTTTTTTTTTTTTAAGATTTTATTTATTTGACAGAGAGAGAGACAGCAAGAGAGGGAACACAAGCAGGGGGAGTGGGAGAGGGAGAAGCAGGCTTCCCGCTGAGCAGGGAGCCCAATGCGGGGCTTGATCCCAGGACCCTGGGATCATGACCTGAGCCGAAGGCAGACGCTTAACGACTGAGCCACCCAGGCGCCCCTCCTTTCTTTCTTTTTTAAAAGATTTTATTTTTAAGCAATCTCCACACCCAACATGGGGCCCAAACTCATAACCCCAAGACTGAGTGGCATGCTCCACCATCTCAGCCAGCCAGGCACCCCATCTTTAAACTCAATATAAACATTGTGGCAGGCACTGTGGAGGATACAAAAGAAATAGAAGACAGAGTTCTTAACCTCAAGATATCAGTCTTTTCAGGAAACATGAAACAATACAAGTCCAGTCTAGAATAAAGAGTTAAACTCAATGTGGTCAAGTGCTAAATTGTAACCACATTCAGACTAGTTGAGGGCTCTTGGAAACTGCTTTCCAACAACAAAAATACTCATGTGTATACATTCATGCACACACACAGACCCCCTCATCCCTAATGAAAATAGCTTTCAACATTACCTTTCCTTTCATTTTTAAAAAGAAAATAATATATATAGGTATATATATTAATATATATATATAGATGTGTTCTATTTCAGTTGTAGTTCTCCAAGACTTTTATATTCCAGCTTTATAGAAAAGTAACATTATTTAAAAAGGCAAGTAGCCATACATGTACATATAGATGCATTTTCTATTGGTGAATTTTCCAGGCTGAGCCTTTATATATCTAGTCATTTAAAAAAGAAAAGAAAGAGTGTGAGAGAAAGAGAGAGAGAAACAAGAAAGAAAAAGAAGGAAAGGAAGGAAAGGCAGGGAAAGGAAGGGAAGGGAAGGGAAAAAAAGAAAAAGAAAGAACTGTTCTACCTTTTTAAACAGAGCTTGGTGATGTTAAGATAAATATTCACTTATTTAATTTAAAGCACATTTAGTGTAGATTTTTCTGCTTTTAAGAGACACACTTGCATTTCCTAGTTTTATTTGCCTTTTAAATCTCAACATAGTTTTTCAGATACGTTACTGTTTGTAAAGATTCATCTTTATCCCTTTTAACTATTTGGAGAAATGAACGCTACCATTTGGTTCCTTCTTCTATGTAGGTTAATTAGATAAGAAATTTTTAAAATCCACATTTGAAGAAACTTGGTGATGCTTTAAGACAGAATACATCTATATATGCTTCAGGGAAATACTCAGGAAATACAAGGACAGGGATTCTTTGAGATATTTGATCACAGAAGCACAAGTCATGTCTCCATAGATTCTCCAACAATGCCATCTGCCAAAGCCACTGTGACCGTATAGTCTGTAGGAGAAGGCACCCTGGGCCCAAAGACAAAACACCTGGGTTCTGGTGACAGCGTCTTTACTTTCTTTATCTGTTTTCTTCAAAATAGAGTTAATAATACCTCTATCTTCAAAATAGAGTTAATAATACCTGCCCTACCCATCTCTCAGAGTTTTGTGAAGACAAACTGTTACAAGAAATAATTGGAAACACTTTGGGCAAAGCATGTAGAGTGGTTTCAAAATTTTAAGATAGCTTTGTAAGAAAAAATGGATTTAAGTGAAAATCGAATGAAAGTGTAATGGTACATAGCATTTTATTTTCCCCAGATTGACACAGAGGTCCAAGGACACTGGGTTTTAGGAAGACTCTAATTTCTACGTCTCTTGAAAAGCATTCCACAGTGGTGATTCTAGCCATGTCGAATCTGTGAAAGAACCTCTGGCTACCTGCTCTGTTTCTGGTAAAGTCGAAAGGGCATGGGAAAAGATGAATGATTTGGTGAAAAGACACATAGGGTAGGTAGGGGCTCACTGTTAACAAATGGCTATTAAAGTTTTTGTTTAAGAAAGTGTTCCTCCAAGGGGTGCCCAGGTGGCTCAGTCAGTTAAATGTCTGACTCTTGGTTTTGGCTCAGGTCATGATGTCCAGGTTGTGAGATGGAGCCCATGTTGGACTCCACGCTCAGTGGGGAGTCTGCTCGAGATTCTCTCCCTCTACCCCTCCCTTCGCGTGTGCCCACTCTGTCTCTCTCTCAAATAAATAAATAAATCTTAGAAAAAAAAAAAAAGAGTTTCTTCAAGATTTAAGGACTTATGACAAGCTTATCAGTGTCTGGTCCCCACCAAAGGCCCTAATGGGTGCAAAAGTCTGCTGTCCTGTTAAGAACTTCTGGTTTCTTTTTCCCAACTTTATGTTTTTATACTACGTCTCATGTATTTGTGCTCCTTTTTCAACACTCCCCTCTTTCCTCCAAAGCCTTTCTAGAACTGATCACACCTTCAATTCAACAGAATTTTATGAAATACATTATTCTTGAGGAAATTTCAGAGTAGTTCCTGCTTTTATTTATAATTCAGTGATACTGTACCTGTTTTTCTTGGCTAAAGGAAACCAGTGACTAAAATGCTTCCTCAACTGTTCCCCTGCTGCTGCCTACACCTTGTTTGGAAAGTTTTCATTTACTCATTGATGGTATTGAGAGCTATTAAAAGGTTTAAATCCATATTCTTTTTTTTTTTTTTTTTTAAGATTTTATTTATTTATTCATGAGAGACAGAGAGAGAGAGAGAGAGAGGCAGAGGGAGAAGCAGGCTCCCAAGGAGCAGGGAGCCCGATGTGGGACTCGATCCCAGGACCCTGGGATCATGACCTGAGCTGAAGGCAGACGCTTAACCATCTGAGCCACCCAGGCGCCCTAAATCCATATTCTTAACCCAAAGTATGTTTTATAGAAGCTAAACGCCTAGTAATAGAGAAATGGTTATATATATTACGATGTATCCACTTCCAAGAGTACTGTGTAGCTATAAAAAACAATGCTTAACTATTTTCTAAAAACAAGGCAAGAACTTGTTACAAAGTTAGTTTTTTAGGTGTTAAAAGTAAATATAATAGAGTCCCAGTTATATAAAGATCTTTGAGTATAGGTGTTTTTTGTTTTCTTTACACTTAGCTGTATTTTTTCAATTTTCTATCATGAGCATGTTCATTTTTGTATTAGGATGGAGTCTATTTGGTTTTTTTTTCAGCCCAATACTAAGTAAATTGCTTTCACATTGGTTAATAAGAATAAAAACACTTATAACCCCAACAATAATGATAAAAATATATGTAATATTCTGGGAGGAACTGGTATATAAAATCCAGACCACTCAATTTTAAGTCAAACCTAGAGGTCAGCCTGTTAGTATGCAAAGTAGGAAGTAATGAGGTTATTGGAGTTTTGTGGTTGACTTCATTTAACCTTGGTCACAACGGACATAGATACGTTGTAAGCCCCCACTACAGCCCTCCCCTTCATCCTTCACAATCTCTTCCCTTTCGAACTTCCCATTTTATTTCCATACCTCCCCAGTGGCTTAAATCAAGGGACAGAGGGAAAAATGGGGCAGGTCAAACTTAAAGGTATAGGAAAGATTCTTTTTTTCCTTACGTCTGCAGGCAGGGGAGATCCCTTTGGACAAGTTCTGAGAAATAAAACTATTTCATGTAACTGAGCACTCTACTTCAGCTAATGGATCTTGTGACCCAGTTGTGGGAGTGGAGTTGAGTTCCCTTTTATTTCTTAGAGTGACTTTTTAAAAGACGCTGGAGCATGTAACAGTGTCTTTCTTTCTTTCTTTTGAACACTGAAAATTCATGGTAATGATTAATATTACCCCCATTAACATTTTGTGGAATTGATCAAGACCTAAAGGAGCTTTTCTGGCATAAGATTGTTGCAGTGTCATATGCAATAAAGGTTTAGTGAGCAGAGACTGCATAAGGACATAGCATAGCATAGCATATTTGGAGGCCCCCTAAAATCTCCATTAGCTCCCCAGGGACACCCAAAATTTTTTCAAAAAATGTAGTCTGTGATGCAAACGATATTTTTCTCAATCTTATTTACGATGTTGGGGAAGAAAGTTGTCTCTTGCCTTTACTGTTTCTTTTGTAACATATGATTTGTGCAATTATAAGACAAGTCCCCTAAGTACTAACTAGTAGGGGAGAAAAATAAATATTTGCAAGCTGAGAAAGAACTATAAGAGATGTATGTCCAGAGTACAGCTCTCCCCAGGACTCCAGGAAGGCTGGCAGTACCAGAGGTATTGAAATGAGAGTATCAGGCAAGGTAGAGAAAGAAGAGGGGCCCAGGTTATGGGACGGTCAAGTTCAAAGGCACTGCTGTGTGAAAAAGAATCTTCAGGAAAACGAAAGCTACTTGCTGAGAATAGTTGAAGATGAGTCCAAAGAAGCAGTCATCAGCTATATCACAGACTTAGGTTCAGGCTAGGGAGTTCAGACTCTACTGTGTGGACCAGGAGTGTCAAAGTGACCTCAAAAAGGGTTTTACTAGCTGGCACAGATGTTTTAAAATAGTTTCAGGTTTGAATGCCTTTAAGTGGGACAGGTCTTTTCCAGGTCCATACTGCCTCCTTCTTTGCTGTATTAAACCCCATGATTTCACATATTTAAATATCTAGTAGTGAAGGCACCTCAGATTGTCTCAAGAAACCTCTAGGTAGGCAATGGAGAGTCAGGAAAGACTAGAATAAGTCAATGACATGATCAGATTTGCACTTTAGGAAGGTTATTCAGGCAGTAAAGTGGAGACTACGTTTTGTGACAGTTGGCATGAACTAGAGGGAAAGACCAGTCAGAAAAATACTTAGAAGGTAGAATCTACAGGGCCTGATAACTGATTGTATGTGGAAAATGAAAGAGGAGGCTTAAATGTCTTCTAAGTTCTTGTTCTGGTAAAGGGGTAGATTGGAGTGTGATTCACTGAGATGGGGGCTTTGCAAAAGGAGTAGCAAGGTGGGAGCAATGAAAGGATGTTCAGTTTGAGACCAGGTAAGTCTGATTGGTCCTGTGGGGCATTTTTGGCAAGCTGTTCAGTGGGCTAGAGATGTGGATGCTCTGGGTATTATTTGGCTTCACCCCTGGTCTAGAACCAAGCCAGGTTGTTGGGTTGTTGAGCTATTCTTAGCATTAGTTTACAAGCTTTTTTGGCTGTATCCCAAGGAAAAGTTTCTGTTCTCATTTGTTCCCACCTACTTCAATTCTCAGTTTGTATCCATCCTGCAGGGGTTTTAAGGAAGAGGAATGTAATTATGTTTCATCTTTTTGTGACTATATCCTCTCTTTTCCACCCATCAGCTAACTGCCCTATGGTTGTTTGCACTGTTATTGTTAGTAGGTAATTGTGCCTGCATGGTTAATGACCCAGCAGCCCATGCGGAGATTTGGAGGCTGCATGTGAACATGAGCTGCTACCAGCAAGAGGTGTCAAACACCCAGCCTTGGCCGTGAGCACACCTGGCACAGAAGGCTTTCCTGTCCCATGAACACTGACTGACTTATCTGTAATAGGCCTACTGGAGGGGGTGGGGCTCAGGCTTGGCTGCTTATGGGGTTGGAAATAATGGCAAAACCATTCTTAGAAGCTTGGCAGGACATGTGCAAAGGAACAGCTATTTCTCAGGCCACACAGCATTTGCATTGCCTTCTGTAATTTGAAGCTTTATTCTCTGGACCTGAGAGGAATTTGGGTTCTACAAATAAAAAAATACTTAGAGTATGCCTCAAAATGACTAAGGTCTTGGTATAACTTTGGCATTTGAAGTTGTCTGAGAAAATGAGGCAAATGATCAGTGAACACATATTATGAAGGACCTCCACAAAGGTTGGGACTCCAGTGGTATCCCTCCATGGAAACGTAGAGAACTCTGAACCCTGGCATGGCTCCATTATGCTTTGGGTAATTCATATACTACTTTTTGAGAGGGGGAAGCAATATCCAGATTAAGGGCAGGAGAGGTTCATTGAGACACATTTGGACATGCTTGTATATTTGTATTTATTTTAATTATTATAGTGCTCATTGACAAGTTGTTTTTTTTTTTAAATTTATTTATTTATTTATTTGACAGAGAGAGAGACACAGTGAGAGAGGGAACAGAAGCAGAGGGAGTGGGAGAGGGAGAAGCAGACTTCCTGCAGAGCAGGGAGCCCGATGTGGGGCTCGATCCCAGGACCCTGGGATCAGGTCCTGAGCCAAAGGCAGGCGCTTAACGACTGAGCCACCCAGGTGCCCCTCACTGACAAGTTTTAAAAAAAGAAAGTAAAAAAATAAAGTTATCTCCAAATCCTTTTCTGCAGGTACATATACAAACATTATTTTTGTTAATGATGAATTATATTATACATTTAGGGGTTTTGTTCCTTATTTAAATTGATGTATAATTTACATTGAATGGAGTGTATAGATGTTAAATGTACATTTAGATGAATTGGCAAATGTATACCTACTCTGTCCCTCTCCTCCCCCTCAAGACATATTCCAAGATTAGAACATTTCCATCACTCTAGAAAGTTCCCTTACCTCTTTTCAAATCAGTGTCTACTCTCTTCAGCTGTTCTCTACCCTCCCAGCCAGCCTCTGTTCTGATGTCTATTGCTACAGATTGGTTTTGCCTGTTCTTGAACTTCATATAAATGGAAACATACAAGTACAAAGAGTTTTGTGTTTTTTTTTTAAATTTAGTAACATATGTGAATGATTTCCATCTCAATGGTATTTATCCACAACATCACTTTAATGGAAAAATAATACTGCTTTTTATGAATGCAGTGTACCATGTTTATTTATTTGGCCAGTTCTTATAGGTGGACATTTTGATTTCTTTAATTTCCTCCCTTCCCCTCTTCCTTCTTTCCTTCCTTGCTGTCCCTGTTATCAATGTCATTATAGGCAAATCTTTGCATATGAGGCAATGTGAGGTTACCTTCCTAGAAGTGGAGCTGCTGTTTCAAATAAATGTGCCTTAAAAAAAAATGCATATTTAAAGGGATATTGTCAAATGATCTCCAAAGAGATTGCCTTAGTTTATTTCTTAGAATTGTCAAAACATCATGTAAACTTGTTTTCCAATACCCTCACCAACATTGAGAATCGGGGGAACATCTTTGATCTTAGTCAGTTCCATAGCATAAACCTGGTGTTTCATTTTAATCTGTATTTCTTTTATTATTAATGAGGCTGAAGACTTTTGAGGAAGATTTCATTTTCATTTTGTCATTTTACAGTGGAAACAAATGGTCTTTTTATAAAAAATTAATTTTCCAAATGATCAATAGCTGGCTATGGGAAAAATAATCCTACTGAAGATGGAAGGATAAAAATAAATCAACGAAAAAAACCACAAGCCAAATTTTCTGTCTCTGTTACTTTTAGTCAATGGCCTAACTTCATAGTGATTGACATTAACCTTATTCTATACTTGATTTTGCCTAGTTTTTGCTTTTCAGGCAGTGTTTTCGTTTTCAGTTACTTTTAGAAAGGTTTTCTCTGCTTGAGAAAAAAATTAAATTCAGTTTTGCATGACCAGGTTTTTAAATAAAAATTAATCCACTATGGGTACATTTAAGCCAGGACATACCTTAGATATTTTAGGAATGATTTATTTTTATTTATTTATTTGTTTGTTTGTTTGTTTGTTTATTTATTTATTTAACGGTTTTTATTTATTTATTTGTCAGAGAGAGCACAAGCAGGGGGAGCAGCAGAGGGAGAGGGAGAAGCAGGCTCCTCACTGAGCAAGGAGCCCGATGCGGGACTCGATTCCCAGACCCTGGGATCATGACCTGAGCCGAAGGCAGACACCTAACGACTGAGCCACCCAGGCGTCCCAGGAATGATTTTTTTTTAAAGATTTTATTTATTTAGGGGCACCTGGGTGACTCAGTCAGTTAAGCCTCTGCCTTTGGCTCAGGTCATGATCCCAGGGTCCTGGGATCGGGTCCCATGTCGGGCTCCCTGCTCAGCGGGGTGCCTGCTGCTACCTCTCACTCTGCATGCCGCTCGCCCTGCTTGAGCCCTCTGTCTCTGTCAAATAAATAAAGTCTTTAAAAAATTATTTATTTATTTATTTGACAGAGAGAGAGAGAGCACAAGCAGGGGGAGCCGGAGAGGGAGAAGTAGGCTCCCCCCTGAGCAGGGAGCCGGATGCGGGGCTCGATGCAGGGTGCAATCCCAGGACCCTGGGATTATGGCCTGAACTGAAGGCAGATGCTTAACTGACTGAGCCACCCAGACGCCCCTATTTTAGGAATGATTAAGGGAGAGCTAAATAGCCAGTGTTTAGGAAGCCACTTGCTTTTTGTGAAGTTATCAAGCAACAGAGTTAGTAAGTGAGGTTTGAAAACATTCCAACCTTTTGTGTCAAGTCCCAAGGTTGTTTGATACCATCTTGTTAGTATATCACAATTTTATTTCAAACTCTGATTATCATCATCATCAATAGGTATATACAAGAGGTTCATTTTTTCTAACATTTTTAAGGGAGCCATTGGTGTTTTAGTTGTAGCTCAGTTGAACTTGGGATAGCTCAGTTCTTTATTTGTAGAATTGAAGGAGTTGGTTGAATTTACCCCAAAGGTCTCCTTGGGACCTAAAACTCCTTTTTTTTTTTTAAAGATTTTATTTATTTATTTGACAGAGAGAGAGCGAGCACAAGCAGGCGGAGTGGCAGGCAGAGGGAGAGGGAGAAGCAGGCTTCCCGCTGAGCAGAGAGCCTAACATGGGACTAGATCCGAGGACCTAAAACTCTTAAGACAGAGAAATTTATCATTGTTATACTAATGTTAGTAAGAATTTTTATGATAATGGAGATTAATAAATAAATAGCACTTTGATAAGTTCTTGTTTTGGGAATGTCCACAGAGCCATTTAGAGATTGAGTAAGCATGTAGGGCAATGGGGTAGAATGCAGATTCTGGAGTTGTAAGCAGTTTTGGGTCTGAAACCCAACTCCACCACTTACTATCTGTGTAGCCTTCAGCTAGTTACTTAATCTCTCAGTTTTTCAGTTTGCTCATTTGTAAGTGGGGATAATAATTGTCTGTCTCAAATTTTTGCCTGATACATAGGAAATACCCAGGATAGGGGCGCCTGCATGGCTCAGTCAGTTTAAGCTCTGCCTTAGGCTCAGGTCATGATCCTAGGGTCCTGGGATGGAGCCCTGCCTCAGGCTCCCTGCTCAGTGGGGAGTCTGCTTCTCTCTCCCTTTGCCCCTCCCCCTGCTTGTGCTCTCTCTAGCTTGCTCTCTCAAATAAATAAATAAAATCTTAAAAAAAAAAAAAAGAAATACCAAGGATATGGTAGCTGCTGTTATTATTTTTATCATCATCATCATCATCATCATCAATGCAATCAGGAATGTATAGAATTGAACAGAAGCAGCCATCCCTTTATTATTCATCAATCTACTCTAATTTATATTTGAAACTTTCAGACTGGTTATTCGTACTGTCAAATATACAATGAATCTGATTCCCTCATCCCATCTGGAAGGATATATTAGCGGAAACCTTCTCTACTCCCTCACAGGTTCTCCTTTCTAACTAAACCACTCTCTAGAGTTGGTGGTGTTGAAGGCCATTCACTTTGTGAAGGTCTGGCTGGTTTAGAAGGAAGCCTGGAACCCCTTGTGGCCTGAATGCATCCACTTCCTAAACCTCTCCCCTTACGAGTCCCTGCCACAGTGATGATGGAGAGACCACCCTGCAGGTCTCCAGAGGGGGATGCAGTTGCTCCCCACTACATAGTCCTAGAGAGGAGGGTATGAACCACTCATAGGTGGCCCTGAAACTCCCCTGTAATGTCCTACTAAATCCTCTCTGACCATATGTGACTTGACCTGAAAGGTCCTTCTTTTTTGGGGGACCTTGCCAACTGTCATTTCCAACCTTTCCTTCAGCTTACCTATGTGATAGACCTGTGTCTTACAGTTAGTTATGCATGAGTCTGTCTTCCTTGCTAGCCTAGATAAGAAGCTCCGTGACCATGTATGCTATGAATAAATGAATGCATGAACAACACAGTTCTCATCCTTGATAGTGATGTTCAGGACTGGTCTAAGACAAAGTTTTCAGAGAGCTCACAGATACTGTAACTCCTTCAAACATTGGAACCTGTCCCACTTCCCCCACCAGGAGGGTTCCCTCATGCCTGCCTGTCACTGTCATGTCTGCAGCTCTACATACACCACCGTAAAGACTGGTTTTATTTTCCCCATTTTACAGATGAGGACACCTGAAACTCAGAGAGCTATAAAGCAGCTAGCCAAAGACTCCATATTAGCAACTGGATTAGATTCCAGGTTTGTCCAACTCCAAAGCCCAATGCTCTTTCCACCATATTACACTGTCTCCAGAAAGAGGAAGGGCAGGTGGTGAGGTCTGTCACCTGGTTATCCCAGCACCTCAGGTATGTATATAGGTAGAACTCCAAAGCTTTCACCAGTAGGTCTTACTGTTTTGAGGCATGAGAGAAGGTGGGTGGTGGAGTCTGTTTTGAATGTGGTAGAAGAGCTTGAAATGTCACCACCAGCTTGTCACTGATAACTTAAATTTCTTTTGGTTCAAGGGATTGCTCCCCATTAAAGCAATTAAGTCTACGTGGGAGGAGCAGGGCATCTGTAGTAAATCATTTACATCTTATGTGCCTTATCAGTTCAAACCCAGATGATGTAGGTTTGGAAAGTGACATATATGTGACACATGTCAACCTAAATAAAGAGGTAAACTGAGACAAGCTCAAATTACCAGAAAATGAGCTGATTTGGGAATAGTAGAGGAATTACAATTTGGGAAATGGATGCTGTAGCAAGCTACAGGCAAGTCTGTTGAGGGTTTAGGGCCGACTTAGGAATAAGGAATACAAAGAGGGGGATGTTCAGCCGGAGTCCAAGCAGTAAGTTCATTGGCTGGAGGATGGGAGAGATTCCTGTTGGATGTTCATTGGTGAGGAGATAAGCCTCATCTTCTGTAAATCAGGCATTTATGGGAAATCAGTGTTTCAGTTCTTAAGTTCTGTTCTTCTGAGGGCATGTGCATGAGATTCCTCATTTCATATTCTCCAGTTCAATTTGAGATTGAAATCCTTTCACATGATGATTTAGAGAGAGAATTAAATATATATTAATATTAATAAAAATATATATTCTGTCACACAATGTAGTTATATAGAGAGAAATATATATTTATTAATACTGATATTAATAAAAATATTTTTAAATTAAGACAATCTCTCTTGGTATCATTCTCCTAGACATGATCAAGAAATGTGTTAAATTAGGTTTTTGTTGTCTTTAAAGCAAAATTTTAATTGTTCTTGAGTTATCTACAAAATATAAGAAGAGATTGCTGTTTAAGGGAATTCAAAGAAGAATTTTAGTACTTTAACTTTCTAGAAGATTAATCTGGTAAATGTATGTTTTGGTATTTTTATAAGGGCTGCATTTATATATTAGAGTAGCTTGGGTTTTTTTTGTTGTTGTTGTTTTGTTTTAAATTCTAAAGCAATACATTAGAACTGAGTTAAAGCAATGAAATTCCCTACTTTTTATTCTTGTTGCCCTAGAATGGTCACAGTAGGCTCACTGAAATATTTCTAGAAAGATGTAAATACCATATTTTGTCTTTCATAGTATTGTCAAAGCTTTAAAGTTTTTTTTGTGTGTGGGGTTTTGTTTTGTTTTTTTTCCCACAGAAGGATCAAGATAAGAGCAATATTATTAAGTTTGCATTTACGGGAAGAGATAGTTTCTTGTTAAAAAGGAGTTAACACTGGATTTAGTGTTAAGAGGCTCCAAAAACCAGAAATAGCCTGACAGGAGAACAATGCCTGTCATTAGATGCAATTGCTGCATAAATAGTCTTTCTCTTTTAGAGAGTGCAGTTTATAGTAATTGAAAAAAAAAATCCCATGTGCCATTTTCATTGTTTGCTCCATTTGTTTGCTTTCTGTGTAATTGAATTTCACACAAAGGAGAGAATGAAAATAATTTTCAGGTGCATCACTGCATTTTCTACAGATTCTTTAATTTTAGAGCTTAGCTCTTGTTAAGTATTCTCTAAGGGTATGTAGTGTGTGTGTGTGTGTGTGTGTGTGCGCCATTCAAAGAAGGAAAACGACATTTCTTTTGAAACCAACCTCTGATGTGATTGACTGTTAACATTTTTTAAAACAGCGAAAATTGACTTTCAATCACATTTTGAGTTTATTTCTAGCCATTTGCCAGAGCAAGCCTTATTGAAATTAGGAGACAAAGTTGTATTTCACATTTCCTAGCACTGTGTTTCCAAAGCCACAGAAACACAGATTATATAGTATTCTGCCACACAAATATTATTTAAAAAAACAATATAGGAGATGCAGTTCTCAATCACACCACATTTTCCACACCTTTTTTGTCAGTGTTTGGGTGTTTATACCTGGGTGAAATAAATTTGGGGAAAAGGCAGTATGTCCTTATTTTGAAGTAGCAAATCTTTGCTACTGTTTCATTTTATGAATGGTGTGTAGAAACTGGCTTGTGGGAGTAAATGGGGAACTGTAAGACATAGAGTAATATTCAAGGGACTAAGGGAAAGGTAATGAAAAGGGTTTTTGTGGAGTTCAACTATCAACTCGTGGATATGGGGAACGGAGTGATTTGCTTTTAAGTTTAATTTTTGTAACTTGGGGCCTGCTACCTAGCATCATCACAGCAGACAAAAAAAAAAATGCTTAAAAGATATTTTTTGAACACAGATCTCTGAATCTCATTATATTAGCTTTTAATTATCAAAAGGTGGTTCTGTGAGACTCAGAATCCTATGAGCCATTGGGAAGAAGGAACTAGTGCAGTTTTATGAGTGAGGACAGTATTGATAGATTAGAGGGAAAGAATAGTATCTCAAAATTTTGGATTCTTATAAGAAAACTGGTCCTAAGACAGAAATCTCCTCCTTTCAATTTATCTCTCACAAGAGATATTGAGGAAATGGGGACTCAGTATCATCCAATCTAGACTTTAAGATTCAGACCTTTTTAAAAAGCCTCATAGCTGTTTATTGAGATCATTTGGCTCTAGAATATTGTATTTAGCAGTCTTAGTGTAAATGCTTGCATTGTATATTTAGAACATTTTAACTTTGGGATGCTCTAGGTCAGTTTCCACACTGCATTTTACATTGTGTGAAAATTTTATTATTAAACTCTGTGCTGACTCATTAGGATCTGTAGAAAATACAACAAGCATAGTGACACAACTGACTTTTTTAAAAAGGAATAGTCCAAGATCCTGGAATAATTTCTTGCCAAGATCCAAGACTTATAAAAGTCTTTGGATCTAAGCAAGATACAGTCTTCAAACATGTTCTTCTAATAAGCAGAATGGTCAGTGTTGTGAGACAATTTTCATGGGTCTCTCACATTTCTGCCTGTCTTGTGAGCAGAGGCACTGACTATATTCATTCTAGACTATCCTTTCAAGGATGTTTGGGTAGTGAATGGTCTTGGAAAATAGAGGTACTATCTCCTGGAGCAAAGGAACAGGTTTATTTGCTGCCTATTATAAAAGATTCAGCGTCCCTCTCCTGAAATGCACACCAGTGCATGTGCAGATGTTATCTGGCTCCTTTCACGTCACTTTGTTGGGATTGAGACTCTGGGAACCAGTGCAAGAAAGTGCTGATACTCTGGCTACTGGCGTTGATGTGAGTAATAAAATCCTTTGTATCTCATGCCTTTTACCAGCATGCATAAAACTGGCAGGCTTACTGTTAATTTGCAAGTAAGATATAATCTCAGAGCCTTCACAGTCCTTGATAGTACCATAATTCATAGACAAATTTCTTCTTCATGTGTGCCTGTAATTGTTATGGCCTTACTAGATATATAACTAATAAAAGAAATGGTCTTCTAAATAATACCAAATACTAAATAATCTGGGACACCTGGGTGGCTCAGTTAGTTAAACGTTCAGCTCTTGATTTTGGCTCAGGTCATGATCTCAGGGTCCTGGGATTGAGCCCTGCATCAGGCTCCACACTCAGCGGGGAGTCTCTGTGGGATTCTCTCTCTCCCTCTCCCCCTGCCCCTCTCCCTGCTCGTGCACGCGCTCACTCTCTTTCTCTCTCTCTCTCTCAAATAAATAAATCCTTAAAAATAAATAAATAAATACTAAATTATCTTCTAAAATAATATTTAAGATTCCTAGTGTGGTCTTTCTTTCCCACCCTATGCCCCGCCTAAATTGTTAACTCAAGGCCAACTTTCAACTTAGGGAAAAAAGAAATCAATTGAATCTTTTACCCCTAAGAATTCCTTGGTTGACAGAACTTTAGACATCACTCATTTCAAAGAAAAAAGAGATGAGAAAGCCAAAGCTGGAATCTACTAAGGGCAATAGAGTAAGTAGGGAGCCTAGCCTGGGATGGAAGATTCCTTTTAGTTTAGGTCTCTTCCAGTATACTTGCTAATGTTTTCTATTCTTGTTAAGTGGAAACATTATATTTTCTTCTTAACATTTAAGAATGATAAAATAGGTCTGGAATGGTAGTGGTTAAGCCCTGGTTAAGAGTAAGACCTCTGGGGGCACCTGGGTGGCTCAGTCAGTTAAGCATCTGACTTTGGCTCAGGTCATGATCTCAGGATCCTGGGATTGGGCCCCACATCAGGCCCCAGGTCATCCTCATCTTTGGGCTCCACACTCAGTGGGGAGTCTGCTTGTCTCTCTCCCTCTGCCCCTCCCCCTGCTTGTGTTCTCTCTGTCTTTCTCTCAAACAAATAAATGGAATATTTTAAAAAAAAAAAAAAAGAGCAAGACCTCTGGAATCAGCTGGACTGGGTTTGTGTTCTGGTTCCACCTGTGTGGAAGCTTAGAGCAACCTTTGATTTAACTTCTCTAGGTCTGTTTATCACCTTTAAATAGGAATTTAGAGCAATACTCCCTTAAAGAATGGCTGTCATTATGAAATGAGGTAATGCAATGCACAGTGCAAGGCACCTAGTGAATTCTCACCAAATGCTAGTTATTGTAATTAGATATTTGTTAAATATGTGCCTGACAAGTAATGAATGACTTAGGAAACCAGTCAACAAATAATGCAATAGCATTCATTATTCATCCCAAACAAATTATTTCTAAGATGGAGACCATTGCAGATTGATCAGTTCTTCACCATTAGTGCAGTTCACATGGTTTCCCTAAGCATTTCTGTGTTCCTTTACAGATCTTTCTGGGAGTTAATTCAGATTCTGGCTGTCCACAAATGATTTGGCCCTTAGGGACTCAGGAATTTCATTTCCACTTCAACAGCTTTATAGGGACTCCTCTATCAGAATAAAAGTAGGATGTCAAGTTTCTTGGCCAAAAGCTTCACTTTTATTTTCTTTCAGAGCCATATAAGAGAATGTTTCTTTTTCCTCTGTTATTTGCATCTTGCAAAACCAGTAAGCTGACCTTATGATCCTATTATCTTTTGTTCACATAGTTCACAAAAACTACTGTCCAAATTCTATATTTTCTAAAAATTAAAAACCTTTGAGTATTAATAAGTGAAAAACAGAAATGCAAGAGTTTTAGAAAATATGACTGTCCATGGTTCTCAAACACAGTGAAAAAATAGCATGTTCACTGCTCCATAGAAAAATGAGAAAAATAAGTGTAATGTAAAAAATCTCTCCTAAAGCTAAATATAATGGTAAAAGTCACATTTTGACATTGTGTTCTTAAATTTTTATGTTATTAAAATATTTTTTCTATGAAATGTTGCTTATATACCTTTTTTTTTTTTTTTTTAAAGATTTTATCTATTCATTTGACAAAGAGAGACAAAGCGAGAGAGGGAACACAAGGAGGGGGAGTGGGAGAGGGAGAAGCAGGCTCCCTGCTGAGCAGGGAGCCCGACACGGGGCTCGATCCCAGGACCCTGGGATCATGACCTGAGCTGAAGGCAGATGCTTAACAACAGAGCCACCCAGGTGCCCCTATGCCGGGTTTTTAAAAAATGTTTTTATTTTGGGAAAAAAAGGTCAAACTCATATTGATTTCCTTAAATTCTTTTTTTTTTTTTAATTGGTTTTTGAAGTCCCAAAGTCTAAGAACCAGGAATTAGTGAACATTTATGTAAGGCTTCTATAAGCTAGGCTCTGTTTTAAGAGCTTTACAAACATTTATTCATTTAATTCTTAACAGCAACTTTATGAGGTAAGTACTGATTATACCCAATTTATAGGTAAGAAAACAGAGAAACTGAAGGGTTAAGTAACCTGCCCAAGATCACATAGCTAACAAATGGTGAGCCTAGGGCTAAAATCCAGGATTCTGAAGCTAATCTCTCTTCCTTTCCTTCCTTTCATTGAGTTAGAAATCTCAACCCAGTATTTAAATATGTGGAGGGCATTTTGGCATTATCTACCAAAAGGTTCAAAAATGTGTCTATGGTTTGACCCAGCATTTCTAGGAATTTATTCTAAGTGCCAAAATATATGTACAAGGGTATTTTTTTAAGATTTTATTTATTTGAGAGAGAAAGTGAGCGGGAGCAGGAGTGGGGGTGAGTAGCAGAGGGAGAGGGAGGAACAGACCCCCTGCTGAGCAGGGAGCCCAATGGGGGGGCTAGATCTCAGGACCCCAGGATCAGGACATGAGCCAAAGGCAGATGCTTAATCGATTGAGCCACCCAGGTGCCCCTGTACGAGGGTATTAATTACAGTGTTATTTTCAATAGAGAAAAATAGAACTAACCAAATGCCCCACATACAGGGGATTGTTTTAAATAATAGATAGGACAGCCATGCAAAAGAATACTAGTAAATAATTTTTAATTGATTTAGGTATTTAAACTGTGTCTCATAAAATCCTGGGGTTCATCTGATCTGCATTAGGGCTCTGTAGATTTTTTATATGAATTCCATAAATTTTTATGGAGATTGATATATGGTTTTCTTATCACCCCTGATTGAACTTTTTTGTTTTTTTTTTAAGATTTTATTTATTTGAGACAGAGAGAATGAGAGAGAGAGAGCACATGAGACGGGGGAGGGTCAGAGGCAGAAGCAGGCTCCCCGCCGAGCAGGGAGCCCGATGTGGGACTCGATCCAGGGACTCCAGGATCATGACCTGAGCCGAAGGCAGTCGCTTAACCAACTGAGCCACCCAGGCGCCCTGAACTTTTTTGTGTTTATAAAACATGTTCTTCATTGGGCTCCCTGCTCGGCGGGGAGTCTGCTTCTCCCTCTGGCCCTCCCCCCTCTCATGTGTTTTCTCTCTCTCATTCTCTCTCTCTCAAATAAATAAATAAAATCTTAAAAAAAAAAAAAAAAAAGGGCGCCTGGGTGGCTCAGTTGGTTAAGCCACTGCCTTCGGCTCAGGTCATGATCCTGGAGTCCCGGGATCGAGTCCCACATTGGGCTCCCTGCTCGGTGGGGAGTCTGCTTCTCCCTCTGACCCTCCCCCCTCTCATGTGCTTTCTCTCTCTTTCTCTCTCTCTCTCAAATAAATAAATAAAATCTTTAAAAAACAAAAAAACAAAAAAAACCCATGTTCTTATAGATTTAAGATGAGTAAATACTCTACATTTGAATAGTAGTCCATCTCCATGGGTTGACTGATGCCTTATTTATTTATTTATTTATTTATTTATTTATTTATTTATTTATTAATGAGGATGCTATGCAGACTAAGCCAGTTTTCAACACCAGCTCTCTAGTTATGGTGTGATAATGAGTGTCCCTATTAGGGTTTTCTGGCTGACCAAACTTGTCAGCCTGTCCTCAATATATTTTTTCTCCTAAACACAACCAGACTTCGCTTTGCTAAACTAGCCTGTAATCAGCAGAATTCCTGAGGGGGAGATTCTTCCCCATTATATTTTATTCAACTTTATGTAAAAAGGTTCTCTGGTGTAATCAGAATTCTTCCTTGAAACTACTGAAAGAGGTAAGTGTAATTAGTGACTAGTGTGGACAACACAAATAGCTTTTTTTTTTTTCTTTTTGCAATTAAAAATTCTTGAAAATGTGACTGTATCACGATGTAAGGGAAGAGGCAGTCGTTTTAACAGAATTGTGAATTTGCTTTAACTGTTCCCTGTGGGATGCTGGCAAGTTATTTTATCTTTCTAAGCATTGGATTTTTTGTCAGTAAAATGGAAATTAATATCTTTCAGTTTGTTATGAGGATTACATAAGATACATTTGAACACTCAACAAATGTTGACATAAAAGGAGTATGGCTAATTTAAATATGGGAGTCAGGGAAGGTTCCGTCAATTTATTTTTTTCCCTGTACCCATCACCTCAAATACTGGAGGTAATTTCACACATCTCCAGTAATAGAGAGATAGGAATGAATGTATTAGACTTTTAATTTTGGAAGTGTTTCCTACTTTTTACCCTCTGAAAAAAATCTAACTTCCATCTATTTAGAGTTTTACAACTTATATTAAAGATAATATTATACCCACTCTTTGCTGTATAACCTTGCAAAGTTCTCTAGCCAAAACCAATAAATTTCACTCTGGCAAGATCAAAGACTATTCAGATAGTACAAATATAAAATATTGCACTACTCTTTAAACTTATGGTCCATTTATACGAGTCTCATTGCACCACTTCTTGGTCTTTTGGCTAAGATCAAGTGTAGTACACTCATTGCCATAGGCGAAGCGTCTCAGTTATTTTCTGGGGTGCCAGTAGTTTTATGGAATTGTCTTTCCAGTCTCTCTCTCTCTCTGTCTCTCAAGTTTTCCTTGACCTTCCCTGTCTGAGTTGGGTGCCCCTCCGATAGGCATCCTCCATAGGCTGAATTCCATAGGTAATCTGGGGTGCATTTTTCTGTCAGTATGTATGGGTCTTCCCTAACAGATTATGAATTTGCAATGGGCAAGAACTCTGAGTGTTCCTGGCAAACCCTCACTTCCTGGCCCCCAACACCCACAACGGTGCCACTGCTATCAGCCCTGGGGGCCTGTGCTAATCCCATCATGTCTCCCATTTCTGTCAGCCCTGGTCCACCAGGTCATCTTCTATTCTTGGACTCTGATCTCCACATGGCCTCATATGCTATCCTGGCTCTATATCTCACCATTCCCCAACTTCTGAAACCCTTCCACAGTGACTTCACAGCATCCCCTCTCTACCTCACTTCTTGAATGTTGGCTTCAACTTCTTGCTATAGGGGGGACCCGGCTCTCCCAAAGACACTGGTTCCTTTGCTGATGGTGGCCATTTTCTCTCTCAAGCTCCTCATATCACGAGCCCACAAGCAGGGTGGGTACTACATACCGAATGTTTGTGGCTCCCCCCAAATTCATATGTTGAAAAAAAAACCCCAATGCGATATTACTAGGAATTGGGGCATTTGGGAGGTGATTAGGTCATGAGAGTAAAGCCCTTATGAATAAGATTAGTACCCTTATAAAACAGACCACAGAGAGCTCCCTTGCCCTTTCTGCTTCGTAAGGACACAGGAGAAGACAGCCGTCTATGAACCAAGAGGCTAGTTCTTACCACACATGGAATCTGCCAGTGCCTTGATCTGGGACTTTCAGGGAGAAATAAATGTTGTTTATAAGCCACCTAGTCAATCATTGTTTTGTTATAGCAGCCTGAATGGACTAAGACAGGGGGTCATCCTTATTACTGCTTCCAGAACATTCCCTCCACCCCTCAGTGCTCCTAACCAACTCTCACTCTCAAGTCATCAGACCTATAGTCTTCTATTGCCTTCTTCTTTTAACATACACACTTGTTTCTTAAGATTTTAGCTCCAGATCCTTCTCTCCTGCACTATATCTGCCATACTTCTTGGTGATTGTTTTATCCTCATAGGTTTTGTTTTTATTATCTGGTCTTGGCTTTCTTTAGATTCCCCTCCTCCAATGACCTTGCCCCATCCCACCTCATGTACTCAGTCCCATGGTCAGCCCTTGGACTTAGTCATTACTAATGAGTGTAACCTGTCCCTAATCTCAGTCTCAAGTGCTAGCTATTAGTGTTACTATTTTTACAGAATTTGTTGAATTGGATTGCTCACAATTTGGATCACCACAGGCAAATGAGTTCCACTCTTTCAGCCCCATTTGCTCTATTCAGGGACTATGGTGTGATGAGTTGAGAGCAAGTATTGGTGATAGGATAGCTGGGCAGAGAAGCAAGAGGAGCTGAATAATGAAGGGATTAAGGGCTTTGAATTAAGCCATGAAGAAAGAGGTAAAGCCTGGGGGCCGGAGAGGATAAAACAATATTCTATTCTGGAAGAAAAGGATGGCTAACCTGCATGTCAGGAGGTGAGATACTGGCTAAAAAACAGTAAACAGATTATAAACTAGAGGTTTTTGGGATCAGCAAGGGTAGAATAGAGAGATTAGAGGCAGCCCAGGGGACACAGGGAGAAGAAAATGTTCCAGAGCACACAGTAGGGGCTGAATAAATATTTGTTGAGTAAATGAATAAATTATATGACTCCAGGCATAGGGTTTTATTGTTTTCTCATCCTGTTTTGGGCCCAGAAGTGCAAGGGCATCACATTTTAGGCAGGTATGGGGGGTGGGGAAGGTTGAGGCTGCTGCTAGCATATTTCTTGTGCAAATTAGAAGTGACTCCATATCTGGGCAGATAGATTAGAAAAGGTTTCAACTTTTTTAGGTTCTAAGCAGCTTTGTGTCAGCAATGTATGTTTTGGATCTCTGCGCCCATATCTTTGGGGATAGGTTGGGGGCAGGTGGGTAACACAATAATGTGGTAAGGTGGGGCGCCTGGGTGGCTCAGTTGGTTAAGCACCTGCCTTCAGGGAGGTAAGGTGGGGTAAGGTGGGGCGCCTGGGTGGCTCAGTTGGTTAAGCACCTGCCTCAGGTCATGATCCCAGGGTCCTGGGATTGAGCCCCGCATCAGGCTCCCTGCTCAGCAGGGAGCCTGCTTCTCCGTCTCCCTCTGCCTGCCTGTCTGCCTACTTGTGATCTCTCTCTGTCAAATAAATAAAATCTTAAAAAAAAATAATGTGTTAAGGTTCTAAAGTCCATTCCTGAACTTCCCCCCCACCCCTACCCCAGCTCAGTAGTTTTTATACTGTTTGAACCTGGGCTCCTGCAATCTCTGAAGCCAGAAATTCTTCTCTTAACATTTCTGCTGTGACCTCCCTTTCTAGTCAGTTGAGACCAAGGTCTAGTTTAAAATGAAGAGTTGGTTGGCTGGGGGTGTAAGGGATTTATTTCTCTTTTTGTTGGGGTGAAAAAAAGGAAAGCGATATGGATTTATGATGGGACTCCTATTTACTTTCCGTACTTTCCCTCATTTTCAGGATTCACAACGATCTTCCCAGGCAAATATGAATTACATTATTCTTAGGGAGGTCCGAGAAGAGAGTCTGCAACTTGGGCCAGGTGCAAAGTGAGGAGTGGAGTGAAGACTCAGACTCAAGGTATTCCACTGTGCCTCATATGTGCTGTATTTCCTTCTGGTGAAATACACCACTAGCTGTAAACTTGCTGAAGTTAGGCATTGTTTTATTTTTTTCACCTTTGTATCTTTCCCAGAGTTTAGCATCATCCCTGACACTAAGAAAATGTTGAATAAAGGACAGTGGGGTTGAATTGAATGTGCATGAGCAAAGGCGGCTAAGTACCAGCCTTCCCCCTCTGTCTGCTGACATTTTCACCCTGGGCATCAGTCATCACAAGGCTGTCTTCATAATTTGCCTCTTCCACCTTCCCCTCTGAAGGAAATGCTTCTCATGGGAATCTGCTGATCCAATGAGCTGCAGTCATTTGATACCTGAAGAGATTTGGAAACATTCATTTCCTAGTGGCTCCTATGCTTAATAGGGACTAACAGTTTCCCTTACTGTCTCCATTTGCTCTTATTTGGTTCTTGTATTTGGAGGTGTATCCAAGGAGTCTTAAGAAAGGTATATGTGGAATTTTTTTGTTGACCCCAATACAACACTCTGCTAGCTTCGACTCAGGTCATGATCCCAGAATCCTGGGATGGAGCCCCATGTCAGGCTCCCTGCTCAGTGAGGAATCTCCTTTTCCCTCTCCTTCTGTTCCTCCCCCACTTGTGCTCTCTCTCTCAAATAAAAAATCATTAAAAAAAAGAATTTTGAAATATATAATAAACAATTGTCTGCTTTTAAACTTTAGTTGAGTGATACAATTTTCAACAAACTTTCATTTAAAAAATTTTTTACATTAAAAAAATTTGGAGGGCGCCTGGGTGGCTCAGTCGTTACGTGTCTGCCTTCAGCTTAGGTCATGATCCCGTGGTCCTGGGATTGAGCCCCGCGTTGGGCTCCCTGCTCAGCGGGAAGCCTGCTTCTCTCTCTCCCTCTCCCCCTGCTTGTGTTCCCTCTCTTGCTGTGTCTCTCTCTGTCAAATAAATAAAATCTTAAAAAAAAAATTTGGAAGTATAGTTGACATATAATATTATATTAGTTTCAGGTATATGGCATAGTGATTCAACAATTATATACATTATAAATGCTTGTCACAGTAAGTGTGGTTACCATCTGTCACCATATAAAGTTATTCCAATCTTATTGACAGTATTCCCTATGCTCTACTTTTCATTCCCATGACTGATTTATTTCATAACTGGAAGTTTGTTCCTCTCAATCCCCTTCACCTATTTTGCCTATCCCCCTACCCAGCTCCCCTCTGGTGACCACTAGTTTATTCTCTGTATTTATGAGTGTGTTTCTATTTGCTCATTTGTTTTGTTTTTCAGATTCCACAAATAAACAAAATCTTATGGTATTTGTCTTTCTCTGACTTATTTCACTTAGCACAATACCCTCTGGGTGTGTTCATGTTGCTGCAAATGGCAAGGTTTCATTCTTTTTTATTGCTGTTTAATATTCCATTGTGTATATATATTAGTTCTTCTTTATCCATTCATCTATCAATGGTTGCTTCCTTATCTTGACTATTGTTGATAATACTGGGGTAAACATAGGGGTATATAAATCTTTTCAAATTATTGTTTTTATTCTCTTTGGATAAACACCCAAGAGTGGAATCATATGGTAGTTCTATTTTTAATTTTTTAATTTTAATTTTTCAAGGAACCTCCATATTGTTTTCCATAGTGGCTGTACCAATTTATATTCCCACCTACAGTGCCCAAGGGTTCCCTTATGTCCACATCCTCACCAACACTTGATATTTCTCAATAAACTTTTTTTTAATTAGACCTGGGGGTGGAGCAGAGGGAGAGGGGAATCTTAAGCAGGCTCCATGCCCAGCACAAAGCCCGACTTGGGATTCAGTCTCACAACCCTGAGATCATGACCTGAGCTGAAATCAAGAGTCAGAGGCTTAACCTACTGAGTCACCTGGTCGCCCCTCTCAACAATCTTTTAAATCCACTCCCTGATATTAGCTTTCTTTTGTTTTTCAAACTTGCCCAAGCCATAGAATTAGTAAATGGCAAGGCTGGAATTGGAAGTCTTTTAGGGTTTGGTTTGAAGTTGTTACTCTGTTGCTGTCAGGCTGGCCCAGTTTCTTAGCGTCTATAATAAAAATAGAAATTAAAAAAAAAAAAAAAAAACAACCCCTAATTTTTGACTACCAGATTCTAGGCTCTATTCTAAGAGCTTTTCTAATCTATAAGTTAGGATAATAATAGTGTTGTCTTGAAGATGACATGTGGGCATTTGTGTAACATCTGTTGGATGAAGGCTGGATATTATAAGTGCTCCATTAGTCATTGTGATTGTCATTATGAATAATTTTGTCTGCCAAGAAATATGACCAGCCACAAAAATGCTGCCCTTGCCATTTCCATTTAAATGGTACTGTTCTGGGACGCCTAGCTGGCTCAGTCAGGGGAAGGTGTGATTCTTGATCTTGGGATTGTAAATTCGAGCCCCACGTTGGGTGTAGAGATTGCTTAGAAAGAAAATCTTAAAAAAAAAAGTAAATAAAAAAATGTTACTGGGCGCCTGGGTGGCTCAGATGGTTAAGCGTCTGCCTTCGGCTCAGGTCATGATCCCAGGGTCCTGGGATCGAGTCCCGCATCGGGCTCCCTGCTCCTTGGGAGCCTGCTTCTCCCTCTGCTTCTCTCTCTCTCTCTCTCTCTGTCTCTCATGAATAAATAAATAAAATCTTTAAAAAAAAAATGTTACTATTCTGAAGAATGTTTGTAAACATGTCACAAATGCTCTTTTTTTTTTTTTTTGGTGGGCAGCAAAGCAAGGTTTATTGAGTGATAACAGTGATAGTACAAAGCTCCTGAGGAGGGAGGGGACCCAAGAGGGTGGCCACGGGGAGTTTCTAAGTCTAGAGGTTTTTATGGGCTTGTTGACAGGCTGTTTTAATCTGATTAACCCTCCCTGCACCTGTCATCCAATCAGGTTTTTGTCACCTATCATATGGGAAAGGGTGGAGGGCTTCTTCCAGGGTGGTGTGAAATCCTTTTAAGGGTGGTTTCATCTTTGGGCGGGACCCCTTGTCCCTGCTTGCCTGCCTCCTAACTCTCCATCATTCCCCCCTCTGAAGACGTATCCTTAATTGCCATTAGGGAAAAAGGGCTATGACTGATCGTAGCAACTTCCTGTTGGTCAAGAGGGTTGGATGGAGCGGCAGACAGGGTTCTTCTTGTCCTGATCTATCAAGGGCTCCCTTGTAGATACCTGGTTTGACCTTCATATGAAGCTCCATCTGAACCACCATTTGGAATTTGATGACCTTCATTCTGGAAGATATAAAGCAGGTTAGGGCATTTAGGAGGCAAAGGCCCAAAGCACAATGCAAGATTGAGTATAGCCAGCGGTCTGGCGAGAGGTAGAGGATGTTTTGGTGAACTTCCCACATACTGTGAGGAGAGGGCAGGTGAAAAGAATGCAATAAGGATTATGATTTTGATGGGATATAAGGATCTGTGTCTTGTCCCTTCAAGACTAGTTTGAGGTCCTCTCTGGGTTCACAGAGGGATTTTGGTCCCTTGTTGTTAGGCCCCATTGGGGACCAGGGTTTGACTCTGGAGTGGGGGATTCAGGCTTCAAATTCAGGCACTTTGCTGTTGGAGTGGCTAAAATCACTGTATTCAGTCCCTCCCAGGCTGGCTCAAACAAGCCTTGGTCCCCAGGGTAAAATGGGAGAGGTTGGGTATTTGGGGGCTGGGAGTTGGGAAACTCCTTGCAAGAGGGATGGAATGATTCCAGAACCTGGGATGCTCCCTCTGTTATCACTCAGAGGGACTGGGGGAGTTCAAACCAAGGGACTTACCAGTGCCTTCATCACTTCTGAGGCTTTTTCAGTTTCACAGGGGAAGGCCTCAACCCAGTGCATGAAGGTATCTACCCAAAGCAGGAGGTACCTGTACCCATGCATTTTAGACATGTGTGAAGTCCATTTGCCAATCCTCCCCAGGATAACTTCCTACTTGCTGTATGTCTCAGGGGATTTGTGAACAGGAGAACGGGGTATTCTTCACATTTTTCCTGTCCTAGAGTTAGTTTCTTCCTGTCCCAGAGTTAGTTTCATAGTCAAAGCTGCCCCTAAGGCATGCCCGCCAGCCATAAGCCACCAGATCCAGCTCTTTGCTTAAATATCCCGCTGGCTGTTGAGCTGGTCCCTGGCCCTAGGTTAGGTCACCCAAGGCCATTCCCTTTCTGTCACATCCCTCATGGTAGGAAGACTTAAAGCTGGGGCACTGAGCAAGGCCCTCTTGAGATTTTTTTTTTTTTTTAAGATTTTATTTATTTATTTGAGAGAGAGGAGAATGAGAGAGAGACAGCATGAGGGGGGGAGGGTCAGAGGGAGAAGCAGACTCCCCGCTGAGCAGGGAGCCTGATGTGGGACTCGATCTTGGTACTCCAGGATCATGACCTGAGCCGAAGGCAGCCGCTCAACCAACTGAGCCACCCAGGCGCCCCCTCTTGAGATTTTTAAAAGCTTTTTCTGACTCTGGATTCCACGTTAATTGATGGCTGTCTGGGTGTCCTTGATCAATCAGTAGAGGGGACATGCTATTTCTCCATATCCTGGTATTCACGAGCGACAGTGTCCTGTTATGCCCAAAAAACCTTTCCAACAAGGGAAAGTTGTGTGGTCCTTAAAGTGTATGGGAATTTACTCTTTTTTTCCTAAAGATATTTAAATAACCTTTTTATTTTAGAATAATTTCAGATTTATAGAAAAATTACAAGATGGTACAGAGAGTTCCTCTCCATTCCTTACCTGCATCTCACATTACTGTGGTAACTTTATCACTCTCAAGAAGCCAACATTGGTACATTACTATTAATTAAACCCCAGACTTTTTTCATATTTCCCTAATGTCCTTTTTCTGTTGCAAGATCCAATACAGGATACCCCATTGCATTTGGCAAATGCTCTCTTCTGCCCTAAGCAGTCCCTTCTTCTGTTAACCTGAACTGTGCTCTGCTCCAAAGGAATGCCACAGGGAAGCTCCTTGCATTCTCCAATTCTGGCATTTGCAGCTTTCTGCCCTTCACTTTTCTGACCAACCCGTCTTGCACTCTGACAGATCCAGTGTACTTCCTGGTTGTATGACCTAACCTAGATCCTCAGTAGTAATTCCTACAGAACCTGGCACATGGTGTCTCTTCCTCAAAAAATGTTAATTATAGCTTTTTAAAATCATGTGCTCTCCTCTTCAGGTTGTAAACTGGCCTAGCTCCTGATTCTGTCCAAACTTTTTCAATCCTCTCATGTTATCTCAGATGTTACTCAGTTTAGTAGATGAGTTTGCTGACTCAGAGGCTGCTTAATTGCCAGAGAAGTTTGAATGCTTCTTTTTAAATGCTTTGTGACTTTCCTTCCCTTATAGAAAATTTTGGAAAGTAATAGGACAACAAGAAAGAATCTGGTATTTCAGACTTCTTCCAAGTCCTCTCCCACCCTCTATTTTGGTCTTTTTTATTCCTAGAACTCCCACCATACTGCCTGCAAATAGGGGAAGGCCCACCCACCCATCTGCTGTGAGCAGGGAGGGAACAGACCTGGCAGCTGTGGTCTAGGATAAGCGATTTTGAGTATTCGAATCATTTTCTGTAGGATGTGCTTAGGTCACATGGTCTAATCAGAAAATTTCATGCAATCTGACATTTCCCATCAGAGTTGCTTAGAAACCTAAGGAAGGCTCTGGCTCTGAATGGCAGGACAGTAATAAATTAGGCAGTCCCAGGTCCAGCCATCTGCTTTAAGTAAATTAAGAGCATAACCCATATGGGATTTATCTAAAATAGCAATTCTTATTTTTCCCCTCTTCTCGTTTTTATTCCTCTTTATCTGGGCTCTGTTAATCAGTTTTAAGTTTGCATAGAATATCCCAGCTGTCTTTATCCTGTGCTTTATGCTGTCTTCCACCCCTCCTTTCCCCTTTCAGGAGGCCAGCCTCAGTCTCCTGCAGCCCACGAACGATGTCCTCTTGAATGGCTGGTGATCTCAACATTCTGAGAACTGCCTGAGTGGAGGCGAGGGTACTTCAGCTGTGCCTCTGCAGGGCCACCCTCCACCCTCTCGTCCTTCCTGATTTACCACCTTCCTCTGGTCCCTCCCCTTGTGTCATTCCAATCTCATTCATCAAACATGCATATTTGGCCTTGGCCCCTCTGACCTCTCCAACCAGTGTCCCCTCATCTGGCCTCTCACCATCGTTTTCATTGTCACTCTTTGCCCACTGGTCCTTATTATATATACACTATCTCATCATGCCACTGCCTCGCTCAAAAACCTGCACCGCTTACAGGACAAGCCAAATGTTTCTACTGTAAATTCCTCATCAAGCTCCAACCTGCCTTGGAACCTCATCTCTTTACTGGCTTTTACCCTCACTTCACACAGTCTGTTCTTGCCACTTTTTCCAGGGCACACCTACTTTGTCCAACCTCATTTATTTTAGTATTTTAAGATTAGATCCTGCTTCAAATCTTTGCTTAGCTGTTTGGTGTTTCTTATTCAGTTGTAAGCTCCTGGAAAGCAGTCTTCCACATTTTTGTTGTCCCCCACCCCATGCTTATCACAATTCTAGACACCTGGAAGCGGTCAGTAAATACTGAACTAATTAATTAATTAATGAACCACTTTGTCATGGTTGTGCTTCTAGTGGATGAGACAGACCATTGATACGAGTAAGATATGTAGTTGGTGAGGCGGTGACAACTGCTACGATAAGAATTAAGTAGAGGAGGAAGTGGTGGGGGGGGTGGAGATGTAAATAGGTTAGTAAAGAAGGACTCCAAGGGGAAGAACACTTGGGGCAAGACATCATAGTGGTGGATCTGAAGTCTGTAAGGCAAATGTTCAGTTATTAAAAAAAAAAAAAAGTCCTTTCTAGGTCATAGCACAGTAATATGCACGTTTGATGAATGCGATTGGAATGACACATATCATGGCGTCACTGAAGACCCAGAATACAATTCAAATAATATTTTTAAGTGCAAGTTATGTTGTACCAAAGGGGGATAAAGCCACCCATTTCAATCCCCAACTGATACTAGACACAATTCAAGAAAAAGAAAGAACGAAAGAAATGGCTTTGTGACACAGAATTTGTTTAGAATAGATATGGTTAAACAAAGTAGGAAAACAGTCAAGACAATCCTTAAGTGAAAATTAAATGGAACACAATACTGAAGATTAGATTTCTCCCTTGAGCCTTTGTGGAGGACCACAGCAGCTGAGCTGGAGCTTGATCCAGTGGGGGCCAGCACAGGGATGGTCCAGGGATGCCAGGGAAGGGAGGCTGTCTGGGGTATGAGAGGATTTATGGGTCCAAAGACCATCAAAGAGGGCCATTCTTTCAGCAGTTGGGAAGCAGCTACTGTATGCAGACTGCCACAGCGCTCTCAGAGGTCTGACTGGGTTTCCATGTGAAGATCACTTCATTCTGGAAAGTTCATCAAAATTGGATGACACCAGCAACCTTAAAAAGTTTATTCTCTTTGACTTATTAATTTCACAGTTAGGAATCTAGCCTAAGGAAATCTTCAGAGATACAAATACAGGGTTATTTACTGCATGTTCAGGTCAGCATTATCCACACAATAGTGTTTGTGCATTCATAAAAAAATGCTTTAAAAGTGGGACAGAAAAATACACCCACTATACTGAGCAAAATTTTTAAAAGCAAAATTCCATACTGCATATAAGTATTGTTCTAAATGTGTAAAAATAAAATGATTTTACTTATTTGCCAAACATTATTACCACATAGATGTTTCAGACTGTGACAGGTGCTGAAGAGATGAATTTATATGTGTATGTGTGTGTTCATAGAAAAAAGACTAACATGATTATAAATACTGGGGCACAATTAAATTTGGGGGTTCCCAAGTAAATAAAATTCATTAAGACGCTCTTTCCTTTTGTGAATTGGAGGTACAAAGCGCCCTACAGTAGGCTGCATTTCTCTGCAGGCAGCTCATTAAATGCTAACAGAGCCCTCCCCTCCCCCCACCGGCGTCTAAACGTTTTTCCTTTCTGGAGGAAGCCTGCCTAAACCAGCCGAGCAGGTCTGTGGCGGTTAGGCGCGAAGTGCAGAGCAGATTTGAGTCCTGGATTAGCACACTTGCAGTTGGACAAACGGGCCGTTTGAGTGGCCTCACCTATGCCTGTCTGGAGGACAGTCTATGGGTTCTCAGTCAAAAGAGGACACGGAATCTGACACCCCCCCAGGGTGGAAACAAAGCACTGCATGGAAAAAAGATGCTTTTGTGCCAAACGAGGTTTCTAGGCAACAACTCATTTAACTACTTCAATGTCTCTAATCATTCAGCACTGCTGACCTTTAGAACTTGTCTGATAAGCTCATCAGATTTCTGCCATGAAAGAGCTGATATATGCAGATGAGACAGATCAACATTTGGCTCCTGCCTTACTTTCCAGCCTCAGAGGCCATCCTTTTGTTTTTTGTCCTACCAAAAGATTGTCTTGGTGTCCTCTGACTTTGCTGTCTTCATGTTCTGTCCATACTGGTCTCTGTGCCTGGATTCCCTTTTCTGGACCTGACATGACAGTCTCTTCAAGATTTAGTTCAAGTTTCACTTCCTTTGGGACTCTTGCACCACCATCCCTAACTCCTCCCCACACCCCATCCATCCATTCAACTATTCTCAAACGCCTACTATGAGCTAGCACTGAGACAGACATGGCCATTGTCACCGTAGAGGTTATAACCTAAAAGGAGGACAGTATTGAACAAATAATTATAGCTTTATTTTTCTCCATATTATTTATGACTTGAGATTCAATTATATATGTTTTTGTTTATCGTTTACCTCTGATATTAGACTATAATAAACTCTAGAAGGGCAGGGGCTTTATTTTGTTTGCCGCTGTGCCTCAAGTAGTTCCTCTCACTTTGTAGGTACTTGATTAATATTTGATAACTGAGTAAACTAGAATTGTGTACGGTTACATTTAAAACAACTAAGGATGTGAATTTCTGGTGTGTTTAGAAAGATGCATTAAAACCACCCCTCTTCAGGCATCTTTCAGGTGATAAATGATTAAATACTAAAACCCAATATGATGCGATGTGGAGACAATGATTTCTGCCTCACTCCTGACTTCAGTTAGAATGTCTGAGAGATTCGGTCAAGTTGACACCAAAGTATTTTGTGATAGAAACTTGATGATTGCATTGCAGTTTTTGATTAATTTTGTGATTCTCCTGGCAATTTCAGGGAAAGGCTTGTTGGAGCCTGATCATGTTATAAAAATATAGGACACAAAATAGAAGGTACTTGGTCAGCAAGGAACAGCCATGATAGTAGTCAACCTGTATGAGTAAGGGGCATTCTATACAGCAGTGTCTGCCATGCATTATAATTCTGTTTAGTTAACAAAAACAAATCAAAACAAAAAACAGATGGCAATCCTAATACTGCCTAATCTCACTTCCCCTGGCACCCCCCCTTCCCAAGTAGGGTCCTGAGTTATACCTTGGTGTGCTGGGAGCTTGGGTTGTTGGTGGGAAGGAACAGGTGTCCCTGAGGGGATGTTCTCCAAGGTGGGGGGTGGGGAGGGGAGACTGAGAGTCCCTATCCCTGAGGAAACCAAAACTTGACCAAGATGGCCGGAGATCCAGGTAATGCTGTAATCCATGGAAACTGAATGAGAGAGGCAGAAAGAGAGAGAGAGAAACAGAGAGGTGTGAGGTGAGGCCTAGGGCTGCTGTACCAAGGCACCACAAACTGGGAGGCTTGAACAACAGACATGTATTACCTTACAGTTCTAGAGTCCAGAAGTCTGAAATCAGTGTGTCAGCAGGGATAGTTCCATTTGAGGGATGTGACAGAGAATCAGTTCCATGACTCTCTTTTAGCTTCTGGTATCCTCAGGTGTTCCTTGGGCTTATAGATGGCATCCTCCTGGGGTCTTCATATTGTCTTCCCTCTGTGTCCAAATTTGCCATTTTTATAAGGACACCAGTAAAACTGGCTTAGGGCCCACCCTAATGACCTCATTTTGACTTGATTATCTGCAAGGATCCTGTTTCTAAATCAGGTCACATTCATAGGAGTTCAGTACCTTTTGGGGGAACAGAATTCAAACCCACAACAGAGAGAGAACGGGAGAGAAAAAAGTGGAGGAGTGGAGGGTAGCCTGGAGAATTTCTAGAGTAGCTGGAACATAGCATAATGTTAACACAGGGGCTTTTTATAGACCCTAGGCAGCCTCAGCCAGCTTTGGAGGAGGGCAGGGTTGCTGCTCAGCTTGGACACATACCAACAATGAAACTGAAAAAAATCCCCTTGAAGTGGCTGGAGCTTCTTGGAAAGAAATACATTACATAGCCGCAATACTGCTTTATTTCTGGAAAAAAAAATGTCAAATCTGGGGCAAATCATCAGAGGTAATTTGGTGGCTTGGGAAGTATACTGATTCACAGTGGGTTACATACCACTTCTCTAGTACTGGCTGTGTGACTTTGCTTCACCTTGTAGGGCCTGAGTGTCCTCATCTGTAAAATGAGGCTGGTGAGCTCGAACTCACAGGGTATTTGTGACAATTACATGAGATTAGATATGAAAAGCCAACTGTTCTCAGAAGGCGCTCAACAAAAGTCAGTTCCCCATTTTCCCTTCCTTTTTCTTTTTTTAAAAATTTATTTATTTGAGAGAGAGAGCGGGGGGAGGGGCAGAGGAAGAGGAAGAGGGAGAGAGAGAGAATCTCAAGCAGACTCCCTGTTGAGCACGGAGCCCGATGTGGGGCTCTATCTCATGACCCTGAGGTCATGACCTGAGCTTAAACCAAGAGTCTGATAATCTGCCGACTGAGCCACCCAGGTGCCGCCCTACCCACCATTTTCCTTTTCTGAAAAGATACAGAGGGAGCTTCTGTTTAAGAAGCTAATTTCTTGTTTTCATTATAATGTCAGAGTACAAAACCTTTTTACAAAGATAGGGTGGCAGACATCTAAATACCTTACAGTTGGTTAGATGTGCTGCCTTATTCGGGGTGTTACAGAAAATAAGCTTGAAATGTAGCTAGAACCATCCTATATTACTCTAATCATTAGGGTAGGAGGCCAGGAGGTTGGGACTGCAGGGGCCCTCTTGGTCAGTTAGTATTTTCAGATGTAGCCTTTGAATAATCCAACATACAGAAGAAAATCTCTGCCAAGTCCATGGCCCAGGAAGGTGTAAACTAAAAAATCTCTGTCAAAGTTTATGATCATAAAGAATATGTCTATAAACCTTAAATTTTTAAATATAATTCATGACATATAATGTACATTCATTTGTCTAGTTTCATAGGCCTCAAAACTACTGATTTTTTTCAGGATGGGTCAGCTGATTCAAGTTTTACTTCATCTTTTTTTTTTTTTCCACAAACTGTTTCCATAAAGTATTGTCCACATTTCCTAATGCTGAGGGTAGGATCTTAGTAGATTTTTCTCTCCCTAAGCTTTTAGAGTTTACCAACTCACACTTAATCTGACAATATTTTTAATGATAGATTTTATCAACTTTTCCCAATACACTCAACCTGATTTTTATGAAAATAACTCTTGTTCTACATTCCTATTTCATCAGCAATATTGAATTGTTATTTTTTAAAAAGATTTTATTTATCTTGAGAGAGCGAGTGAGAGGGGGAGAGAGAGAGGGAGAATGAACAGAGGGGAGGGGCAGAGAGAGAGGGAGAAGCAGAGTGCCCCACTGAGCAGGGAGCCTGATGCAGGACTCGATCCCAGGACCCTGGGTTCATGACCTGAGCCGAAGGCAGACGCTTAACTGACTGAGCCACCCAGGAGCCCGGCAATATTGAATTAAATTACAAAATTATAATAGCAGATACAATGGATATAAAACGGAGCAAGAACAAAGTCCACTGAGTCTTGGAAAACATATAGCTGAGCTGGAGGGAGGAGAAGCATTCAGACAAATGGAGGCCCTTCCAACTGCACCCCTTAAGTGGGGATATGGTGAAAAGTCAATGTATTTTAGAGAGGAAACTACAACCTACATTAATCTGATGAATTGGTTAAATGAAGATGGGTTGAAGTGTTTCACCACATGAGCTGATAAGGGGAACCATAATGGTTCAACTGTTGACAGATTTCTATATCTCTCTAGTAAGGTTTTGCTGTAAATTAGGACCACCACCATCACTCCAACAACAAATTACAGATGCTAGGATAATCCTAATCACTCCTCAGGATGCTATCATTATATGTATAATTGGGTGTTATTTTTCTATCTAAGCATCTCTCATGTTATTCCTAATTCAATGTATGTGTTCCACAATCTAACAAACATTTATGAAGTGCTTTTATTCCTGCGTGTTGGGAGAAAATGTGATCCTTGCTTAAGGTATGCTGCTTGCTCTTGGGGAACTTATAGTCTGGTAAGGTAGCCAGGTCAGTAAACAGGCAATTACCAAGCAGCTGGGTAGCACAAAGAATAAGCAAGCCGAGAGAACAACATTCCACATTGCACACTGCTACTCCTCATCTTAGTGGAAGTCAGAGGGGAAGTGTGGGTTCGGTGATTAACAAGCATCTGTGGGGCACTTGCTGAGTACCAAGCTCTGCTTTAGGCAGCAGGGGTACAAAGACGAATAATTCCTAGTCCTGTACTCGAGAAATCCATACAAGTAGCTATAGTACCCTGTAGTGAGTGTGGTCTTTTGAATGGGCACTGGGTCTTCAGTGAGCATCAGGGAGAGACAGTGGGGAAAGGGAGGCTTCCTGCAGGAGGTGATGCTCCTCTAGGCTGGAAGTACCCTGAGGACAGGGCCTCACTTCTCTCGTGATTTCTTTTTGTGGCCCCCCAGTTCCTGGGACAGTGCCTTGTTCGCACTGTGAGCTTAATCGGCTCTATAATGAGTGAGTGAACTACAGGATGAGCAGGAGTTAACTAGGGGCCAGGCCCTGTACGAGATGCTGGGAATGCAAAGATGAGTGAGACGCAGCCTTTGCCCTGATGTAGGAGATTATAATGAAGTCTCATTTCTGGCTGAATCCTGATGACATATTAGGCAATGTAAACGAAACCATTTGCAAACATGGGTGTGCCTTTCTAACAAATGGTGCTTCACACTGGCTACAGCAAACACTTGGCCAAACATACTCTCCTGAGCTTATTCCATGGAAGACAATGGATGATTAAGGGAACAGGAGACTGATCAAGGCCAGCTCCAGCCGTGGTATTAAAAAGGCATCATTTAGACTGGCGGGGCACCTGGGTGGCTCAGTCATTTAGTGTCTGCCTTCCGCTCAGGTCGTGATCCCAAGGTCCTGGGATCAAGCCCCGCATCGGGCTCCCTGCTCTGCGGGAAGCCTGCTTCTCCCTCTCCCACTCCCCCTGCTTGTGTTCTCTCCCTTGCTGTGTCCCTCTCTGTCAAATAAATAAATAAATAAGTCTTAAAAAAAAAAAAAAAGGCATCATTCAGCCTGGCTTGAATCATGATTGTGTCAGGAAACCATCAGTGCTCGACCCCAGAGTGTGGATAATACTGTTGGCAATAGGCCACTGGGTGTAGTGAGCAGTTTCATCTGAGGATCCCCCAAGTGCTTTTTCAAATACTGGCTACCCTTTGAAACTTTCCTTTGCACTACCCCCACCTCCAGCCGGGAGAGAAGTGGCAAGTAGTAATTCTCCTAACAGCATCAAATGCTGTCAAAGTTTGGAGTTGCTGGCTGGAGGTTTGCTCCAGGTGACCAGCAGTTTCAAGCTGGTCTCTAGGAACAAAGGAGTTTGACTGAGGTCTCTCAGTTTATTACAATTACCACTGCCTCTGTTCTGACTCTACTCAAACCCTCGATTCCTGAACCACCCAAGGCAGCTGAAGTTGGTAGAGGCTTAGTAGAACAGGAGACACCAGACCAGATAGGAGGCATGGCTATGTGATTAACGTCAATTTAGTATGTCTAAGTGCCAAATCAGCAAGACAAAAACCCCCACATCTGTGTAACTTTTCTCTAATATTATGAAAAGACAGGCTGGGATGGAGGGAGGCAAGGACTTTGTCTCAGGGCACACAGCAAGTTAGGGGCAGAAGTACTCTGTTCCTTGAGTAATCAGCAAGTCAGATTGTGTGTCTGTCCCAGAAAGAGAAAGGCCATTCCCTTTTCTAAGTTGGGCATCTTCACATCTTTGCCATTTCTTCTCCTAAGAATGTGCCTCATTTTTCCTCCCCAGATCACAACCCTTTTCAAGTTCTCATTGCCATATTTATTCTTGAGAACCCACACATCAGATGCAAGCAGAATTACAGCTCTAATATTCCCATTCATGCTCTCCGCATGCCCTCAACCCTGTCCAGCCAGAGGGTCACATTCCATTTCAGAAATAGTATCAAAGAGAAGTCACTTTGGGGGTAGAGAGCAGGAGTGTAACTAGAAGTTGGGGACCTCTAAGCAATGACTAATGCAGCAGACAGGCTTCTCTTTGTCCATTGTTAACTGATAATGAATAGATCTCCAGCCCCCTTATTTCTACCTCTGGAGAAAGAAGAAGGAGGCAATGGGCAGAGAAAGTTACTTTCAGCCTGCCTCTGCCTTGAGTTATTGCCTTTTCCCTCCCCCCAGCTTCTTGAGGTATAATTGACAAATTAAATATAAGATGGTTAAAGTGTTCATTGTGATGATTTGACATATGTATACATTTATGAAAGGATTTCTCTTATTTAGTTAATTAGCACATCTATCACCTCCTATATTTGTCTTTTCTTTTTTCCCCTGCTTCCTTTGTGAGAATGTTTTGAGTTATTGCCTTTTCCCCTTTGTTTCACAAGTCACCAAATCTAGCCATGAATTTTTAGCAAGTTGGAACCTCTAACAGATCCAAGGTTTTGGGGCTCTGATGAGTGTTCGTGAAACATTTCAATGGTCTGTATTAGGACTGTATCCTCCAGTTCTGTATCTTATTCTAGTTCTGTCTCAGGCACCAGACAGCCAAGTGCAACTGTGGGCATGTTGACATACAGGTTTTAGTTTCCTCATCTGTAAGATGAGGGTGTTCTCTGGATCATATACTTCTTGAAAGTATGTATTTTGCTGTATAATGTTTTTGTTTTTTGCTTTTTGTTTGTTTTACAGAATTTGAATTAGTGTCAGTCATTTAAAAATTGCTATGGAAAAGGTATGAATAGATGAATGGATAAAGAATTGTAGTATATACATACATGGAATATTATTCAGCCTTAAAGAGGAAGGAAATTCCGACCCATGCTACAACACGGATGAACCTAGAGGATATTATGTTAAGTGAAATAAACCAGTTGCAGAATGAAAATACTGTATGATTCCACACATATGAGATACCTAGAGTTTGTCAAATTCACAGAGACAGAGAGTAGAATGATGGATGCCAGAGGCTGGGGGCAATGGGGAATGGTGAATTGTTTCATGAGCACAGAGTTTCAGTTTTATGAGATGAAAAAACTTTTGGACACTGGTTGCATGACGTGAATGTACTTAACACCACTGAACACTTAACAATGTTTAAGACAGTAAGTTTTATATTATGCATATTTTACCACAAAAAAATTGAGAGATAACTCATGAATATCGGAATACTCATCTTTTTGGGGAAAAAAATAACAAGATTAGGCACACTGGGCCTTAGATACCAGTTGGCAGCAATGAGCTTGAGCTGAGCATCTTGCTCTGCTCTTCAGATGAGCCTCTTCTTTGCTGTTCTCCTTAGCCCCCAACATGCTGTCTTCTTTCAATTAAATAATCTATCTGGCCACTCTAGCCCTTTGGGTTTGCCACCCATGGATTAAAACTATCTCTATGGTCCTTTCTAGCAGTAATATCTGTGATTCTAGAATCTCAGTCATTATGAACAGTCTGTAAGTAAACAAGGTCAGTGAAAATGTAGGCAGAGTGACATTCAAGTTACCTCCTTGGCATTTCTTTTCTCAGGTCCCTGGGAAGTTAACACCCATGTCCATAATGGCTGTAAAAACATTTGGCTAGTAACATTGGTTTAGTTGCTCCCTGACCTTTGGATAACCCCAGTCCATGGCTGGGGTTTATGCTCTGAGCCTGAGCCTCTAGGATTACTCAGGGTATTGTGGCTTGCTGATACCCTGATCCAGGAGAGACTATTGTCACCAAGGTATACGAAATCCTTAAATGTTACAAAATGGATGACCCTAAGAGCATGAGGAAATTACAAGAGAAATAACCTAGATAACTGGAAGATTTGCTTCCAGAAAAAGAAGATGATTTAAAATTGCCTAAGGAAGCGAAGAAAAAATAGATCTGTTCGTTAAATTGCCCTCCTAGTTCAATATCAGTATGCTGTGTATGCTGTGTGTGACATCGTGATATACAACTCTAATTTTGATCTTGGGAAAGAAGAACTTGATTATTGGAAGTCTGGAGTAAAGTAATTTTGAAAGTTCCCCCCATCCCTTTATGTGGAGAGAAATGAGATCAGCTCAACTAAGATATCAGACGGTTCTACTTCATGAAGATTATCCCTGTCTTGGTCCCCTATTCATTCATTCATTCATTCATCCTTTCTTTCATTCATGTGTTCATTCATCCATTTAGTCTACCAATATTTATTTAGCATCTACTATTGCCAGTCCCTGGCTAATAGGCAAGACAGTTAATATTCCTATCCTTATGGAATTTAGATAGCGGGGGAAGACAGACAACTAAATAACAGCTTGTTAATGTCTGATCAATAATTTCCTAGAGGATATTATTTGGTATCCTTTTCCCACTCAGTATTTATAAGGCACTTTGGTAGATGCTCTGGAGTCAGCTTAGTGGATGAGACAAGCATTGAACAATAATGATAACATTGAGTTTTGCAGTTTTTATTAGTTCTGACTGCAAAGGATCTGGGAAGTTGCTACAGAAGTGGTATTCGTATCTGGCCTTGGAGGATGTCTATGCTCTTAGTAGGCGGAGGCTGGGAGATTTTTTTGCAGGCTGAAGGCAGAACAGAGCCAGAGGCAGGAAGTATGGAATGGTAAGAATGTTGACGAAAACAATGAATCGTGGATCACTACATCAAAAACTAATGATGTATTGTATGGTGACTAACATCACGTAATAAAATAAAATTAAAAAAAAAAAAAGAATGTTTGTGGAGAGCAAGACTTTCTGTGGAGTTGGTTGACTATCATTCTTCCAGTAACCCCGAATGTCGTACGGAAATATAATTCTAAAGAGAGTCATTCCTAGGGGTAGCCTCTGTTACCACAGTGCCTGGAAACCCGCCTAAGAAGAGGCTGCCACAGGCTTAAGATTAATTCTGAAAAAATTTTGTGTTTTGTAAAGTTTGTTTAGGATTGGGGTTGAGTAGTTGTAGTGTGCGGGATGATAAAACTAAAACGTCTACACAGTATTTGCACCAATTCATGAGCTGCACTTTATATACTTGAAATTAAGCTTTTGGATTATATTGAGTTTATGAGAAATGCTTTACAAATTCATGAAAAATAACACATGAATAATTATCTTACAATCTGCTGGAAGTACCTGGTGATTCTAACCTAGTAAGACTGTTTTAAAAAGCTAGGTATCTTATGTTTGGCAGGAATATAAAATACATTTACTTTAAAAAGATGAAGTATGCTGCATACCATTTTGGGCAGCTAATAGAAGAAAGTTTTGTGGCCACTTTATGCATAGATACTTTACATATATATACAGTAATAATACTAATAGCTAACATTTATGTAGTTCTTACTATGTGCTAGGTATCCTTCTAAATAATTTACATATATTAACTCAGATGACTATCCTGGTAACTCTTTTTTTTTTTTAAGATTTTATTTATTTATTTGCTAGAGAGAGAGCATGTGTGCACAAGAGAGTGAGAGCACAAGCAAGAGCAAGGAGCCCAATTAGGGACTCGATCCCAGGACCCTGGGATCATGACCTGAGCTAAAGGCAGCCGCTTAACCCACTGAGCCACCCAGGCACCCCCACACAGCCCATTTTTAAAGTGTTAGATTCGACAGATATAAAACTACTCTGTCGATTTTCTATAATCCTTACTCTCAGTCTCTGTGCTTATCTCATTATGGATCATGATGGCTCACCAACTGGCAACAGACTAAGGCCCACATTTGGGATAGCTGCCATATGCTCTCTCTTTGACAACTATCTGGAGAGTTGCTGCCCATAACACCATGTGATCTGAAAAATAAAGATGAATTGGATTGTCAATATGATAGACTTTTTTCTGTAAAGGGCCAGAGAGTAAATATTTTAGGCTCCATGGGCCAGTCTCTATCCCAATAATTCAACTCTGCAATCTAGCTTTCCAGGAACTGTGGATGATATGTAAATACAAAGTGTAGCTATGTTCCAAAAAAACTTTATTTATAGTCAATGCTATCTGGATTTTGTATAATTTTTATGTACCTCAAAATATTTTTTTTTTTTTTGAATTTTTGAAACCATTTATAAATGTAAAAGATGTTCTTAGCACGTGAGTCACACAAAAACAGGCAGCAGGCTGGACTTGGCCCATGGGTTATAGTTTTCTCACCCCTGCAATAAACCAATTCTGGACAACAGAAATATCCTGGAATACCTAGATTTCCTTGACTTTGCTAAGGAATAAATGCAAGCTACCATATTTTTGTATTTTGTAATGAATATTAGTGGTAGTATCTATAAACACAAAACAGCTGAAAAAGCCAAAACTGCACATTGTAAATGATAATAAAAATTGAGAGAAGGTTAGAACCCTCATAGATTGCTAATGGGAATGAATGTAAAATGATGCAACCAATTTGGAATACAGTCTGGCAGTTCCTCAAAAGTTAAGCCTAGAGTTCCCATATGATTAAGAATTTCACTTCTAGGTATATACACAAGAGAATAAAAAAAATGTGCATACAAAAACTTGTATATAAAGGTTCATTATTCATAATAGCCAAAAAGTAGAAATTACCCAAATGTCCATTAAGTGATGAATAAACAAAATATGGTCTATCCATATAATGGGATATTATTTGGCCACAAAAAGGGATGGAGTAATGATATATACTTTAACATGGATGAACCTTGAAGATGTTAAGTGAAAGAAACCAGATACAAAAGGTCATGTATTGCATGATTCCATTTATACAAAATGTCCAGAATAGGCAAATCCATAGAGACAGAAAGTAGATACTGGTTGCCAGAGGCTAGGGGCATGGAAAGGGGAATGGGAGTGTCTTTTTGAGATGATAAAAGTGTTCTGATAGTATCGATAAGTGCATAACCCTGTAAATACACAAAATACACAAAAAACCAGTGAATTGTATACTTCATAAACTTTATGTACTCAATAAGGCTAATTTTTATTTATTTTATTTTTATTTTTATTTTTTTTAAAGATTTATTTATTTGACAGAGAGAGAGAGAGACAGCGAGAGGAAACACAAGCAGGGGGGGTGGGAGAGGGAGAAGCAGACTCCCCGCTGAGCGAAGCCCAATGCGGGGCTCGATCCCAGGACCCTGGGATCATGACCTGAGCCAAAGGCAGACGCTTAACGACTGAGCCACCCAGGTGCCCCAAGGCTAATTTTTATTTAAAACATGGAAGTATTTTATTATTTTATTTTTTACTGAAAAACTTTTTTATTTAAAAAAAAATTTTTTTAGGGCGCCTGGGTGGCTCAGTTGGTTAAGCGACTGCCTTCGGCTCAGGTCATGATCCTGGAGTCCCGGGATCGAGTCCCGCATCGGGCTCCCTGCTCGGCAGGGAGCCTGCTTCTCCCTCTGACCCTCCCCCCTCTCATGTGCTCTCTGTCTCTCTCATTCTCTCTGTCTCAAATAAATAAATAAAATCTTTAAAAAAAAAAAAAAATTTTTTTTAGGGGTGCCTGAGTGGCTCAGTCCATTAAATGTAGGACTCTTGATTTTGGCTCATGTCATGATCTTGGGGTTGTGAGATTGAGCCCTGAGTGCTCAGCATGGAGTCTACTTGTCCCTCACCCTCTGTTCCTGAAATAAAGAAGGAAGAAAGGAAGGAAAGGAAAGAAAGATTTATTTATTTTAGAGAGAGAGCGAGTGCATGTGTGTGTGTGGTGGGGGGGGGGAGACACGGAGGGGTGGAGAGAGTCCCAAGCAGACTCCCTGCTGAGCTGAGAGCCTGAAGCAGGGCTCAATCCCATGACCCTGAGATCATGACCTGAGCTGAAACCAAGAGTCGGTGCTTAACCAACTGCGCCATCCAGGTGCCCTATTTTTTTATTTTAATTCCAGTATAGTTAACAGTGTTGTATTAGTTTTGGGTATGCAGTATGGTGATTCAGCAATCCTATATATTACTCAGTGCTCATCATAAGGCTGTTGTTTTTTTTAAACTTAACAAAAGAATCAAATTTTGTCAACAACATTTGACCTGGAAAAATTTTAAAGATTTTATCTATATATTTGACAGAGAGAGAGAGAGCAAGCACAAGCAGGGTGGAGTGGCAGAGGAAGAGGAAGAAGCAGGCTCCCCACTGAGGAGGGACCCTGATGTAGGGCTCCATCCCAGGACCCTGGGGTCATGACCTGAGCTGAAGGCAGGTGCTTAACTGATTGAGCCACGCAGGCGCCCCAGCAAAAGCTTTATAAAAGGCTATAATTGATAACATTTTATTTGGACAAAGCATTGATTGATAAATGTTGATAAGATTTGATTCAATACATTTTTATCTACTATTGATAAAAATTGAATCAATGAAAATGACTTTAGCTGAACAAAATAAAAAAAAACAAACCCAAAAACCTGGAAGGGGTTTAGCTGATCTCCATAGAGAATGGACATAGAAAATTGGCCTAATGGCATTCACCCCCTAAATTATTATTATTATTTTTTTAAGATTTTTATTTATTTATTTGGCAGAGAGAGAGATAGAGAGAGAGACAGCGAGAGAGGGAACACAAACAGGGGGAGTGGGAGAGGGAGAAGCAGGCTTCCCGCCAAGCAGGGAGCCTGATGCGGGGCTCAATCCCAGGACTCTGGGACCACGATCTGAGCCAAAGGCAGACACTTAACTACTGAGCCACCCAGGCGCCCCCAGCCAAATTATTTCTTAACTAAAATTAATGAATATTAGTACTACTTAATGAAAATATTTGTATTACAAATGAAGAATCAAAACATCCTTAGTCAAATGGCAGATAAAACACATCCTGCACTGGGATTCTACTATCGCTCTAAAATTTGTTAATCGTTTGTTGTATTAGTTTCTAGGGATGCCATAACAAAATTCCACAGACTGGGTGGCTTAAACAACAGGTATTGCTTTCTTCATATTTCTGGAGGCTGGAAGTCCAAGATCAAGGTATGGGCAGAGTTGGCTTCTTCACCTCTCTCCTTAGCTTGCAGATGGCTGCCTTCTCCCTGTGTCTTTCCTTGGTGTTTCCTCTGTTCACGTGCACGTCTGTGTCCAAATTTCCTCTTTGTATAAGAACGCCAGTCATATTGGATTAGGGCAAACCTAAACATCCTTATTTTAATGTAAGCACCTCTTTAAAGGCCCTGTCTCCAAAAACAGGCACATTTTGAGGTACTAGTGATTAGGACTTCAACATATGGATTTGTGGGGGGCACAATTTAGCTCATAACATTTGTTTAGTAATGGTGCATGTACACACTTTCCTTATGACTTCACAGCCTCCTAGAAAGTTAAGAATTGGAAATCTCAGATGTCATGTAGTGTAGTTCCTACCTCTCCTCTTTCAGAAAGAGGAACAATGCAACATTACACAAAGCACGTATCTCTGACTTACAGCCTTCTGTCCCAGGACAGAAGAGTCTATATTAAAAATGAAAACAATGTCCTTCAATATTTGTTATCATACATGACATCCTGTGCTATAACTAAAGGAGTGCTCTTTGGGAATCATGAAAAGCTTATTTGCATAGTTTAGCAATGATGGAACATTACTTGTGAAAATATAATAAACAACAGACAACACGTTTATAACCCCAAAGCTGGACCACACCCAGACATTGTTTTAAAAAGTGTTTCAGGATTAAGTTCACCTTAGATTAGTATCAAGAGTCTTGCTTAGAGGCTTTAGCTATCTTCAAAAGTATTCCAGGTCCTATCTGATAACAGATATTTGGGTTCAGAGATTGAAATGGGAGAAAGAAAGCTTCAGAAGTCATTAGTGCTTGGTTCTTTTTTTTTTTTTTTTAAGATTTTATTTATTTATTTGAGAGAGAAAGAGAGCACAGACAGGGGGGAGGGGCAGAGGGAGAGAGAGAAGCAGACTCCCCTGCTGAGCAGGGAGCCTGATTCAGGACTCCATCGCAGGACCCTGGAATTGTGACCTGAGCCAAAGGCAGATGCTTAACGGACTGAGCCACCCAGGCGCCCCTAGTGCTTGGTTCTTGAACCTCTTTTCTTAGCTAGAGAAATTTAGGGGCTTCTTCAGTTGCTAGGGGAGAAGCTGTCACGAGGGCATCAATTTTTGATGAAATCTTAAGAGATTCTTTTGGGAATGTCTTAAACTGTCCTGTCTAGACTCAAATAATAAACATTTATTTCATCCACTCATTTTTATATTCCTCCTTCCACCAACTGCTTATCAAGTGTCTACCGTGTGTCAGACGTGTGCTAGTTGACCAGTAGTTAATCATGATCCCATGGAGGCCACAGTTAGGAGACAGGCCATTAAATAAGCAATTACCATATGGTGTGATAAGGTCTGTGAGAACTTCAGAGTGGATTGTAGGAGCCTACAGGGAGAAGGGCACCCGGCTCAGGCAGAGGGGTCAGGAGAGCTTTCTCCAGAGAGGCCAAAGCGGAGACCTGAAAATAAACAAGATTCAGGTGAAGATGGGTGGCAGGGGGTGAGGGATGGGGTGCTGGTGGAGTTTTGAAATAGCATGTATATGGCTTGCAGGCAAGAGATGCTGATGGGACCAAAATATATTCACTTTGGCTAAAGTGTAGCATGTAGATAAGGAGAGTACAGGGGTGAGGCTGCAAGAGTAGGTAGGGTGGGGGTGACAGGTGGGATGTGGGGGATGCATGTCCTAAAGACCTCTCGAGAGAGATAGGATACAAAAAGGAGCATCTTCTGAGAACTCCTTATTTACTCCTGATCTGCTCCTATGATTCTAAGGTGCTCCAAGGAATCTGTATGGTGACTGTGGGCTCTAGAGCCAGACTGGGTTTTCAGTTCCACTGAGCTGCTTCCTAACCTCATTACCTAATCTCTGTGTTCTAGTGCTCTCCCTCATCTGTAGAGTGTAGCCAAATAGTATCGACCTCAGAAGGCTATTGTAAGAATGAAATAAGATTATGCATATAAACTGATCTGGAGGAATGCCTACAGCATAATACATTCTCACAAAAGTGTAGCTGTTAACAAAATCCTTATTGCGAAGTCCATCTCACCAAATACTAGGACCTCTTTGTTCTAGAATGAAATTACTTTGTTTTGGCTGTTGAAGATTTCTTGCCTTTCATACCTTGAATCCTGGGTTTCAAAATAATGGTAAGAATTTGTTCTAATAGCTTTATGATATATGCTTGGAATTATGGTCTCTTGACTGTTACTAGGCCACAAAAGCTCCTAGCCAAGAGCCTGGGACATTTATGAGCAGGTGAGTCATGGAGTGGCATATAAATTCAGACTGCTCTAGGGAACTTCCTGTTGGTCAGTGGCTGTGGGAGCTGGGATGGTCTGTCCACTGCTCAGGAAAGCTGAAGGAAGCCAGGGCATCCTTTGTGCCTTGTTAATCAAGGAGCAAAAGTTTCAAGTGAACGTTGGAATTTGTGGTCTCTCAGTAGGAAGTCAGGTTAATGACTTGTTTGTACTCTATTTTTATTTCCTTTCATGGGAAGCTAACAGTAATTCCCTGATCTGGTGATTGCTGTAAGGACTAGAGTTGTATAGTGTTGTCCTAACAATATAAAAGCAGTTGATGAATTCACTTAGTCAATTAATTTGACAAGTATTTACTGATGGGATATAGACGGCACCTGGGTGGCTCAGTTGGTTAAGCGACTGCCTTCGGCTCAGGTCATGATCCTGGAGTCCCGGGATCGAGTCCCGCATCGGGCTCCCTGGCAGGGAGTCTGCTCCTCCCTCTGACCCTACCCCCTCTTGTGCTCTCTTTCTCACTCTCTCTCTCAAATAAATAAAAAATAAAATAAAATATTTAAAGAATGGGATATAGATATGACTAGTATATGATCCCTACCCATGAGAGGTGAGATTGATGTGTCTACTTATAACTGAAGTAAAATAGTAAAGCTAACATAGAGTTTTATTGAGATACTACAGGATCACAGAAGGAAAACCCTAATCTTGCTCATGATTGTGATGTTTAATTTTATGTGTCAGTTTGTCTCTGCCATGGTGCCCAGATATGTGGTCAAACACTGTTCTGGGTGTTTCTGTGAGGGGATTATTTTAGATGAGATTAGTATTTAAATCAGTGGACTTTGAGTAAAGTGGATTGCCCTCCACAGTGTGGATGGGCCTCATCCAATCAAGTGAAGGCCTGAATAGAACAAGAGACTGACCTTTCCCAAGCAAAAGGAAATTTTATAGCAGATGGCCTTCATCCCAAATTGCAGCACTGGCTCTTCCTGGATCTTCAGCCTGATGGCCTTTGGACTTGAACTATAGCACCTGCCCTTCCCTAGATCTGCAGCTGGCCAGCCAATCCTACATAGTTTGGGTTTGCCAGCTTCCATGATGGCATGAACCAATTCCTTAAAATTAATCACTTTCTCTCTATATTCATATCCCAATGCTTCTGTTTCTCTGGAGAATCCTGAATAATATACAATGGTGATCAGGGAAAGCTTCACAGAATAGGTGATATTTGAGTTGAGTCTTAAAGGATGAATCAGAGGCATCCATACAGGTTTGACTAAGGGTATTCCAGGTGAGAGAACTGCAAGCACAAAGGCATAGAGTCTTCCAACAGTATGGGGTTTTGGAAAAATTGTAAATAGCTTGTTTTCTTGAAGTTGGGATGTTTTGGAGGTGTGGAGGGAGATGGGAATGGGAAAGTAGGCAAATTATGAAGGCTGTGTATGTATATAGTGGTGAATATGTAAGCAGTCACTCAGGTTATGGGGAGTGGAGAGGAATGTTTAGAATGAGCTAGAAGTAGGGTGGGATTCAGGCAAGAGATGACAAGGGGCTGAATAAGGTAGTGGCGGTGAGGAAGGGGCAGAAAGATGGATTTGAGAGTTAGATTTATGGGACCTCATGGATTAGACTCAAGCTGGGTGGAGGAAAGGAGGGTACCTGGTTTCTGGCTTAGGCCTACTGGTTGGGTGGTGGCTCTGTGACTCATCTGTTACAGACTTTATGATGTTAGGTTAGCCTGGACAGCTTCCAAAAGGGTTTAATTAACAAAGTGCTAAAACGGAACTAAACCACCACAACAAGACTAGCAGCCTAGTGAGCTTCCGGAATATGAGAGAATTAAAACATACCTTAGAGATCTACAGCCCTCATCAGCTTCATTCTATGTTGAAGGTAGGTAATTTTTCACTCAGGCTGGAGCCTGTGAATTCCAAGGGAGCAACCTGAGCCTACAGGGAAGAAGTTGTGATGCCAGCTTCTCCATTCCATCTGTGTAATTGTCCCCCTTGCCTGTGTGACAAGCACAGTATGGACTGACATCATGTCCCAGAACTAAATGTGGTCGCTCCTTCGGGATAACATGGTAAGACTGATTTTCCTGCAATGCCCTCCCTTCCCTATGTTCATTCCACCTAATGTGTATGTATGATTCAAGGCCCGGCTCACTTCCTGCCTTCAGGAACCTGCCCCATATGATGTCAACCTGCAATTAACTTGCCTGTCCCTACATTCCTTTGCAGCACTTTGGAGTTTATTATAAATTGCCTTGAATATCTCATTTTTATTTTCTGTGAGTCCATAGCCCTCATCTTATTTACCCGCTGTGTTTTTCTTGAAGTTTCAAGTTTCTAGTTTCCACTTTTCTATGCTGGTCATGTGCACTTTTGCCCAAGGCAGCAGGAATTATACGCCACCAGCCCTTATAGCTGACATGTAGCTATTCATTCATTCAACAAATGTTTGTTGTTGTTGTTGTTTCATTCAACGAATGTTTATTGAGTATTTGCTATGATCCAAGTATGTGATCCCGCCCAGTCTACGTCCTTGACTCCCTCTGCCCCTCACTCAGTTTCAACCACAGAGACTTATTCCTATCTTAAGGCTTTTCCACCTGCCTTCTGGCTGCCGGGAGTGTCCTCCCCCAGAACTTCCCAATATTCAGATTTCCTTAATCTCCTGTCCTCAGAGACTAGCCTCCCATGCATCTGCTCTCGATCTCATTACCCTCTGCTTTGTGTAGAGCACACATTATTATCAAAAATCAGCTTGTTTGTTTAGTTGTTTGTGGTCTCTTTCTCCCTAGTTCGGTGTAAGCTGCAGGAGGGCAGCGTAGTTTCGTTCTCTGCTGTAACCTGTGCACTTAGCATGGTGCCTCGCTCTTGGTAGGTGTTCTGTAGGTACCTTTTGAATCAGTGAATCAGCTGTGTTAGACAATTAGGCATCTGCCCTGATACTCTTCATGGAGAAGACAGGCTCTAAGTACATACTTGTAATGAACATATCACATGAAACAGCATATGGAAGCATGGTAACTTATAACAGGGGAGTTCTTGAGACCACGGGCTCAGAGAAAGGCCTCCCTGAACCCAGTGAAGTTTAAGTGGAGACCCAAAGGACTTCACAACCTCTTTTACACACTGCTGAGTATGTCCCAGTTTTCTCGTGCTTTATGCTACCTCGAAGCTCCTTCAGCTTTGACTCCTAGGACAATGCCTTTGATTATTGATGGGGTAAGGAGGTAATGGACCCTTCTAGCTATTTTAAGACACCCAGTACTTTTAAGGTCCATCACAAATAGTCCATTTTAGCATATAATAAATAAGAATGCTTCAACCCAGCCCATTTCACCATCATGTTTATTAATGGAATTTAGTGTTACAGCTGTTCATGCATTCATTTCACTGTGACAAACGTTAAGCTGATGCTACCGTACACATGACAAATCTTTTTTTTTTTTTTAAAGATTTTATTTATTTATTTGACAGAGAGAGACACAGCGAGAGAGGGAACACAAGCAGGGGGAGTGGGAGAGGGAGAAGCAGGCTTCCCGCTGAGCAGGAAGACGGATGCGGGACTCGATCCCAGGACCCTGGGATCATGACCTGAGCTGAAGGCAGACGCTTAACAACTGAGCCACCCAGGCGCCCCACACATGACAAATCTTACTCCATCTCCTCTTTTATGCAGAGGCAGTTAACCTTCACGCTGTCTGGGGTCATTTATTCCACCGCTGAAGCACTGTTGTGTTAGGATTTAACTGAAGAGAGTTTTTCTCCCTTACATACCACAACATTGCTAACGAAGTACTCTCTGCTATGCATCTGTGGGTTGCCACACTGATCATCTATTTTCTTAAAGGGTCCCTTTGGATATTATTACCTTGATCTTGCCCTTGATATCAAAAATGTCACTGCCACATGGCTGATGGAAAAATGTTTCATTTTTATGGCAGAGCCATATAAACACTTAATCACAGCTTTCCCTTTCCCTGTTTTATAACCACCATAACCATAACTATGTCCCCATATATTTATTTCATTGCTGCAAAAATTGATGTTTGTTGATTCAGTGGCTAGTTAGGGCTCATTTCTAGTCAACTGAAAAGGTCTTTGTGTTTGGGGAATCAAATTATAATTTCAGCTGGTTTCTCCATCTCTTCAGCAGAAAAAGAGGTATGTGATCAGAATGTACAATATGTAATTAGACTGGAAGATGGGACTCTGTTATTCCAAAGCTACCACCAGGCACCGGAGGATGAGATTCAGAGGAGGAGTGGCTATTGTTGGAGTCCTCCGTCTTCTAGCCTTCTTTTTCTCTGTGTGGCCTTGGACAGCTCTCGCCTGTCTATTCTGCAGTGTCTTCCCATATGAAACCATGAGATTGGATTGGATTGTGTGTGGACTCTCTTCTGGGAGGCAGCCAGATTTATTGATAAGGTGTGGAAATCTCTAGCTATGCAAAATTTCTATTTGGTAGAGTTGCTGAGAGACTCAAATGTGGGCAACTTTATGGCCTCTGGGTGTCTCTTCTAGCTTTTAGCATCTTTGAAACCAGCTGGAGAGAGAGAGAATAGAAAATTGTGCTTACTGGGTAAATAGTTAATAATGCTATCAATTTCTACCTCATTGCCATATAATGGAGATAGGAATCTCATTATTCAGAGACATGCAAATGTAGCAATTCTAGTCTTTACATACAGCCTCTGAATCACCATGCCACTCACACTATGTAATTGCTCTGTGAACTCAGGCACATAAAAAATGTCACCCTAATCACTGCCAGTCATGGCACCACTGAAGAAAGAACTAGAATAATAGGTATTTGAAAGGGGACATGCTGAGGATTGCACTGTTGCAAGGCAAAAACAGGTTGCCAAACACAATGGCCTCTGATGGGCTTTGCAGAGCAACTGGCTGGAAACTGACACAGCTGTCCCCCAAATGGTGGCAAAGTTTGAAGGTGGCTCTGAGAGACCTGCCTTGAAATTGAACTAGCAAGATTAGAAATGAAGGCTCTCTGTGGCCTTGAAGAATGCTGTCAGATCTGGCTTTCAACTACATTATTCACTTCCACTACACCAGAAATAGAGACTTTTAGGAGTTTCTTTGGCCTAGATATATGCTGTCCAATATGGCAATCACTAGCCACATGGCCATTGAGCACTTGAAATATGGCCAATGCAACTGAGATGAGCTGCAAATGTAAAATACATACCAGATTTCAAAACACTATGAAAAAAACGAATATAACCTATCTAATAATTTTATATTGATTACATGTTAAAATAATATTTTGGATATATTGAGTTAAACAAAATGTATTATTCAAATTATTTTCTCTTATTTCCTTTTACTTTTTTAACGTGACTACTTAGAAAATGTAAAGTTATATATGTGGGCCACATTTTATTTCTCTTGGATAACACTAGCCTAGAGAAATCAGATACTTGTTTACTCTAGTTGCTAAGATTCTACCTTGTTTTTCTTGCTCTCTTTACAAACTCAAGTTCCTTTAAAGATTCTTCACATTGACTCAAGGAGCCTGGTTCCTCATTACTATTCGGGTGCAGGGTTCTTCCTATCAACCTGTTCACCATTCTTTGGGCACCTCTCTGCCTGGCACCTCCTACCATACTCCCAGTGTGAACAGCCTGGGTAAAATATGTCCCTCTAGTTGCAAAGCAGGCACCATTTCTTTTTTTTTTTTTTTTTAAGATTTTACTTATTTATTTGACAGAGAGAGACACAGCGAGAGAGGGAACACAAGCAGGGGGAGTGGGAGAGGGAGAAGCAGGCTTCCCGCTGAGCAGGGAGCCCAATGTGGGGCTCGATCCCAGGACCCTGGGATCACAACCTGAGCCGAAGGCAGACGCTTAACGACTGAGCCACCCAGGTGCCCCATAAAGAAGGCACCGTTTCTGAGGACACCCGCCTCAGTTCTAGATGGACTGTGACTCATGGTGGTCATTGGAGTGTAAATCTGACACAGGTTTAACCTTTTGATGGGATTTGGTTTTTGTTTCAGAAAAACTATGGGGTAAAAAACGACAGCATGTGGTGTTAAGGAGAAGCAGGAGGTGCAGTTCGATGTTAGAAAACAGATGCAAATACCTGGGCAGCCACTCACTAGCTATGTTCGATTTGGACAAATCACTCTATTTAAGCCTTAGTTTCTCTCTCTGTCAGATACCTGTAAGATGAGCTCAACACTGCTTACTTTAGAGGGTTGCTGACATATCAGATGAAATAATGTATAAGAAAATACTTGTCAATGTGGATCTCTGTTTGTGGCGGCCAATTTATGGCCAGAATGGGTAGATCCTATGGGCAGATGGTTTTGTTTGGCCAGAAAAGTGTATTTTGTTTATTTGAATCAGAGTGCCCGCAGGGAGATCCTGTCCAGTTTGTCATAGACTTTACCACTCTTGTTATCTTAATTCAGCTGATTTTTGTCACTTGCCTGGCTGCTGAAGATTGATGTGTACCTTATAAATGGGAGGGGCAACACTTAGTAACACAGCCACACCTGATGCTGGCTGACATGGTTCCTGTCCCTAGGACTTCATATGGCATATAAGTTATACCATAACCAAGTCTGGATGAACAGATGTTTGCCAAGCACCTGATTGCTGCTCTAAATTCCAGGGATAAAAATTAAGAGGAACAAATCAACTGTGGGTACAACAAAAGGATGGGCAACTAACTCTGCCTTGGGGAAGCATATTTAAGAGGTGGGTATAGGAGGAAGAAAAGTAACATTTTTGAGTCAAGACTGGGCCATTCTTAAGATTAGGCACTTGTCATACACTATCTCATCTACCCCTCACAAAGTTCTCAAAACTGAATATTGTTATCTTCATTTTGTAGATAAGGTCTGGTGGCTCATAGAACCCGCCCAAGGTCACATACATGGACAGAGCTAGGATTTGAATCCAGGTCCCTCTGAGTGGGCCAAGGCCATGATGTATCCTGTTTCCCCTTGAGATTAATGAAAGCATGATTCATAGCGAATGCTTTATTTCTGTTTGCTGGGCCTCTCTCCCACTCCCTACCCACTACTTTCCTAGAGTGTTGTTTTTTTAACCCAAAATTCATTTATTTGTTAAAGTTACAATAACATACTTTTAAATGCATACAAAATTACAAAATGCTTTTTTCAACAAAGATACCAGATATATTTAATGATGACATAAAGATATATCTAATAACTTTTGTTCTGTTTTAAAGTCATCATGAGGGGCGCCTGGGTGGCTCAGTTGGTTGAGTGTCTGAGTCTGTATTTCAGCTGGGGTCGTGGTCTCATGGGTTGTGGGCTCGAGCCCTGCGGCGGGCTCTGCACTCAGTGGAGAGTCTGCTTGAGGATTCTCTCTCTCTCTCTCTCTCTGCCCCTCCCCCAATGCATGTGCCCATGCACTCTGTCTCTCTAAAATAAATAAATGAATCTTAAAAAAAGAAGTCATCATGAAACCAAAAGTGTACATCAATGGAGCTCTCTTCCACTGGTGTATATATTTTAATTGGTCTCATGTGAGAATCTCTTGCATTTTGGTGATTGGCTAGAATCCAAGTTTGTTTGGAAGATGGTACTTAGAGTTCATAAGGCATCACTAACTTTCCTAAGACGTGGAACACAAATGTCAGAGGGAGGCAAGGAAATGTCAGGTGCTAAATCCATCTTCCTGTGCTTGTTTACCTCCTAAGGAGACTGTGTCCTTGGTATCCTGTCCTATCTTTCCTTCAGCCTGCAGGGGATGTTTATGGCCTGTGGAAGTTTGTTGCCAGGGCATCTGAACAGCCTGCAGTGAACTCTGATCCCAGCAGTGATGAAGGCTGTTTGATTATAAAAGTTGGGGAGCTCTGGTTCTTGACTGTAGTAGCCTTTAGCATTGATTCCTTTGTGATAAGCCCCCCCCTCCCCCCCCCCCCCCCCCCCCCGCCCAATCTACCTTCAGGTGAGTTGTCTTGTCCCCCTTCCATTGCTATCCCAATCAAAAGGCCTTTGTCTCACCCCTTTACCCCAGGCTGCCTTGTGATTGGCTCTTTAAGTGAGCAAAGGTCATGGTCAGAGAGTTGCAACTGAGCATGCCCAGGGCAGTGGCCTTGTTTTGGGCTTACAGAGCACCATGAGACCATAGCCTTCGTCAGCTTGTGTTTGACTTTCCTCTGCTACAGTGAGGTAAAGGTCCCTGTGGGCTCATTCAGAGCCCAGGGTCTAGAAGCTGACACACCTAGGTTTGAATCCCTACCATGCCAAGTTCTGGGTGGGTCACCTGGGGCAAGCTGACTTAACCCTTAACCAGCCAAGCTCTATTTCCTCATGTATGAAACTATGTAGTAACAACACGGCTGTTGTGAGATTTTATTTTATTTATTTAATTTTTTTATTAAAAAATTTTTTTTAAAAGATTTTATTTATTTGACAGAGACACAGCGAGATGGGAACACAAGCAGGGGGAGTGGGAGAGGGAGAGAAGCAGGCTTCCTGCCAAGCAGTGAGCTGGACGCGGGGCTTGGTCCCAGGACTCCGGGATCATGACCTGAGCTGAAGGCAGACGCTTAACGACTGAGCCACCCAGCTTAATGACTGAGCCACCCAGGCGCCCCTGTTGTGAGATTTTAATAACAACAAGTACTTCTCTTGCTCTGTTAGGCACTATTGAGTGTTTTACATATATATATATATATATATATTTTTTTTTTTTAAGATTTTATTTATTTATTTGACAGAGAGAGAGACAGCGAGAGAGGGAACACAAGCAGGGGGAGTGGGAGAGGGAGAAGCAGGCTTCCTGCTGAGCAGGGAGCCCAATGCGGGGCTGGATCCCAGGACCCTGGGATCATGACCTGAGCTGAAGGCAGATGCTTAACGACTGAGCCACCCAGGCACCCTGAGTGTTTTACATATATTAACTTAATGAATACTACAACAACCCTATGAGGTGAGTACAATTATCATCCCCATTTTTACAGATGAGAAAACCAAGACATGGAGAAGTTAAGAAATTTTCCCAATGTTCCAAAGCTAGTAAATACAGACCTGAGATATCAAAGCAGTGTGAGTCGAGTGTGTTCCTAAGTGCTAGGCTATGCATAAATATTAAAAATATGCAAATTTGGAACACAATAGATGTTCAAGAAATTCTATCTATTAATCCAATTATTATTATTTTTAATGGTCCTGGATTTCATGGCTTCCATGATCCACTTCAGAAGTAGAATGAAACTTGAGGCATTTTTGTGAGATTATGACTTTTTTTTCATAATTCTGAGCTTGGATGAGAGTATTATGTCTGAATTCAGTTCCTCTGTCTTTTCTTTTTTTTTTTTTTTTAAAGATTTTATTTATTTATTTGACAGAGAGAGACACAGCGAGAGAGGGAACACAAGCAGGGGGAGTGGGAGAGGGAGAAGCAGGCTCCCTGCAGAGCAGGGAGCCCGATGCGGGACTCGATCCCAGGACCCTGGGATCATGACCCGAGCTGAAGGCAGACGCTTAACAACTGAGCCACCCAGGCGCCCAGTTCCTCTGTCTTTTAACTGCAACTTGTTAAGCCTCAATATTTTCAACATATTTTGCAGTTTACATTATTTTTTTTGCAGTTTACATTTTACATTGTAATTTATGATGCACACTAGCATCTTCTCATAGACTTCTTATAAGCTAAAATGAGTTAATATGGGTAAAGTACTTAGACACATGCTTGACACTGAGTATGTGCTCTATCAGAAAAGAATACATGAAGAGCCCTGAAGGTATGAATATGATTTCACCTGATCCTCCACTTTGATCTTTCCTTGTGGAAATGCATCTGTTCCCATGCCACCTAAGACCAATTGAGACATCTTACAGTTGTTGTATACTGGGTTGCCAACTGCCAAGTCAGAAGCTCCTTGGGGCGGGAGTCTGGCTTGATGCATCCCTAATGGTCAAGGCCCACCACGACTGTTGTACTGAAAAGAAGCATGAACTTGGCAAGAAACTGAATTACATTTCTTTGTGCCAAACTCCAATAGGGAACAGGCAAAAAGAAACAAGAGGAACATGTCCTCATTTCCCATACTTGCTATTCTACCTCTAAAGTCCTTGATTTCAATGATTTCATTTCACAAGGAGTTAATAACACCCTTCAGGTGGCCTAACCGTTAATCCAACATCGCCTTACTCAAATTGTCAAACATGGGGACTGTGTCACATTACATGGAAAATAGGGCTGAGGGACTATAGGTACAATAAGGACAACATTGGCTCATATTGTTTCTGTAACTGTGAAGATTCTCTGCACATAATTTCTTTGTATGCATATATATTTATATATTACATATGATATATATTGAGATTCACCTATGTATCAAGCATTGTTTTAAAAGCTTTGTGTATTAACTCATTTAATCCTCATGATAGCTTCATGAGGTAGATACTTTTGTGAGCCCTATTTTAGGGTTAAGGACACTTTGGCACAGAGAGGTTGGGCAGGCTGCCCAAGGACACACAGCTGGTATGTCGTGTAGGCAGGATTTCAATGTAGGAGTCTGGCTCTGATATCTTACACATCACACTTAACAGACGATTCCTTATTTTGATGAAGTCTTTCACTTTCTAATATGTAATTAACATAGAAAACATGATGTTAGTTATTAAATAAACACATCACAGAGATTTCAGAAACCCCTCTGGGAGAGCTCTCCTGGGTGGTCAGCAACTATTTTCCTCCTGTAAACTTCCTTTTAATGGCAAAGGGCTGGGAGGAGCGTGACTTCCCAGGTGAAAGTGACACAATTCCCTACTTTGATTGAGTGGACTTTACCAGAGGTAGCACATTTCCAAATGGTCCATCAGAGAGCTCTCCCTTCATCTGCCGCTCCCATATCTGCCCCAAGGACCCAGCCTGGGAACTGAATCACCTGCAAGCCTGACATTTCCACTCTCCCCTTGTCTTAGTCAAGGGTTGCTATAACAAAATACCATAGACTGGGTGGCTTAAGCAACTAACATTTATTTATTTATCATGGTTCTGGAGGTTGGGAAGTTTAATATCAGGGTGCCAGCAGATTCAGTTCTTGACAGGGGCTCCCCTCTGGCTTGCAGATGGCTGCCTTCTCACTGTGTGTTCACCTGACCTCCCCTGTGTGCTCAAGAAGGAGAGAGCTCCGCTTCTATTAAGGGCACTAATCACATCATGAAGGCCCACCTGCATGACTTCATCTACACCTGTATTCCCAAAGGCCTCCTCTTCAGATATCTTTGCTTTGGTTAGGCCTTCAACATATGAGTTTGGGGGGGGGAGGAACACAAACATTCAGTCCATAACACCTATCTTCCCTATAGACCATGGGCTCTAGAGCTGTTGATTCCAGTGCAAAGTGAGGCACTGAGTAGATAGTCAATAAATACTTGTTGAACTGGAAGGAGTTGAATGATCCTCTGGTATTGTAAAGTCCCTGAAGATTTGGGCTTTCCTTTCAGCCCAGGAGAGGGACTGCATAATATACTGAAACGCCCAAGAGGAGTAGTGGTGGGGGTCAGAGTCGCCTTTGTGGTGTCTGGTGAAACAAGTTCTCTTTAGGATAAATAGAGGAAAGAGATGGGCACCAGAGTGAAGAAAACCCCAGGTCTGCATCTTGGTGCTGCTATGGACAGGCTGTGCTGCCTGGGTCTTCTGTAACCCCCGTCCTTGCTCTTCTGTAAAGGGGAATGATACCAACCTCATCGATGTGCTGGGAAAGCATGGTCAAGAAGCATATATAAATCATTAGCACACCTCCTGGCTCAGAGGAGACACCAGAAAAGGTTCCCTCTTATTCAGTTAACTCTTTATCTATGCCAAATGAAGCTTTCATTAGGAGGGGGCAACCAAGAGAGCCGATATGGGAATGCCATGTGCACATGAGTCACAGACTTCCAGAATCTGAAAAGGGATATGACATGGGAACCAAATAAAATATTTACCTGGGAGGCCACCCAAAAGCCTGGGGTTACCTATTAGCCTAATGATGAGTTCTTTGGTGTCTCTTGTGGGGAGGGATGGAGAGAAATGAAGAAAACCCACTATAGGTGAAATGTACATGTAGCCCTTGGAGCTCTCAAAACCCGTACCCCTTTAGAAACTTTAAAGGAACTAGGAGCAGCGGGTAAAGGAAAACAGCTTATGGAAAAAGGCAGACTAGACACTGTATGCAAGGAAAAGGGGGGAGTAATACTAAGCAAGCATTCAGAAGTAAGGGAAACTTGATTCATTAAAATTGGAGCAAAACTTACCCACCTGGTTAGCTTTGTGTTCGACAAGGAAGTTTCCAGACCTTTGTGTCCCTCGGCTCCTGTCCTTCATTTACCAGGGCGGTCCAGCCACCTTCCTCTACCATCAGCTTTGACATTGGGTTAGCTGCTCACTCTCTCTGCTCATCTGCATTCTCATCACAAAGCCCAGCTCTTGACACAGATTACCAGGAACCAAAGGGTAATGAGAGTTTAGAAAAGGCTGTTGATTCCCCTTTTACAAGAGTAGTGTCCAAAAACATAGGCTCCACGATCAGACTCATCTGGGTTTGTGTCCAGGCTTCACTGATTTTTTATTATGTGACCTTGGATATGTTTCTCAAGCATCGTGAGCCTCAATTTCTTTATCTGTAAAGTGGGCATTAATAATAGTACCTACTTCTTATGGTTGAGTGAATTAAATTACATAATAGAAGTGAAACGCAGCAGCATCTGGAAATAATGAACACTTAGCAGAGAACAGCCATTATCATTCTTAGTAGTGATATTTTTATATACTGGGAAAAACCCAGTTATCCTTCATTCTGTTTCCTCTCTGATCCTGATGATTGCGGGCTAATGGAGAGAACAAGACCAACAGATGGCTATGCCATTAATTAACTGTGCAACATTGAGCAAGCCTGTACCCTGAATCAGACTTGCCTCCTCTCTAAACTAAGGACAATGGTCGTGCTTCCACTTACTAGACTATGAGTGTGTTGGGGGCTGCTCAAGAGAATGTCTTCGGGGCGCCTGGGTGGCTCAGTTGGTTAAGCGTCTGCCTTTGGCTCAGGTCATGATCTCATGGTCCTGAGATGGAGCCCATGTCGGGCTCCCTGCTCAGCGGAGAGTCTGCTTCTCCTTCTCCTCAGCCCCGCCCACCTGCTTGTGATTTCTTTCTTTCTCTCTCTCTCTCAAATAAATAAGATATTTAAAAAAAGAGAGAGAGAATGTTATCAAAGTGCTCAGCAAGGCAACACTGGGAGGGGAGATGTAAGATAATATCCATAATTGCATGGCAGTCCTACAGTGGTTCTCCATGTGTAGTCCACAGCACCTCTTCTTAGAAATGCAAATTCTCAGGGTCACGCCAGGCCTTGTAGACCAGAAACTCTGGGGATGGGGGCAGGTGATCTGTGTTTACTCAACAGTCCAGGTGATTCTGCTGCACCATCCCGTTTGGGAACCACTGCATTACGGTTAAAGTAACTTTATGTGTATGGAAATTTTTCTGTGTATACAGAGTATATAAGAATTGAAAATGTTTTGAAATCCATTGGAACAAAATTGCAGTGAGGATGCTCAATTGGTTAACCCTGAAGTTTTGGTCATTGTGTTTGAATTGACTGCCAACCACACACAGTGTGACCATATGGCAGAAGTGAAAGTCTGAGGCCAGGGGCCCTGTTGAGAAAGGCCAAAGGTTCAACCTCCTTATTGTTTGGTCTGTTTTCCGTTGTTTCCTGGTCTCAACCTGGCCAGTCATAGTAAAAAATGTTCTCTTGACCTGCCCTTGGAACAGGTGATAGGATGTGGATAACCACTGCAAATCTGTCACCATGGCTGGAAAAACAATCCCCAGCACCTGCCCTGCCATGTATGGAAAGCAGAACATTTATCAAGATCAACCCAGGAGAAGCCAGTTTGGAATTTTTCCCCAAAAGATAAGAGGCTAGGTTTCCACAATTTTTTTTTTTTTCAAATTTAAAATACACACAATTTTGGCACAAAAATAAGCACATAGATCAATGGAATAGAATAGAGAGCCCAGAAATAAACCCACACCTTCATGGTAAGTTAATCTAGGACAAGAATATACAGTGGAGAAAAGACAGTCTTTTATGAGAAGCAAGCCCTGCTCCTTTCTCCCTGCTCCTCACCCTCCAAGAGTTGCTGGGGTTGAAAGGGTCTGCTCAGAGGAGGAAGAAAGGAAAAAGGTCAGATAATGACCCCTGGTCAGGTCCTGGGGGACTCCTGGAACATAAGGGGCTGTTTTATGAGGGGTGGAAAATGTGTATGTGTGTATGCATATGCAATGTGTTGAGGGCCAGCAATGATGGAGAGGAAGAGCACTGTGGGTGCCATGAGGCAGTTGTGGCTGGAGAAGTGAATTGTGAACACATGTGAGCAGAAATACTCTGGGAGGATTTTATAGGAGTTTGGAAGCCTGCAAGAGCAGATGCCAGTATGAGCCAATGGAATTCCAGCAACATCTGTTAAAAGTTAACATTTATTGAGCATCTACTATGTCCAGGTACTATGCTAAATTCTACAGCCCTTAGTTCCATTAATCCTCCAGCAACTCCTTAAGGAGGCTACTTTTACTCTTTTCTAACACATGAGGAAACTGGATCTTGAGGAGGTTAAATAACTTGCTCAAAATATTGCTGAGCTACACATTGTTGTTCAATTTGGGGAAATTCTATTGGCTGTGTTTTCTTAAAGGGAAGCAATTATAAGTAGGTAAGATCTTGAGCTATGAAGACAAATTTGGATTTCTGTCATATCTTTTTAATTTAATTTAATTTAATTTAATTTAATTTAATTTAATTTATTTTTTTACTTGAGAGAGAGCACAAGTGGGGATAGCAGCAGAGGGAGAGGGAGAAGCAGACTCCCTGCTCTGGTTCGATCCCAGGACCCTGGGATCATGACCTGAGCCGAAGGCAGATGCTTAACTGACTGAACCACTCAGGCGCCCCTGTCATATCTTTGCCAATATCTGGCTGTGTGGTCTTGGACATGTTATACAACCTCTCTGAGCCTGACAGAGTTGTTGGAAGGATTAGAGATAACAGACACAAAGAAAAATACTCACTTAATGATAGTTATCTATCATTCAAGACCAAAACCTAGCTAACGACTATGAGTTCATTGATGAATTAGGTGCTGTATACTTTTCAGCCAAAAGAAAAAAGTAAAGTTTGACTATAGTCTGTGACGCTTGATAGATTAATTGCACAAACGAATCTTTTTTTTTTCAATATTCAGTTATTATTAATGCAATGTGATAGCTAATTGTATGTCAACTTGACTGGGCCACAGGGTGTCCAGATATTTGGTCAAACATTATACTGGGTATTTTTGTGAGAGTACCATTTAAATTGGTAGACCAGTCAGTTTGCCCTTCCTAATGTCAGTGGGCTTCATCCAATCAGCTAAAGGCCTGAATAGAACAAAAAGGCTGACCCTTTGAATAAGAAAGAATTCTTCCTGCCTGACTTGCCTTTGGACTGGGACATTGGCTTTTTCCTGCCTTCAGACTTGAACTGAAACATCAGCTCTTCCTGGGTCTTGGGTCTGCTGGTCTTTTGACTTGCACTGGAACTATACCATTGGTTTTCCTGGGTCTCCAGCTTGCCAATTCACTCTGCAGATCTTGGAATTTATCCAGTCTTCATAATCACCTGTGCCAATTCCTTATCAATCTCTCTCTCTCTCTAGATAGAGAGATAGATGTGTGTGTGTGTGTGTGTATGCACACACATCCTATTGGTTCTGTTTCTGTGTAGGACCCTGAGTGTATATTCACTCAATAAACATTGACCTAGATGTCTGGGTCCCAGGCACGGGGCTCCAAGCCAGAGATAGAGAGTGAGTGAAACAGTCTGGTATCCTGTCCTCATATAGTTTATAGTTTCTAGCCTAGACTAGTTGGAGAAGCCTTGGAGACCTTAGATACTTCATTGCAAATAGTGAACACAAATTGCAGTAAGTGCCACAGAGAGGAAACATAGCAGGGACTGTGTGTACATAAGGCAGGGCCCTCCCCCCCTCCCCCTTTGGGCTTCCCTGAGGAAATAACACATGAGCTCTATAAGCTGAGATGTCAGGGGTGAGTGGGCATGAATCTGGGAGCGTGAAAGAGAGCATGATGGGGAAGCATCTTGAGCAAAGGCAGCAGCATGGGTTGTTCTTCTAAGTGGAGAAGGTGCCTTGTATGTTCCAGAACTAAAAAGAGGTAGCTGTAGTGGAGCACAGAGGGCAAGTTAAATGAATGAAGAACCCATTTATTCCCTCATCTGCTATTTTTTTTTAAGAGATTGTGTATAATTGGTATTAATTTTTCTTTAAATGTTTGATAGAATTCTCCAGGAAAGCCATGAGCCTGGAGATTTCTTTTCAGCAGTTTTAAAGTTATAATTTCTTTAATAGTTTCAGGGCTAATCAAATGATTGATTTCATATTGGATGAGTTGCAGTAGTGTGTGCTTTGTGTAGGATTGGTCCATCTCATCTAGGTCCTCAAATTTGTATGTGTAAAATTGTTTGTAACATTCTGTTATTACTTTGATGTCCAGCGTCTGTAGCAATATCCCATTTCATTCCTGATACTGGCAGTTTGGTTTTTTTCTCATTTTATTCTTCGTCAGCATTGCTAGAGTTTTGTCAGTTGATCTTTTAAAGGAGCCGACTTTTTGTTCCAGGGAGCTTTTTTTCTATTTTTGTTTTCAATTTTATTGATTCCTGTTCTTTTCTTTATTTCCTTTTTTCTGCTTTCTTTGGGTTTATTTTGCTTTAAAAAAATGTCTTGAGGTGGGAGCTTAGGTGGTTGATTTGAGACTTTTCTTCTTTATTAACGTTAGTATAAGTGCTACAGATTTCCCCTTGGCACTGCATTAGCTGTCTCCCACATTTTCATTTTCATTCAGTTGAATGTATTTTAAAAACATTTCCCTTGAGACTTCCTTATGACCCATGGGGTCTTTGGAAGTGTGTTGTTTGGTTCCCAAGTGTTTGGAGATTTTCCTGTTATCTTTCTGTTGTTGGTTTCTAATTTCATTGCCTGTGTTTCAAGAACACACTCTGTGTAATTTCAATTCTTTTACATTTGTTAAGGTAGGTTTTAGGACCCAGGATATGGTCTCTTTTAGTATATGTTCCATGCGTGTATTCTGCGATTGTTGGGTGGATTATTCTATAAATGTCAATTGGATTCTGCTAGGTAATAGTGTTATTGCATTCTTCTGTATCCTTGATGATTTTGTGCCTAGTTGTTTCATTAGTTGTTCAGAGAACAGGGTGTTGAAGTCTACAACTATAATTCTGGATTTGCCTATTCTTTCAGTTCTATCAGGTTTTGCTTCATTTATTTGGTAACTCTGTTGCATACACATTTAGGATAATTATGTCTTCTTGGTGGATTGACCCTTTTTATAATTATGTGATAATGTCTTTATCTCTGATAATTTTCTTTGCTCTGAAGTTTATTTTACATGATATTAATGTCAGTGGGCTTCATCCAATCAGCTAAAGGCCTGAATAGAACAAAAAGGCTGACCCTTTGAATAAGAAAGAATTCTTCCTGCCTGACTTGCCTTTGGACTGGGACATTGGCTGTTTTCTTTTTCCCACCCTCCTATGGGTTATTGGACATTTTTTAAAATTTTGCTTTATTACTTTGAGTGAGTCTTCCTGTATAGCTTTTTTAGTGGTTACTCTAAGTATTACATTATATATACATAATTTAATACAGTCTACTGGTATTGACACCAGTTTAAGTGTACCTCCCTTTCTCTTCTTTTACCCTGCCTGTTTATAAGTGCCTTAAACAGTCTATCTACATACATTTATTTATTTTTTAAATCTATCTACATACATTTAGAATCACATCAGACTGTTATCATTTTTGTTTCAATTGTCAAACAATTTAGAAAACTCAAGGGAAGGATTGTATTTATTCATATTTTTACTTATTTTCCTTCCTTCCTTCCTTCCTTCCTTCCTTCCTTCCTTCCTTCCTTCCTTCCTTCCTTCCTTCC